>NC_143016.1:128699463-128999463 GCF_055824585.1 Amblyomma mixtum | reverse complement strand
TCGACGACTTTCAGCGGATGTGAGTATGATGAGCCACGTGGAAAAAGGGAACTAAGTAAGGAGGATCGTGTAGCCAACGTAAGAATAGCTTTATTGACAAGACAACACAGGACACATCCCGGCACTAGTGACCGTTCCCACGTAACCTCATTTCGGTACCCAAACGCGATGACCGTTCCTCAGCAACATCCGTTAAATGGGAGACTTTCTTTGGCTGCCGCTCAGGGCGACTTCGATCAGAACGAGGTGCGGAAATGCGTCAGTGCACATTCAATGCCCCGAGATAGACGAAGCAAATCAGCAGCCCAATGCTACGGCACAGCCCAGGAGGTTGAAGGCACTATACGTATACGGTTTACGTCCATCGAGACGGGACGACAAACATCATAAATAACGGCAAACGATACGTGTGTGACGTGATATGCTGAACTTCAAATTCTTTCATGCGATATGAAGGTTGCTAACTTCTAAGTCGTGACAGGTACCTTCAGGAGATATATACGCAACACAGGGAGCTCTGCGCAATGATCAGTGAGCGTTGCAGATGTACTGCGGCGACCCGGCCGTAGCATACATCGGATCGCGCGATCGGTGTATAGCTGCGCACGGGCGGTTCCTTGGAAAATCTTTCGTGTTCCTACACAAGGCAACGAGACGCAACCGCGGAAACCTCGCTTCCTCGCGTGGCATTTATTCCGTCTTATTCCGCGCAGGATCTCTGTGAAAGGCCGGAGGGTGCGATAATAATAACAATAAAACAAAACACTGGGAGTGAAAATAACGGCTAAAAGGAAAGCTCTTTTGCTTCCGTCAGCATTTCTTAATAATAATAATAATAATAATAATAATAACAATAATAATAATAATAATAAGCGAGTGCAGAAAACGAAACGTAAAATTGACATTATAGGATGTCTACGAAGAGAAACTACCAATGAGCATAATGTAACACATAACAGAGCTGATGTGGGACAGCAAAACGATACATGGGATACATGTAATCGTACATCAACCAGGTTTTCCTGGTACAAAAGGATTGGACATGGACAAACACAAACAATATAAGTAACCAAAGAAGCAAAATACGCACTTACAAACTGACACGCCTTAGCGGTATTCAACTTGTATTTTGTTTTCATATGAAAGGTGCAGGGAAGTAAGTTGGAACATAATGAGCGCGTGTTCTAGTGCCGTATCTTGAGGAACAACGAGGTCTCCAAAAACGGTTTGTGGGCCTTAAGCAACGGGGGGAAACATATGGAACTAAGAAATCACTAAACTAAAACTGTTTCAAAACAACCGTGTGCATAGAAAGATCATTGAAACTCGGCATTGAAACTATTTTCAAACGTTCTGCGTCAGCATTCAGGCTCAGGTCATAGGGATGTTCTTTAAGAGGGAGTGCAACGTATGCCGTTTATTCGGTTGTGCCAGAGAACAGCATAGCGCCCGTAGAATGTTATTCCATATCGCAATACACTGTATATAGCCTAAAGCGCGCGCTACCAGTTCCCTTACCGATAAGGGCATGAAATATATTATACAGTAGACATGAAACGGCGCGAAGTTTTTTTACAAACATAAGCAAGGTGGGTGGTCTAAGAAAGGTCGCTGTCAAGGTACAAACCCAGATACTATACGACAGATGAATCCTCTAACGGTCCACAAGAACAAGATGAACAACCTAACCAATGCAAAGCAAAATGATAGTCAAGGAGTGCCTTCTTGAAAGGGCTACGGAAACAGATTGTGTTTTAGGTAATTAGGTTATTTCGAACAAGTCCCTAGCTTTTGTGGCAGCAGACTGTAAACAAGAAGCCGACTTCACAGTAGCTGCTGGCAGAAGTTAAAATCACCGTGTCATCGGTATATTGATAAAGGGAAACGAGGTGTCACGGTGTGGAGGTCATTTACGAAAATATTGAATAATAACGGACTGAGTATTGAGCCCTGCGGGACCCCAGAGTTAATACTTGAGAGTGCGCTACGAATTAGCCCAGCTGAGACAATCTGACGCCTATCTCGAAGGAAATTTGCCAACAACGACCAGAAGGCACCCGTAAATCCTAACAAGAAGAGCTTCTTTAACAGTAGACCGCGATGAACACTATCGAAAGCTTCGCTACAATCAAGAAGGAGCGCACAAGTAGCTCCATTATTATCAAGAGCTGCATTCAACTGATCGGAGAATGCGTCCAGGAGGGTGCGAGTGCTTTTCCCCTGCCGGAAACCATAGGCGAAAAGATGCTGTGCTCATCTAGAAAATCTAAGTTTTCAAGGTTACTATTTCTCAACTTATCTCAAGCTTCTTTTTTCTTGTTTAAATGTAGAATGGTCCCGCTGTGCTCTTCACTTTGGCACTGTCCCCTCACGCAATACCTCGCGTAGCGTCCCTTAGCATTCTTGAAAAGGGTTGAGAATTGGGCGAGTTGGTACGAATTCATACTGCTGTGGCATCACAAGGACAGGGACAGACACAGAGTAACAACAACACAAGTGCTCACTGACAACCGACAAAATTTATTAAAATTATTATTTCTTGTACAACGGGCTCTTTTCAAAGTTTCTTTAATAAATTTTTTCAGTTGTTAGTGAGCACTTGTGTTGTCGTCACTCTGTCTCCGTCCCTGTCCTCGTGGTGCCACAGCAGTATGCATTCTTGAAAAAGCAGCCCAACCTCCCAGAGAGGTCGAACTGATTTGGGTGCCATCCCACTTGCACAATCCGGGAAACGAGGCAGCTCACAATAAAGCCCGAGGTTTTGTCTACCGGGCAGGGAGCTCGCCTGTTCATCCAGGGTTTACGACAGACGGCATGACCTCTTTTCATGACATATTACCCACCATCACACCTTGGGCAGGCGAGTTTATCCCCCTCCGGCTAAAACGCTGTCCAAAGCACAAGAAACCACGTGGAGACGTCTTCAGACGCGCTCCCTGACGAACCCCGCGCAACTGTCACTCATGTATACCCCTCTCAATACGAACACCAATGTTTCCGCAGTGGCGAACGCGCCACTTAGGACCACATCTTATGGGATTGTAGGGAAGAGCCGCCTCCGGCGGAGCTAGTACGAATCCCTTCTCTCGAGCGGTGGAAGGCTGTGCTGGCCAGCTCAGACCCGAAGACGCAAGTCCGGGCCGCCGAGTGGGCCAACAAGGTCGCCAACAGTCATGGACTAGCGGCCACCTAACACGGCCCTCCGGTCACCAAGCTCTTATTGATGAAATAAATGTTTTCCAATCCAATCTAGGGGTTAGTAAATGACGGTTGTTGTGATTAATATTATTGAAGCGAAAAGCATCACTAGGCTAGTCAACACCGCGCTTCGCGTGAGCCACACTACAGATTTGACACTTCTGTGCATGCGCGAAACGGAGTGACGTCGCGCACGGCGCAGACTCTCGCCATGGAAGGAGAAGAAGCAACAGTCGGACGGCGCAGAAACAGGCAGAAGTGCCAGTGCGACCAAGGTCTTCACGGCAGACTTTGTGAACAATCCGTTCGGCTACGTGTGTGGCGTTTGTGAAAGACTATGGCATTTGCGGAATTTAAGCCGGTAAGTGATGCCATGCGGCAGACATTGAGCTTAGTATCTGTTCAGTTGAGTGAAACCGTGGGTAGGGTGTGTGCCTCATGTATGGCATTCTTAGTCAAAGAGAAAGACCCCCTGCTCAGCGTTTGACCTTTCGCCGCAGCCGTGCGCAGTGCGCATTTGAAAGGAGAGGCATAAAAGGCGCGCTTGCCCATAGAACAGGCGCAGACACTCGCCATGGAAGGAGAAGAAGAAGCAACAGTCGGACGGCGCAGAAATGTCACCAAGGCAACAAAAACAACACCGATCCAGAAGTGGCAGCTTGGGAGTTGGCTGAAAAGCAGCGAGAGCTTTTCGCTTCGAGATATCCAGGCTTAACCTTAGCTAAGCCACAGCAAATTTTTATTATTATTATTATTATTACGATGGTGATACAATATATTAACATCCCGAGCTCAGTCTTGTTCTTTTACGTACACCGAATTGCGCGATGCGTCACAGGTTCACACATGCGCGTCACTCACATCCCTTGCTCGAGGGTGGGGACACCCTTCGTACCACCCAAGGAGGATATATAAAACTTGCTGGAGTGGAGGGGGCACTTGTCAAGTGAAGCCGGCCGCCGCCATCTTGCCAGTGGCAGAAAGCGCGCTTGACGCCGGCTCGCGCTGCTGTTTTGGCGCGCTGTTTGAGTGCAAGCTGACGCGACGGGCATGCAAACAGCAACGGTTTGATAATGGTTGCCTCTTGCGTTGCCTACGGATGTGCAAACAGGCTGAAGAAGGGTTGTGGCCTCACATTCCACCTGTAAGTACACGAAAACGTGTTCAATTGAGCCCTACGCGCGCGTTGTCGAGCGGCGCAAACTGATGTGGTAGATGTGTGCAACAAATAATAGTGCCTAAATTACTGGCAGGTTTCCAAAAGATCCGGAGCTGCGGAGCCTGTGGGAGCGGGCCGTTCGCCGTGAAAGATCCACGGAGCTCCTGGGTTCACGAGTGAGGCATTTTGTTTCCTCGAAAAGTTTGCACAAGCACGGAGTGAACCGTTCGCTCTGGTCGTAGATGACATGGCCATACGGAAACACGTAGAACTCGTTGGAGACAAAGTTGTCGGGTACGTAGACTTTGGAACGGGGTTAGATGATGATAGTCTCCCCGAAGCCAGAAATGTGTGTGTCTTCATGATTGTTGGTATAAATATCAGACTCAAGATGCCAGTCGCATACTTTTTAATTGACACACTAACTGGAGCGGAGAGGGCGGAGCTG
The DNA here is from genome assembly GCF_055824585.1 of Amblyomma mixtum. NCBI lineage: Eukaryota > Metazoa > Arthropoda > Arachnida > Ixodida > Ixodidae > Amblyomma > Amblyomma mixtum. The sequence goes on along the minus strand of NC_143016.1, from coordinate 128,994,658 downwards.
ACCAAACAATGTATTGAGAAGCTTGCATCAGTTCAGGCTGAAGTTGTCTCTCTTACATTTGACGGTGCCTCATCGAACTTCACTATGGCTAAGTGCTTAGGTGCTCAGCTTCGACCGGACTCTGATGGGTTTATTACAAGCTTTGTCAACCCAGCTGATTGCACTAAAAATGTTCACGTTATTTTAGATGCCTGCCATATGATTAAGCTCATCCGCAACTCATTGGCAACCGTAAGCCACCTCATCGACGCTGAAGGAAAGCATGTGAAGTGGGCTTATGTAGTAGCATTGGAGGCTTTGCAATGTGGAGAGGGTTTGCGTCTTGGCAACAAGCTCACAAAGGTCCACGTTCAGTGGGAAAAGCAAAAAATGAAGGTCCGATATGCTGTACAAGCCTCAGTTGCCGATGCCTTGGACTTCTGCGAACAAGTGCTCAAGCTGCCACAATTCAAGGGTGCCAGCGCAACATCAAAGTTCATTAGAATTTTCGATCACTTGTTCGACATCATGAACTCCAGGAACCCATTAGCAAGGTCTTATAAGGCACCTCTTCGTAAGCAGAATGAATCCTGCTGGAAGCAATTCTTTTTGGAGACCGGGGCGAACATAAACGGGCTGAGAGATCCGGCAGGACGTCCAGTTACAGAAGGACTAAAAAAAACTGGATTTGTTGGCTTTTTGATATGCATGGCAAGCACCGAAAGAATGTTCGACGAGCTTGTCGGCCAGGATCAGCTGAAATACTTGCTGACCCACAAACTCAGTCAAGATCACGCCGAGAACTTCTTCGGGTCCATACGTGGACGAGGGGGACATAACAACAATCCAACAGCTGCGCAGTTCATGGCTGCATACAAGCGTCTGTTGGTTCAGACGGAAGTGACGTCTTCCAATTCTGGAAACTGCTCCCAAGACATCGTCTCCATCTTGAATTCAACCATTACTGTAGCCATGGTAGATGCAAAAAGCACGGTCACTGACATGCGCAGGTCATCAGTCCTGCAGCCCGATGACCACGACTGCACACATCGCATTGACTGGCCCGAAAGTCTTTCTGCTTTTGTCGGTGCCGTGGTGCCATATATAGCAGGCTTCATTGTGCGAAAAGTTAGTGCAACGACAACATGCGACAGCCCTGCACTCTGATGCGCTTGCGCCTTTAATTAAGCAGAAGAGCCGGGGTGGACTTGTTTCGCCGTCGCAAGACGTCATTGGCCTGTGTGAAGCAGTTGAGAAGGGGCTGCGACGGCTGCAGGCTGAATGTGATGCCATTACAACGGTGCTGTCAAGGGCAAAACACCTTATCTTGGAAGTCCTGGGTGTGTCCTCAGAGAAAAAGTGGTTCCAGAAACTGGAGGAGCACATCCTTGACTTCGATCCGCTCGACAATCATATCTACAATTTTTGTGCAAAAAAATCGCTGAAGAGTACGTGAAAGTGAGGATACACCACATGACAAAGGAACGAAATCGGGAATTGATCAAGAATAAAGTCAGACCAGTTCTGTCAAGGGTGATTATCTTCAATCACCAGTAGGTTGCCTCTCACCATTATTTTTACTGTGCGTCTGATTATTAAGCTTTTTTTCCCTTAATATTTGTTCAGGTTAACTGCTTTCTACATTCCAGTTGGCTGCTGATGGATGAAAAATAAACGTTTACAACCCCAACCGCTTGCTTTCATTGTTTTATAAACGCGAGCAACTTCATAGGCAGCGCGAAGAAGCACGAGCGCGGTTGCGCACTGCTCCTTTTTGCCACTGGCAAGATGGCCGCCAAGGCTTCACTCTCCCGCATAGGCGCGTATAGGCGGCTTCCACTCCAGCAAGTTTTATATATCCTCCTTGGTACCACCCCGCGCCGCCGTCTTCCCCTCGCGGCGCCATGTTGGGTCATCGAGGCCATCTGCTTGCTCGTCCCCGGACTTCATTTTCAGTGTACTAAGTGCACTGGAGTCCAGCAGACCCTGTTCGTAATCTGCCCGGGTGTCGTCTCTTGAACTCACTCATTTTGAGACTGCAGCGAAGAACCGGTACCTTCGCACCGGCAGTCCTTAAAGTCCGCAGAGCTCGCTTCTTTTTATTCGTCCGCGTCAATCGAGCAACGACCTCCGCAAATCAACGGCGCTTCCCAATATGTAGCTCGCAAGCGAGAACGAGGCCAGATTTTGCCATGAACATGATTCACGCGCTTTCTACTTTCTCCTGGCAAGGTTTCTTCTGACTGTCTCCTCAATCAAACAACAATGAAACGCCTGTGTCTGAACCTGTAGGTTTATTCATATTAAAAAGAAGACCAGAAATCAGCAGCTCCGCTGTACAGAAAGAAAATGAAGGAAGCAATAAATAAATAACTAAATTATACTCTCTCATTCTGCACATGTCAATGTGAAAATCGAGAACTTTTCGATGCATGCGTTTTCATTTTTTGTTTTGGAATTCCGTTCTTCCGTTGTTTTCTAATTCCCATATTCCTGGAAAAGCCGCCGCGGTGGCTCAGTGGTTATGGCGCTCGGCTGCTGACCCGAAAGACGCGGGTTCGACCCCGGCCTCGACGGTCGAATTTCGATGGAGGCGAAATCCGTGCACTGTGCGATGTCAGTTCACGTTAAAGAACCTCAGGTGGTCGAAACTTCCAGAGACCTTCACTACGGCGTCCCTCATAGCCTGAGTCGCTTTGGGACGTTAAACACCTATAAACCATCATTATCCTGGAAATGCTTTTTTATCTGGTTTCGACTGCTCCCCGGAGGATTCTGCGGTTGTGCGTCATACCAGTCTTGTGCACGTTACAGGAAAGAAATCCATTATAATTACTTCATTAAAAAAGTAATTGATTTCAGTGGTTAATTACAGCACCCCGGAAGTAGCTGAACAATGACAAAAGAGTAAACGATCACTATTACGTTAGTTCTGACTTTTATTAACATAAGACGCAGACTAGAATGAGCCGGTGCGGCCTCCTTGATCGGCTGTTTGTCGCAATTCATGTATGTATTTTCACTAGCAGTTATTTCTCTAAGTTTTCACCAGTATTTTATCCGTGTTTCTCACTCACTAAACACATTCTGCTGCGCCGTCGTGAAAAAAAAAATGCGAAACGCGGAAACAGCAAGGTAGTTAAGCTTGGGTTTGCATATCCGGATATCCTGACCAGCGCGGATTTTCCGCAGCTCGACCATTTTGTATCTCTACTGCGAAGGAATACCCCGCTCTGCCACTACAGAGTTTGCCCTCGTGTTCAGGCTCTCGAAATTGCATCTATGGTTTGCAGCCTTTTTTTTCTTGTTTGGAATAACTAGAACTGATTACAAGTAATGGAGTACTAAGAAAATCTAACTGGATTACCGAGACATTACCCCTTGCGAAAAGTAATCAGTGCAATACAAGTTCGAAAATAACGTAATTTATTACAAGTAACCAATAACTAGTAACGCGTTACGCACAACTCTGTACAGTATTACACTTGATCCCTCCACTGCTTTTTTTGTCGATTATATTTGAACAAATGGGCCTCAGCAAGCTTCGTCTATTGGTTCAACAATTGCTTACGATAATTGGGTTATAATGGTGGTGACTGCGAAGAAAAAGAAAGCAAGAAAGAGAGAGAAAGAAGTAGGAAAGAAGTAAAGAAAGAAAGAAAGAAAGGAAGAAAGGAAGAGAGGAAGAAAGAAAGAAAGAAAGAAAGAAAGAAAGAAAGAAAGAAAGAAAGAAAGAAAGAAAGAAAGAAAGAAAGAAAGAAAGAAAGAAAGAAAGAAAGCAGGTTTACTCAGAAACTTCATATATGCGCGATGTTTCCCGGAAAGTACACAACCCACACGCTCGTCTCTTACGTCACACACACCACAAGTCCACGGGGCCCGATGGCGCAACTCCAGCATGCGTATATGCGACTCGATATTTCTGGCCGCATGTAGTCCGGACTTGGGGGCCCCCGCGGCTTATCCCGTAAGAGTGTTCCACAATCAGCGGAAACGTAAGAGGGAGGAGCGGTCAAGTGAGCCCAGAAGAGGGGGGACCCCCGCGGTGACCGCGCGGGCGTCCCCTCGTCTGGAGAGTAGCACTTTCGGACTACGCGCGCTACTGGGAGAAAGGAGAGGGGGGGGGGGGGGGGGGGGGGGGAGGTTGCAGCGCGCGCTATCTTTCGCCGAAGTTATCGCTCGGAAGCTGAACGAAAAGTAGTCGGCACGGGGATTTTTCCTCGCGCGTATACGAGCGCGATAAACGCGGGCCCCGGCTAGGCGCGAGTTCAAGAAGCTGGGCCACGCGAGATAGTGCGCATTCTAGGGCGTCGCAGAAAGCGCAGCAGTTTTGATCGTCGTCGAGTCTCGGCAGTAAAATGAAATAAGCTCGAGTCGTTCACGGCGAAGCTATACTCGCGATCCTCACCTCGGAGGGAAAATGCAGCGGCCCATACGGCAGCCTGCTCGACGGAGAAGACGAGGCTCCACTCTTCAGATATATATTCTGACGACGAACGAAAATACTGAGTATTTAGGCAGCCCTGCAGTTAAACTACGGAGATGGAATGGCTTACGAAAGTACAGAATGTTTCTTTGGAATAAAACTGCGCCGTTTCGTGCTTGCACATCTCATTTCCTTTACTTTTCTTGAGATACATTAATGTCGTTACTATACGACATATATTGTACGTCGCATATATCCTGCCTGCACGTTTTGTATCTTTTACAGTTTATACATACTTTTTTTTTTTTTCATTGGAAGACACAACCGCGGCTTCTGGATATTATTGAGCATGGGACATCGACTACATGTCCCAGCACTCATTGCGACAGTAGGCGATACGGGCATGCGAGGCTGACTTGCGATCATGCATCACAGCTCGGCGCTTAGCATCCGTGGCAAAGAATGTGAAGCGGCGGTGTTCACGGCATGGGAATAGAAAGCATGACCTCCTGGCTTTCCGGCAGAAACTGAAGTTGTGGTCCAGAAATAGTACCGTTTATCATACAGCCCATTACAGCAGGCATCCCCAAATGTCCAGAAAGCGGTGCCTTCGAATCTCCCTCTCATAGGACGAACATGGCCACTTATTGATATCACCAACCGCTGGGCAGTCAACCAGTTTCTATTCGCACTCCATCACGTGCACTCTCTAAAGGCCGTTCAGTAAAACGAGCATTTGGGCAAGTTGGTTACTTTCTTGGGACATAACTACAGTGCGAAAACCATACGCACGTAAGGAAGAAGCACTCACAGACACGGACAATCACTGCACTCAAGTGATTTTTTGGCATCAAGGCATGGTGAATATGAAGGCTGCGTCGCGCATGCGCACGCAGAATACAGAGAGAAGGGAAGACATGTGCCAACGACACATCGAAAGGTACAGTCTTTGTCCAAAGTATACAGCCCAAGGGATCTGCTTCTGAGCCGTGCAGCGCGGCTCCTCTTGCATACTCAGGGACTCTAATCTCACGAAGGCGGATGGAACGTGACTTCTAAACCCTCCCCAGCTTAGAACTGCCAAATGTGCTTAACAACCCCGCTGGACGGCTTGGAAGCGAAGCCCCTGGGCTGTACATTTCTGACAAAGACTGCAAATCTTATCCTGTGGCAGAAAAAAAGGTCGTATTTCGATCTATACAAGAAAATCGAAGCCCTTCCCTTATATGGTACGCTTCCAGAAATTCGCGTGCGGTCTGATCTTTGCTTTTGCCTAGTATCTTTGCACTGTCAAAATGCGGCGAACGCGTCTTCAGGACGTGCAATGTTCAACCAAGCGCACACCCTCGTTGTTCTCTAAATTTCGTCCGTGCTCCCTTCAGCGGTCGTTGCCTCATCTGCCAGTTTGTCCGACATAGGCTTTTCCACATGACAGTGGCATCTCGTACACCCCACCTGATTGGCACTGCACACAGGGTAAGCCCCTGTGTGCAGTGCCAATCAGGTGGGGTGTACGAGATGCCACTGTCATGTGGAAAAGCCTATGTCGGACAAACTGGCAGATGAGGCAACGACATCGCATGGCTTAGCATTGCAGGTACTGCAAAGAAGTGCTCGCCGCATTTTGACAATGCAAAGATACTAGGCAAAAGCAAAGATCAGACCACACGTGAACTTCTGCAAGCGAATCTATATAAGGAAAAGGGCCGAGAATGCGTAAGCGATGCTTCGATTTTCGTGTATAGATCCGAACACGACCTTTTCTCTGCCACAAGACGTCTGGTGTAAGTTTGTCGTTGGCATGTGCGTGCCTTTCTTTCCGTATTCAGTAGGCGTATGCGCACCGCAGCATTTATATTCATCATACCTTAGCGAAATAAATCAGTCGTGACTGCGGCGACTGTCCGCGTCTGTGGGTATTTCTTCCTCGTGCGTTTGTATAGTTTTCGCGCTGCAGTAATGTCCCAAGGCCATTCAGGCTTGTCCGGTCGGGCAGACAAAAAACGGTCCGTGTGAACGACTTTGCACAACTTTTTTCGAAATGGAGAGCGCAGAAAGACGCAAATGGAACGCGCACTACGAGTTCTTCAACAGCGAGGAACCACGCCACGGCAATTACACGTAGTACAGGTCAGTCGAGGGTGCAGCGGTCATCCCAGACGAGGGGCTAATTGAAAATCAGCGGGAGATGCCTCTGTGCAGCGTCAGATGAATATCAAGGATAAGTCGGGCTGGCATCGCCTTCACGTAAAGCTGCCGGTGTGAGATCGCGGGCTATGCCCGGAAGCTATCCGACGGGGGTGGCAACCAGTTGCCATTGGTATTCTGGAGAGGGCGGAAAAGTTGGCTGGCACGGTGATGCTGATGTGACGTCAGTTATGTGAAGCGCGTTTTCAAGCCTGTTCTCTTCCCCCTCTCCCTCTTTTTTTCTGGGGAACAATATACGTTGGAAGGAGGATCGACACACTTCGCGGCAGGAACGGTGGTTTGCGCAGGATGTGCGCGCTTTGATGCGCTTTTAAATTGCGTTTCCTTTTTGACAACACCTGTTCCGCCGTTTACTGTTGCTCGAGAAAGACAGTCTGCTAATTCTCGTAGAGTGGGACTCACTACACTGTTACTTAATCTTGTAAAAAGTTTCACCCTCCAAGGACAAGACTTCATTCTGGCAGCAATCACTTCCGGCTCTTCACTTTAATTCTTTTGAGGCCGCATTTATCATAGCAATTCAGAAGCAATATTTTACAGCCTACACAGCTCATCCAGGACTCAAGAAAACCTATTCGCTAGTTTTAGAACGAAAAACACCCATGGTTTGTTTTTACGCCCACATACAAAATATCTTAATCAACTGCCGAAACAGTTGGAGCATGTAATATTGAAGCACCCGGATTTATCATAACAGATGTACGCGACGCAAGAAATCCAGAAAAAAAGAAATTATTAGCGGTGGTAAAATCTGCCAGCCAGGAAATGGAGGAACACGTGCCACCAAGCTCATTGTTTCGCGAAACATTTATTGCTGTGTTCGCTAGTTGGCTTACAAAAGCGCCCTGTTTGCGAGGTATGAATAAACTAAATTGTCCTAAAACGAAGAAAGCTGTGTGTTCTCAATGTACACCATTGAGTACAAAGCATCTAAAAGGGTTAACGAAACGCACTGTTGGGAAAGAATTCATCCAGAGGAAAACTTAAATGATCAGCTTGAGAAATCGCGATCACCGGGCAGCCTAGTAATACACACTCGGGGAAGAGACGGAGGTCATGGTAAGAAGCGTTTATCTTATTCGACTCGTGGCGAGACTCAAGCAAGGCGATAAGGGCCTCTTACAAAACAGTGGCCTGGAGTCGAGACACTTGGGAAAAGAGCTTTTACTCTTCGAGTATTTATTCAAGTTGCGCCTACCGTCTCCACTATCATTATCATCACTGCGCTCCGCAGCACGCTGATGCGTACAGCCGCGACAAACTGCTCGCAAAAGATGTCTCTTTCACCGCATCTGAGCGACGATCTTCTATAATAAGTATCAGCCAGCGCCACGCGATTCTCGTGCTTCAATGACGCGACACGTACTACGTCAGCGCCGCCGCTGGCGCCTGAGTGAAATACATAAACACGCCCGAGTGCGTCTACGAACGGAAACTGTAGAGATGAGTCAGGCCGAACACACACATGACGCTCTCGTGCCGGCACCATTTATAGCGCATCAAACAAAACCGGTCTTTTTCTGATGCCAATCTACCGAACGCGTTAAGAAAAAAATAATAATAGTAAGCTCCGAAACAGATGCATGCCACGAACTTTTTCAGCGAATCTGCAGTGTCGACTGCTAACGTTCAGAAATACACGAAACGAAACTAAAGCGCACATGCTCTCTTGGCTGTTCGACAGTTGCCAACAGTACAAATGTTATTCGGGAAAAGATGACACGCCTTATCTTCGTCACTTGTCTGATTGGAAGCCAGCGAATCCGTTATTCCCCGTCAGCCGCGCGGAGTATCGCGCAAGCGGATCTAGCAGCCGCGCGTACGAGCTAACGAGAAACGCGAGGCGCGTCAAAAACGCTCCAGCGCCCCGCAACAGCTGTTGGCAACGGGCGAAGGATGCTCAGGAGCACGCGCCCCGCTCCGCCTCATCCCGGCCGAGAGAAGACGCGCGACGACGTCCCGAGACACCAACCACCGGCGACCGCGCGTCGCTGCCTCCTGCGCACAGGGCGCGCGCGCGCAGTGCCAGAATCGGGAGCGCAGTCGTACTCACTTTCCGATGAACTCGTGCATCTCGTAGACGTCGTCGAAGACCACATCTTCATCGGCCATGCTTATCGACGACGCGCTCGAGACGGAAGACCACCACACGGTATTACTAGACGCAGAAGCGCCACTCGAGCCCGAAGTCGTCGTCTTCTCGCCCGGTGGTTCACTGCAGCCGCGACAGCGGGAGCCGGCGTGCGCTGCTGCTCTTGTTTATGCGATCACTCCGACACACTTGACACCGCGCACACCCCTTCTTCGTCTGCTCGCCGGCAGCGACGGACGATCCCCGCACAGACACACGCGCACGCACACACACAGAGAAAAATATACTCACGAACACCGCACGATGTGGAGGGAAAGGGAGAGAGCGATAAAGAGGAGAACGGAAGGAGCGCTGCCGAAGGCGAGGGAGAAAGAGAGAAAGAGCGGCGCGCAAGCGCGCACACACAGGAGGCGGCCGGCAAACACTTCTCCACTGGTCGGTCGCTAGGTCAGTAGGAGCCCGGCTCGGCGGCTAGGCCTAGCACCAGCGCCGGCGCATCCACTGACATATCTGTCTATCTCTCTGGTGAGCGGGATGGCTAGCGCCGGCGTCGCGCGCAACCGAGATGCGAGCCCTAGGCGCGGTCCATGGCTCGCGCGGGGGCTGACGTGCGGCGGCCAAGTGCCCTCGATCGGTGCCAGACTAGCGTCGTTGGCTCGCCCGTGACATCAGCGGCCGGAGAGCGAGCGCACTCCGCTGCGGCCTTCGCTACCGCCGCCGATACGCCGGAGAGCTCGTCGGAGCGCCGGGGATTTCTCAGCGCAGCGCCGGAGACCGCGGGCGAGCCGGAAAACGGGACTAGCGTCGAGGAGGAGGAAATGAAAGGGGAAAGAGAGCGCGCGGAGAGAGGAATGCGAGGTTGTGCAAGGAAAATCGTAAAAGGATCGAAGGGGTGAAAAGAAGCAAATTGTAACACGCGCGCATGCGCATCGGTTCTTGCGCCATTCGCCAGATGGCGCGAGAAGTAAGCGAAGCTTTCTTTCTTGCGGCCAAAACTCGGAAAAATGAACTAATATTACAGTAGGATACAGCGTAAAAAAAACAAACAAACAGCAGTTGCTAACACTGGGCTACGGTCCACGGCATACTATATTACTCTGCTAGCTAGTCACAAAAGTAAACGAAATCAACTTTTTAATCTCAAAAGAAAACATTCGACAGAAGTCTGTCTGGTTGGGAAATTTAATGTTAGGAGAAGGTAAGTGACGCCAACCAAGTAAAATACAGGAAAAACACGACGTTTCGGGACCGGCTCGGCCCCTTCTTCACGGTGTGACTACGGGCGAGCGCAGCTTGGCTTTTTAAGCCCCTGTGTGGAGGACCTGCGGGTCAATGGCCGCAGCCCATGGACGTAGGATGAGGGGAGAGTCCCCAGGGAACGATTAACATTCTCTCGTGTTTGCTGTATGTGCCACGACTCGAGTAGAAGCCTCCTGCGTGGGTTAGCTTCCGTTTCCAATACAATGGTGCTGTCGAATTGACTTCGACAGCACCCAATTGACTTCGACCCAATTGACTTCGACAGCACCATTGTATTGGAAACGGAAGCTAACCCACGCAGGAGGCTTCTACTCGAGTCGTGGCACATACAGCAAACACGAGAGAATGTTAATCGTTCCCTGGGGACTCTCCCCTCATCCTACGTCCATGGGCTGCGGCCATTGACCCGCAGGTCCTCCACACAGGGGCTTAAAAAGCCAAGCTGCGCTCGCCCGTAGTCACACCGTGAAGAAGGGGCCGAGCCGGTCCCGAAACGTCGTGTTTTTCCTGTATTTTACTTGGTTGGCGTCACTTACCTTCTCCTAACAACTTTTTAATGTTCATCATTATTGAAGAAGCCAGGTATCAAAATTCTAGAGCCATAAACCATCTTTTATCACAACTAGAGGCCGGATTTTTAGGCACTAAAAAGCACGTTTAAGGTGCCATAAATAGGCGGCTAAAATTGCATTTTAGGCACCTAACAGAGAAAAATAGGCACTTTAAACTTTATCAAAAGTGCACACAGTTCCAAACTTCAGCGCGCAATATCTTCCGTAAAATAAAACAAAAATACAGTAGGAATGATTTGGGACCTTAAGCAAGGTGCGAACATTAGAAGCCGTTTTTTTTAAGTCTGTCACTCAACTTTTCGTACAATACACATGCTTCAGCAGAGCAAAAGGGACAGTTACCAACCCTTTTAAAACACCTTGGTATACCTCGAAACAAACAATTCGCTTGTCGTGTACAAAAGTAGAAACAATGAACACCTTAACAGGAGGCCATGTATTTAGAAATTGATAGAAACATTGTCAATTCAAGGCATCTGACAAATGAGTTCAGTCTTCGCTCACACATTATTTGAAATTATTTATTGTAGGCATACATGATGCTTCAACATTAATAAATATGTTGTCATTTGTGTAAACAGCATTTTATAGTTTGTGGCTTCTCGCGTCTGGAGCCACGCGACTATCAAATGGTGCTTGCTATTAGAAATGTCTGATACCATAAATACTAGATGCTAGAAAATGTTTCACACAGTGCTGCTTGATGCGGAATATGCCGAAAAGAATCGTAGTTCTGCACGGGCCTACGTACGTCCACGAGGATCCATGGTAAAATAAACATCATCCATCTAGAAATCACTGTTAAAGCTATGGAAGCAGTAGCAGACAAGGACCATCTCCAGATTGATGGACTCAAATTTATGCTTCTTATCAGTAAGAACAAGCTTGTATGCTGAAAAGGAACGCTCAACATCAACGGATGTTACAGGAGCGTGCTTGTACTTAGGAACATTTGATGGCTTTACACTGTTCGGTATCATAGAATGTTCACCTTCGATATTTTCGGCTGTCGTGGTTGTTATTGTGCACGCAGCCGGCGTAGGTGCAGTGTTCACCACAGCCAACTTTCGAGGTCATCTAATGTTGCCACGTGTGTGTTCTACACAAAACCGAAATGGATTCGAAAGCAAACACAATCTGAAAGCAAAACCACAGCGTATTTCAGGCCCCTTTTCTGGAAAATAGGGCATTTTTAGGCACCGACGTCGGAAATAGGCATTTATAGGCACTGACACCCAAAATAGGCATTTATAGGCACTATAAAAACAGTATTAAACATATTGTCAACACCTAATTCGTGCTCATATGTAAAAATGGTGCACCTACGAAGCGCTGAAAAAAATAGGCATTTGCCTAAAATCCGGTCTCTAATCACAACACATGACAAGGACACAGAACGAGAGGACACAAACACAGTGCTAACTATCAACAGCTTTACTGTGAAAAAACACACCTATATATACACATTGCAATGCAGTGATATCACGACACATATGTGATGTCATCGAGCCTGCATGAGTGCAAATTCTTTTCGGGAAAGAATAACAGATACGGTGCTAACGCAGGCACTTCTTAATTGGTCTATCTTTTTCATTTCCATTATTTTCCATGTGCACTTATCCTTGTTTTTACCGACTATAACTGTCGGTTCCGATAGTCTCTGATAAGTTACATAGACTATACAGGGTTAACGAACCAGAAAGTCACATGCCCAGGATGTCCAAGAACAAGCACAGAGTTCGCTTTGTTGAATGTAAAGAAGGTGTGATGTATTAGATTCCGCTATCGTGTGGGAAACAATACGAGGGGGTACCCAAAAGAAACCGGACTTATTTTTGTTTGAACTTATTTGTTCACATTTTAAGCACAGACCTTCAATCTCCTTCAAAGTATTCCCCACTGGCAATGATACGCTTGTCGAATCTTTCATTCCATTTTTCAAAACATTGTTTAAATTCATCTTTTGTGATGCTTGAGAGTGCCTCCGTCGTTTTTTTCTTCACCTCAGCAACATAAGCGAAACGCTTTCCATTCACCTATTTTTTCATTCTAGAAAACAAAGAAAGTAGCACGGGGCAAGGTTGGGAGAGTATGAGGGTTGAGAAATAGGGGTCATGCCATTTTTGGTCTAAAATTGTCGTAGAGACAGGGCTGTGTGAGCAGGGGCATTGCCATGATGGAAAAACCAGTCACCCGACCGCCACCAATCTGGCCGCTTCCACCGCACACTGTTGCCCAATCTTTTCAAAACATCCAAGTAGAAAGCCTGGCTAACTGTATGACCCTGTGGAACAAATTCTCAATGGACGACTCTTCTCACGTCTAAAAAAAAAATCAGCATTGTTTTGAGGTTTGGTTTCACCTGACGAGCTTTCTTGAGGCGAGGTGAATTTGAAGTTTTCCATTGGCACGATTGTTGCTTCGATTCAGGATTCAATTCAGGAACACTTGAGTTGTCCCCATAGCATCGTCGTTGTACGTCTTTCTTAATATTTCAAGAGTTTCCATTCAACTTTTTCCGAGCAAAAATCAGAATTTCACTGGCGCACGCTGTTCACGAAAATCAGCCATTGCAAAAACGACATTCACACAAAACAGTCGTCACTCTAAAACTCTGCCTAAACTAGTCTGACCTCCTTCAACGACGGCACTCGGCTTACTGACTCTGGAATGTTCGTTCTATGCGCTCCTAGTGGCAAAACGCGGTACCACAGAAGCTTTGCCGACCAAAAAATTTAGTCCGGTTTCTTTTGGGTACCCCCTCGTATGTAGGACAGACTGGTCGGTGATCATCTTCAAGAGCACAAGTGCAACGTAAAGAACAAAAATGAACAAGATGGGTTGGTAGTAGGACATTGTAATGAGTGCCAAGGGTGTACACCTCTCTATGACAAGACAATTATAGTCAGTAAAACCAAAGATAAGCGCACTTGTGAATAACTGAAGCGGAAAAGATAGATGCAGTGTCTGCATTAGCATCCCATCTGTTATTCCTTCCCAAAAAGAATTTGCGTTCATTCGGGCTCGCTGATATCACATATGTGTGGTGATATCACGGCATTACAGTGTGTGTATATAGATGTGTTTCTTCACAACAAAGTTGTAGGAAGTTAGCACTGTATATGTGTCCACTCGTTCTGTGTCCTTGTCGTGCGTTGCACTACAAGACGTTTGTAGGTCAGAACCAACAGGCCCAAGTTCCTACATTATTGAAGTAAAATTCTAGAGCTTATAACTTTTATCTTGTGATTAGCTTCTTGTTAAGGTGACAGAAGAAGTTTTAACAACATACTATTTTTTTGTTGCGGAGGAATTCTGTGCAGCGGTGATGAATGTGGGCACAGCTTCACTGTAGACAAGTTGTATATGAGAATAGTTAAACATTGCGGTGTCACTTTTATGCAAGCTTTAGGGCCTGCTCTCCGTACCTACGACTTTTTGTTTTTGGTTAAAGAAGCTTCAGAAAATGAGTTTTACCTGTCCTAATCACCTCTATATCAATGTGCACCTTTAATACCAACGCTATAAAGATAGTTCAAACCCGCCAAAATGGATCGACGAGTTTGGTGCTCTACCACTGAGGCCAAGGTAACGGGGTCGGGCCTCAACAGCAGCAGACACGTTTACTGTTACAGTAGCTCCAAACTTTCGAGAGTGCATTGAAGCAGGCACCTTCTAAAGCCGCATCATAAATTGAATGATGTTCACGTTGCCTCAACAAATGTATTACACAGTATAGGCTAACAGGTGAGCTCGCTGAGGAGGCGATGCTACCCTGGAAATATTACTGTAATCCTGCATTAAGGGTTGCAGCACAGTATAAGACGCATATACTAGCAATATGAAAACAAAAACAAAAGGCACTCCTTTGTTTTGGTTAGTTCCTTGTTCTGTTGTTCTGCACAATATGCGCGTCATGGAGACAAACAACAGGCAAAGTGCATATCTAGGTGGTGCTTAAAAAAGAACATTAAAGGGACACTAAGAGCAACACCATTAAATTTCTGTTCTTTAACCTGTGACCACATCTTCTGGGACTGTCCGACAGATCCCCCACCAATATTGATCACTTCTGAGGCTCGCGCACCCGGGCCCATGGGAGACCCTGCTGCTCACCTTCGACCTGGAAACACAAGTACAGGTCCTGACAAGACGCCAAAAAGGTCACTGCTAGCCTCCATTGACGGCCACCTAGCAAGACCAACTAATCCACTCTTTACTCAAGCTGATAATAAAAGTTTTCCAATCCAAGTCTTTGTAAAATTTTATTCTATGGCTTTGTGCGGGTTGACATTTGCCTGGCAGCAATAAGTGCTCCATGATCACTGTTTTGAAGTAAATGACAAACTAGCCTAGCCACCGTGATCAGTGGCCAACAAACTGCGCCGACACACGCAATGTACTTGCGGAATCGACCAGTTACGGTGACCAGAACTATTTGACGACAACCATACTTCATTTTTTGGCCCTTTCTAGCTTATAAAAGCTCCGTTTTCAATTAAAGTACAATCTTTGACATTATAATGTGGCAATATATTGATACAGACCAACCTGAAATTATTTCCAATGTCCCTTTCAAGTTTGTCTGCCTCCTCCTTGAGAATGAGCACCATAGGCTGCCTCGAGAAATTTGTACAAAATGCTGCCATTACTATCAGCAGATGTCATGGAAAAATGTCCCCATGCAGTCTTTATCAACTACGTCTGTTAGTGAACCATAACTTCCTCTTATGACATCTACAGTCCTATGAAGGCTGTT
The DNA here is from genome assembly GCF_055824585.1 of Amblyomma mixtum. Classification (NCBI taxonomy): domain Eukaryota; kingdom Metazoa; phylum Arthropoda; class Arachnida; order Ixodida; family Ixodidae; genus Amblyomma; species Amblyomma mixtum. The sequence goes on along the minus strand of NC_143016.1, from coordinate 128,979,362 downwards.
GATCAGCCAATTATGTGAAAAGAAGCAGTACCACGGAAACAGTTTCTTGCGCCTGTGGCACAAGAAACTATCATCATTAAACTGCACAAACATGCAAATATAAAAAATAATGAGTGTCTTTATTTTAAATATGACAGCTCAAGATAATGTACATGAGTTTGATGAGTTGATGCAACATCACAGTTGTTTAATACACAGACCCAACGAGATCAGACCTTGGACACAGTAATAGCAAGGCTCAAGACAATCGGGCAATATTTTGAGCTTATAAAAATAACGCTCAAAACTTCCAAAAACCAAAACACAAGTTGAAGACCATTTACCTGAGTACACCACGATAAAAACCACTTTTAGTAAAACCAACAAAAAATATAAAGCACTGGATGTGGATGCACCCACGGCAGCATTTGGCAAAAAACCCATCAAGTTCATCAAGCGAACTTTACCTTCACATCCTCAAACGAGCACAAGATGAACATGCTTGGCCATTTGGCAAGAGAAACAAGACTGCAGCAGGCCAGGGTAAATTTACTGCCGCCCGAACCTCTCCAAATTTCTTCCCATAACAGTGTAGTTGGCAACACAAAGCATGCCAACAATATCGCTGTATATCAACAAAAGAAATTGTACATGCTAAGTAACAAGGCAGAGCAAAAGGATGTTTACTTGATTAGATGTAAATTTATGCAAGATGCAAGCTTCCCACAAAAAGCAGCTGCAAGAACGTTCCAGGCTACATAGACATGATACGAACACCAACGTCACCAGACACTAGATAAGTCAGCTTGTCTAATCAATACCAATAAAGCTTTTTTCTTTCTTTGTCCAAAATGCTTTAAGGGGGGATGAGGTGATCGAAGGCAACTTTTCTATTTTTCAACTTGGAGTGATGAAATTTGGCAGACTGGCTTAAAACAGCAATCAAACAAACAGATATAAAGTTTCACAGTGACAGCTTTAGTAGTTTCTCTTTTATCATTGTTTATATGTTGTCCCCATGTTGCTTGCTTGTGGAAAGCCTAGCATGACAAAAAAACAAGCTACAGGTCTGTAAATGCTTTAAATATTTACTAAGAAGTGTGGTGTAAGTCAAGACTCTCTTAATTTTTTTTTAAATTTCTCTGCTCTTTTTTTATAAAGGACACAATATGCACCTTCTTTTATGTTTAGAATGTATCATGCTCTAATTACCATGTAATAAAAACATGTGAGCCTAAACGGTAAATCTGAGACTGTCTTGACGCAGACCACATTTCAGTGATCACAACAAAACAAACGGGGTAAAAATGCATGCACCAATTGCTGTGCTACGCTTTCCACGAACAAGGTATTAAGCTCAAAACAAACTTTCGAGAAAGCTAGCCTGAAAGTTCTAAGCTAGCACACACTGTCTATGTGTAGATGCCGACGAATATATTTATTTGGAGCACTTAAAGTTTACTTTTGGGTGAAATATTTCAGTACAACATAGAAACAGTGTTGGAGATGCCAAAAAGTGTACTTTTCAAAAATTGACTTTTTTCGCAATTTTTGCGATCTGATCCACACATCCCCCCTTAAGAAAAACATATCTATCAGCACTCAAAACAATTTTTCTGGCTGCAAAGAACAGAAAAACACTGCAAGAAGAAAGGACAGGCTGACCATATACAAAATCTGTAATCTTTGTGCTACTTTCATACCACAACCAGAACATTCAGTTGGGCGAGTTGGTACAGATGCATTCTGGTAAAACAGCGCGAACTACGACGGAAAAGAACAAGGTCACGGCACGAGCGCTGACTCTAAACTAAGTTTTTAATAGCAGCCCCTGGTGCTGAAAAGGAGAAACAAATTACACCACATGTTACACTAAAAGCAATAAAACAGCAGACAGAGGCACGTGATGCTCAAAGACCACCAAGAAAAGCTATCTCTTTATCAACGAGACTAACTAATGGTTTGCTTACACAATGTTGTTCCTTTGCGATATGGAAGGCCTCCATCAATTCGCGCGTGGTTTGATCACGGTGTGTGTAAAGTACCTTTAAGTGATGCCAGATAGCTGTGCAGTTTTTCTTCTTCTTTTTCATTGCTTCCCAATTTTTGCAATAGGTTACTAGATACGAAAAGTCCTTACTAACCTTTAGATTGTTTTTGTGCCCCTGCAGACGCTTATTTATGCAACTTCCCATCTGCCCGATGTATTGGGCTCCACAGAAAAAAACAGGAATCAGGAACACAACTCCTCCGTGACAAGCGACAAACTTGTCTCTGTGCGCAATGTCAGACTCTTTTCTTTTTACCAAGGATTCCCTCTTCCTTTGGATTGCTGGAAATAACGGGAGCTGATATAATTACACTTATTTTGTATCATTTGCTAGGTTTTTCAGCCCATGGGTAATGCGATGCAAGCAAGGAAGAACCGCAACTTTTTTTCTTTTTTTTCTTCCGGTCGGTTACCTTCAGTTTTCTGAGTGTCCAGATGCTTTACCCACTTGGGCAAACCAGAGCAGGCCTCTGTTATTATACGAATTATATATTCTTGTCCATTGTAGTTTGCACTGTTTTACAATTCCCAGGTGAAAATCTTTCCCAGCTCAACTGGTTTATGGAACAATTCCCAGCTGGTTCCAGTTGGTACCAGTTGGTTCCAAATGGAACCAGCTGGGAATTGTTCCCTAAACCAGTTGAGCTGGGAGGATTTCATACCCTGTAACACCTTATTCAAATGTCTGCTGAATATTCTTGTTGCTGCACGAGAAGCAGTAAATGCACTGCGACAAGAGTCGTTAGACCCTCACGACATAGCAGGTATGTAAACACAAATGTGCCAGGAACACCCATAACAAAAGCGTACGACTTCCTTTTTGAATAACTTTTCTCCCCAAGCCCCCATCACCATCAGCAGCCATCAAAGCTAAACAAGCGAGACACACCCTACGATAACATCAATAACCTAATTGCATTTTAATGGAGCCCGCCGTCTAAAGTAATTTTGCACAAGCAAAAAGCTGGGAAGCTAGACATGAATTATGCTAAAAAATAAAGCCTGCTTAAAGTGGGTAATTTTTTCATAAATGAAGGCATTTAAGGAAGGACACAGCTTTGAAATCCCCAAGAATGGCCAAAAAATTGATTTTTTTGCTAATTGTTGTATCCACTTGAGCACCCAGTTTTTTATGCTGTGCTGAAATTTCACCGCTAAATTGGCTGAAAAGTACTCTAATTGTTTCGTGAACCACAACGGCTCTGCGCAGCGGGGAAAAGCTTGAACAATGAATGTTTTTCTCCGTTACGGTTTTCTGCCTAGCTACCTTCAAAAGCAGATTTCTTCGTGACTGTTTCATCTGTTTTGACCCTGTTTGTTTTGATGCACTCCAAGGACCACTGTGCAGGTCAAGAATTTCGTAGCTTTTCAAATTTGTGAATTTTAAATCTATTTTAGTTTCTTTTTCACTCTAGATATGCCAATGGACACTGCACCACAAAAATTCAAAACAAAAATCTGTGCATCAAAAAAAAAAAATTCTAAGGATCTCCTGACCTGCAAACCACCAGTAGGAAGGCAATGAATGTTGAACCAGCCTTCTGCCATATTTTCTTAACTCTGCAGCCTTTTCGCAAGATTCAGAAGAAAAATATATATTACACAAAAAATTATGTGAAGATATAACGCTGAAATTTCGTGAAAGAAGTTATAAATTATTTCTAGTGTGCTAAAGAAATTTAACGTAATTACGTCAAGAAATAAAAAAAAATTGCTGAAAGCAGTATCCCCCCTTATAGGGGGCACTCTGATGGTAATACAAAGATTTTGTGTTGATCACATTACAATTTTCAGACCTCTCCCTTTTAGTCGCAGCAAAACACCATTAAAAATAGTTAGCCCAACAATTTAGAACAGCAAAACAGCGGACACCAAAACTGAAATGCACAGTCAGAGGCAGTGCTTTGAATGATGCAGAAGCAATGTCACAAACACTGTCACCAAAAGTCGTGTGTGTGTGTGCATTGAACGGTTAAACCACTAGCTGCAATTGATAACCCGGCTCAAGAAATGCATGAAAAGAAGCCAGCCCAACAATTACCCTTTCAACAAGTGCAGTGCGAGTATTAGTTGACAGGCAATGTTTTCAATGTCACAAGCACACGGTTGCCTGCAGCAACTGGCCCCACTGAGGACATGAAATCCTTGTTGCATGGAAGCTACCTATATGCCACAAGGGTGTGAAATATGGTACAAATGAACACCAGAGAAAGAACTTTTCAGACATCGAAAAAAAAACCCTAGAGCTGCCCTTTAAGCAGGCTAAATTACCGTACCTGAATCATTAAGTATGTTTTATCTTTAAACACCCTGAAATTCTGTTGAGATAAATTGTTTAATACGTTGCCACACAAAAACTGCAACTGCATATCACAACTCCAAAAAAAAAGTTAAAAAAAAAATCATTCAGTTATGTTACAAACCAAAACACTGTCCTGCTGTCACAGGAAACAGTTTAAGAACAGCGCTAGCATAAACTATTCACAGGAATAGATCTTGACACGTAAAAGTCAAACTGCGCTGCAGACAATATATGCCTTTTACAGCGCAAGGAAGTTTCTGGCAAGTATTGTGCAATGGGTCAAGGCAAACTTCCCTCAGCCCATTTCGTATTCTTTCCCCAGTATTTTGTCCCTCAACAGCCAGGAAATGGAAACAGGCTCCAGGTCAGTAATCTATTTGCCCTGCCTGGCAAAAGGCACCCATATCATCTGTCCGCACACCAAAGCAATTGAACTCTTGTATCAATGTCAAATGTACATTTCATCCAGCTGGCAGCTTTTGTAATTTGATAGGCAGTCATGAAAACTTCCAAACACCGTATTGCTCCAACAACAACAAAAAAATTTTGCCAAAAGAGACATGCACTTGGCCTGGCAAGGAACATAGGCAGTGTGCAACTCCATCATGTCCACGCAAGGAAATGAGACCATCCGTGAGTGTGCGTTATGACCAGCAGAATTCGCTAAACAGACTACCAATGCAACAGTTTGAAAGGTCTTTCTTTGAGAATTCAAATTTTTCAAAAGAGCCACTTTTGCAGCTGCTAGCCACCTTAAATCGCACCAGTGAGGTGCTCTTTGCCATTTTTCAAGATGCCTGCACACAGAACTGTCCACATCACGCAAATGTGCCTGAAGCCATTCCTAATCCAAGGTGCTTGTTGCTGTCACAGGCACAGTATGCATGTGCAGCTGAGGGGTTTTATCTGCAGCTTGCTTCTTCATCGTTTGCAAGCACGCATGACAGTAAGCGTTAGAACCTTACTCTTCCTGCAGAGCAGGTCAGTTGTGCTACAGGCCTTTCTAAAAGCCACCAGAATAGGGCCCCCTAAAAACAGGGTAAGGGCTATCGCTTTTATGTGCCACTCAGCATGCACCTAGTGCTCAGTCATTGTCTGTCTCTTTGACGCTTGCCTACAGTTTGTTTGGCTGCTATAAAAGCAACAAGGCAGTTATGGGCCTACAAGCACGTTTCGCCGTATTCCACGTTTTCACATCCTGTACAAAGATGGAAGCAAGGCATAAAAAATGGCAGAAAAGATAAAAGGAGTGGCCAGCATTTTGAGAAAGGCAAAACCCTCCCCCTGACATTTCAATGTAAGATACTGACTGGCACCAATCTCCAAACGGTAAGTACCCCTCTGGCAAGTGCTCACATGCTACGAATCACATTCTGGGTGGCTGTGCGCTTAAATGCGGGTCTAAAGCAGCCCCGCTTGGAGACAACCCCGAAATATGGGCGTCTCCAACCTCTCCAGGCAGCAGATCTGGAGACCGGGATGTCTTCCGCTCCTTTTGCGTCCTCACTGGGAGTCGAGACTGGGCCAGCAGCCATCCAGGGCGGCCCAGAGGTGGTCGCACTGTCATTCCTCGTCGGCGCCGGGCACCTTCCAGGAGGACTTGCGGCCAGCCTCGTACATCTCCTTCAGGGCCTCGGTCACCCGCCCTTCCCTCTCCAGCTGCTGGTACTTGCGGTACAGGCGCAGCGCCGTCTTGGCGTCCTCGATGGAGTCGTGCATCTTGGACTGGATCTTCAATCCTGGGCAGCGATTGACACTTGTCCGTCACCACTGCCACTCCATTTTTCAGAATTCCCTTTAATCTGGCCCAACTACCATTCATAGAACACTCGCCAAAAACTTTTAAAACGGCCCCCAGAATCAGAGTCCTGGTGCACTCCTAAGGAGAGACACATGAGATGCTGCATATATAAATGCCCCAGCCTTTTGTGCCTAAATCAAGGCACCATTTTTTCATTCTATTCCACTTTTTTACAAGCAGATGGCTTCTTAGACCTGCTACATCGTTGCAGTTTCTCCCGGTAGGTATAGTGGTACAGCAATGAGTGGCATGAAGTTTTGCATCTCTAGAACACAGCATGTCATAAATGTCGACAATCTATTGTTGCTTAATGAAATTCTTATCTGCTGTTTTAGACAATGTTAATAAGCAGAATGTTAAGAATGTTAATAAGTAGAACCCCACTATAGTAAACTCGCATACAGTAATAAAATGGGTATAGAAAAGTGAAACTGAGTCGCAATTCGTCTTCGACAGATGTCTGTAGATATTTTTTTCATTTACAGTAATGACATCTTTAATAAAGAAACAGTTATAGCAGAGTGCTTGGCCTGGCAACAAACTTCCCTTGGAATGATGATGTCGCGGACATGTCAGAGACGTAATGGCGTAATCAAAAAGCAAAGATTCGTTAGGATTGGCGATAAAAAGTAAATACGAAAAATAATGCCCTGCCCGCACGCAGAGCTAACAGACGTAGGCAAGCGGATACCAAAGACGATAAACGGTGCTCTTTGAGCTGGCTTAAACACCAGACTTGTGAGATGCGAGGAGAAGCCAACTTTTCGAAAGCCTTGAGGTCGCGCGTAAGCGCACGGGTAAAAAAAAAGAAGAAAAAAAAGAACAATAAAGCAGAAAACTGGCTATGAACATGGAATGTAGAATATCATACATTTTCGGTAATATTCCACAAAATTTCACACAACAAAAACCTACCAGCCTATGTCGCAGGGCTGAAGGCTGTAAGGCACACTTATATTTGGAGTTATGCCTTGCGTGCTAAGCTCACAGGTACATTCCTGTTATGCCTTACAAAGTCACACCAGCGTTACGACTGTAATAAAAACGGCCAGGAATCAATGAAATGCACCATTTAGAAAGCTATTCTATTCACAACCAAAGAGCACTATGCCTATGTCCCATAAGACAAGTACACAGAGAAGTACAGGCGCAGCCAGAATAGCACGAAGCACAGGAATGATAGCAGAACTATGGAGAATTGCTTATGAGCGCTACCTAGCTGTACCGTCTTGAACTGACTTTGCTTGGACGCACAGAGAGGGCGCCAGCGGCACGAACCCACATTCTCCCGCAGACCTGCCAGCATCACCGCTTAATTGATATTTGGCAGACAGCAGCGGGTGCTTCGTCGCTTCTATCTAAGAGCAGCTCACACTGGGAATAGGCATTATCTAGCCCGCTCATGGCCATTGCTACGACGATGCTAAACTCAGCCCAGCGCTTACTCAGCTCGACACCGACGCTAAGCTCAACCCACTTGGAGGAAGACAACTACTGGCGGCGTTGTCCGAAACAGCTCAGCATCTTTCCAACATTGATAACGCCACGGTTGAAGCAAAGAGGGGGGCAAGAGGGCGGGCACTCTGGCTGCGCGTGGAGAGCCAGGTGCTCCTGTCTGGCATTGATAGGTGGCGCTTATATGCAGTTTCTCCTAGTTTTGCCGGCTTTCGAGGGCTCCGTATTATTCTAACCGCACCTGTACAGCATGTTGAACATCAGACTGCCCAAAGAGCAACATTTGGTGAAATGCACATGTTAAGAGTAATGCGTCTCAACAAAAAGGCATGCACAGCAAAGCAAAATGCTTTTCTCTGTACTTACCCAAGAAATGCCATGCAAGGAAACGCAGAGACACCATTCTCTTATTTGGCAGTTGAAAAAGAAGCACAGTGTCAATAACCTGGTCGGCAGGCACCTGTGTGAAACAAGCAGAAGGGTAGAGATAAAAAATAACAGACAAACAAAGCTGCACCACACACATAAGCAAATTATCACGTCCGTAATAATTGCAGAGGCACTTAAATATGTTTCAGCTGAGAACTTCAAACTCGTTCGTGACCTCCCCTGACATGATAGTTGCTGAATCTCAAAAAAAGATCACATTTCTTACCCCACATTTTTAATTATTACTTCATGCGATGTTTACACTTGCATGGTGTAACTAACTTTGCTTGAAACTGCTGCCATGAATCAATGTGGCTGCACAGAGATGATGCCAGTAGGATGACTGAACCGCCGCCATTATGTGCCAGAAACAAAGCAAAAGCCAGAACAAGCAGCCCTACCAACACTCTCTATGCTTCTCATTTTATTTCAAGCAAGGTATGGTGGAGATCCCACTGTTAGCATTTTCCTTCACAGGCATAGTCATGTCCTTTGCCCGGCACTGATGGCCTGGGCATCCCTCCTGGGAGGGTTAACATTGAACACTAAGACGGCACGAGGACAAACACATAGACAGCACAATCACACACACGAAGCAACCTTCTCAGGCTGCTGTTCGAAACAGGGTGGGTGCTCCGAAGAGTGCAGTGGGATATACAGAGCCTCTCCCAGGACTGCACCGCACGAACAAAACGGCCGTCAGGTCGGGGTGCGGCTGTATCCATTCGGTGGGTAACCGATGGTGGGTTTCGAACCTGCCACTTCCCGCAGCCGTGGCGGGCGGCCAAACCACTAGGCCACGACTGCGGTAATAAATGCTTCAAATGCTGTGCCAAACCTCCATTCAAATAACATAAAACTTGTCGGGCTAGTTGGTTCATTTCAGACGTGAGTAACCGCTGCTGTGCGAACAGGTAAAGGACAGCAAAGAACACTTAAGACACATAAAAGCACAGTGTGTGTCGCAAGTGTTTCTTTGCCATCCCTGTCCCCTTCACGGAGCAGTTACGTCCATTCCAAGCCCCACGTCATAATTAAATTCAAACTCTGCACTAAGGACCCTTTCAAACTGCCGCAACCACCCAAGTTGATGTTAAGTTAAACAATTATTTTATTTTATTACCCTCAAAGCATAAAGAAAACAAAGAGTGAACTGGAAAACATTACGAAATTTTCTGGAAAAAAAGTAGCACTGATGCAACCCCTCCATACATTTAATTGGACAAGACTGCTGGTTCATGTCGTTTGCAAGGTTAAATTAATGCTGAACCAGTTTTTCCAAAACTGTGAAGGTTTTGGTGCGTGCAGTTTTAGACATCAGCTATCACCTCTCCCTTTTTCCAAAAGCACTTGTAGGCAGAAAACTAGCAGTCCAGTCACATGTGAACCTCAAAGGCCTTGGAGAATCAGATCCTTCCGTTCAAAGGAGCACACTACATGGACACACAGCATAAATGCTGCATCTTTGCCTCAAGGGGCCTTGGAGGTGAAGGCAGCTGTTTAGAGGCCTTTGAAGTCCAAAGGAGAGAACTTTAAGAAACTAAAAGTGAATGGGAGAAAATCTTAACAACTGATGATGTTTGAAACGATGATGTTTATAACGAGCCCCTCATACCGCTTCCCTTGTTTGCTTAACTGCTTAGCGAGGGCCTCGGTTCTGGCAGCCTTGACGCCATAGGAAGCATAAGAGGGTTCTCATGCAGCTTCCACCCTCTCCGTTCGTTGACGTTCTACGTCACACCTGTGGTAAATCAGGACGTTCTACGTCCGCCGCTTATGAACGTGGGTGGCGCTGATGAACACCCTCAAGGTTAGGTTACTTGTAAACATAAATACCCCCGAAAGCAGAAGATGAGACAGCCGTCGCCGTAGCTCAGAGGTAGAGCACCGGGCGCGTAATTCGGAGGTCGTGGGTTCGGATCCCACCGGCGGCATGTGGTTGTTTTTTCTTCTGCTTTTCTAATCAATTAGCTTTAAGCGATAACATATTCAGTAATATTCTAAATCGAGCAACAGCACAAAATAAAGCAATTAATTAAAAATCCCCTGTGCCCCTTGGTTTCTGTGGCTGTTGGCTTCTTTCATATTTATAACGAGCCCCTCATACCCCTTCCCTTGTTTGCTTAATTACATATAATGAAGAAGTCAGTCTAGCTTTCCTTCATGGTGAGGTGCTCGTTTCTCTCTCAGATCTGAAGGCTGTGCTAACATAGCAGCAACACCGAGCACCCATGTGTGGTGATGAGAATGAGGAACAAAATCATTGACCACGACCTCAGTGAAGCTGTCAGCAGTCCTCTTGCGGAGGAAGTAAGAGAAAATGAAGTGCTATGCTCAACAAGTGAAAAAAATTCTCAGCTTCAATTTTAAATTATTTCATGCAATAGCATTAGGAGGGCCATGAAGGCAAAAACCTTCCGGTGTCGGCACCAGTGCCTATGTGAAGTTTCCACCAGCCAACCATAGCAGGTGGTGCTCAGGGGGATTTCCCTCTTTCGATTTGTAGGGGAGAGGAGGGAGAGGCCAGACTAAAAACGGTTAGACAAAAATGAATAAAAGAAGTGATTATGAATAGAAATGGAATAAGAATAGAATAAGAATTGCAATATAACACAATTAGAATAGATTGGTGAGTGAAAGACAATGGAATCAGAATTGGTATAGAATCAGAATAGAATCAGAGAAAGAAAAATGCTGTTGCATTCCTTTCGCATCAGTCCAATTGACCGGCCCGAATTCTTTCACTTGCGACACTTCGTGCGCTGCAAGTGATGCTAATAAGTTAGACAAGTGCTCCACCTTTGATATGCATTAAGCGCTTCACCACAGGTCTTTTCTGGTTTTTTTCATCACTGGTGAAAATAGGCACCTCTGCTAGAAAGGCCTTTTGATGAGCACTGTTGTGCGACAGGGACATGGAGTGGGTTAATTCCAACCAGCAGCAGCAGCTGGATGTGTACATAGTCAGTGCACAATCTTTTTGGCAGAAGCCAAAGATAATGTAGCAATGGCAGATAACTTGCTATCATATGAAAATCACAAATTTTGCTCAGAGGGCAGATATCGAACAGAAAAGGTATTTCAAGCTTCGGAAATACCTTCTGCAATTAGACAGACTGCCCATTTTCTTTCCCTGACATATGCAAACTTAAACAAGAATAAATCAAAAGACTTCATCCGGGCCCTTTATCAAACATATAAGCCTGTATATGTGCCTTCACAGCAACAATGACACCTGCTGCTAGTGGTGAAGATTTTATCTTATTGTATAGCACAGACAAAAGTCAGATATGTGAAAATCGAGAGGCAAGTCCTGAATTGTGGTTTCCTGCTTAGTCACCCCACATTCAGTACATTTCTCTGGGAATGGCTCAGAACAACGTGTGCACCTTTTACAAGCTGCGTAAAACCTTCACAGAATAAAGGGCTCCTCACCCCATCTCCAGTAACAAATGCAGCTGGGACTACCGAATAAAGGTAGAGATAAAGCATACCAAAGACAGAAATATATATATAGACTGTAAAGAGGAAGGTGGGCAGCGGCAGCAGCAGCCGCGCCGCCAGCGCACGGCGCGAGATCGTTGTGTTGATGACCGGAGCTTGGACCGCCATTTTGGCAAGCTGTCCTAGGGCTGTTTTCCCTACAGATCCTATTACAATATATAAATTTTATGCACTGCCCTAGCTCTCAAACTGCATATAAGAATAATGAATCATTCCTAAGATAAGTGGAAGCATCCTCAAAAGAATCTTTCTGAGCACAGCTCTGAAGTGTCCCTTCATGGGTTGAGCCGTGTCGATCGCCACTGTTGTTACCCTCAGCATAACTGGCAGAGTGCACCAGCAGCACACCGGAGGATGAAAGATAATGAATGCAGGGTGCAGCGAAAGACAAAAATACGGCAATAGCTAAAAGGGAGGAAAAAGGAGGAAAGTGGAGGAAGGGGGTACGGTGGCAGCCAGAAGACGGGTTCCACGGTGCGACGCGTGCACTGCCCAAGCTAAAACCCAGAGCCACCTCCGTTTGGCACTGTGTGTTCCGTGTGCGGTCGCCTACAAATACTGCAGCAGCTGTGCCCGAAAATCGCATTACCGAGAAGCGTAATCGTAAGCCAGTTTTCTGAGACACGCATAAAATAAGCACCTTATGGAAAAAAAAATGCATCATCAAAGAAGGAAAGCAAAGCTAATGACCAGAAGCTAATGCACAGACACCCACCACAAGGTTGATGACTCGGAAGTCATTCTTGAGCCCATGGCCGATGAAGATGACCCCTTCATCCATGAGGTAGCGCAGCTTGCGGTAGGTGGCTTTCAGTGTGGTCAGGTGCTTGGACGAAATGGTCACATCCAGGTCTCCCGGCTGAATGCCTGAGAACTGGGTCAGGTAGTCCACGACCTGGGAACACACACCACAGCAGCTAAGATTACAATGTGCAATGAGGGACAGCAAATATTAGAGCAAGCACTCGCAATAAAAAAATATTAGGGCTCGCACTGTATTTCAGACTGCTGTCGGATTTACAGAGCAAGAAAAACAGAGAGAAGCAAAAACACATAGACAGAAGGGAATAGACAGCCACAGACAAAGACACACACACAGACACAGTGATGGTAACGACAAGTAATATTAATCATTGTATCAGACCGGCATCATACGTGACACAGCAATGAAGGCCATGAGGAATGATTGATGGCAACTCATATTATTTAAGACATTAGTGACTCTGCTCTTCAGGGGTGTGCGAATATTTTCAAATACAAATTGAATATGAATATGAAGAAAAATGGCCTCAAATACCGAACATCTGTTCAGTAAGAAAAAAATATTTCAGAAAAAGATAAGCAAGCAAATATTCTTGCCCTTATTTTTATTTTAATAGTTGAGCCTTTGCAACAGAAGCAAAAAAAAATAAAAACTGGATGACTCAGCACCATATAAAAAAACATGGTGTGCAGAAATGCATACCACTTGGTTAGACAGCATAAATGAAATCCATGAAATGACATCGCAGTCGAAATCAAGAGAAAGAAATGGGGTTGGGTAGGGCATGCAATGCGAAGGCAAGATAACCGCTGGTCCTTAAGGGTACCGGAGTGGATTCCAAGAGAAGGCAAGCGTAGCAGGGGGCGGCAGAAAGTTAGGTGGGCGGATGAGATCAAGAAGTTCGCGAGGATACGCTGGCCGCAGCTGGCAAAGGATAGGGTGAATTGGATAGATAATGTGAGAAGCCTTTCCCCTGCAGCGGGCGTAGTCAGGCTGATGATGATGATGACGACTGTGCCGTTATTGGATTTATGAAAGTCAGCATTGTTTATGATCACTGGCAAATATTAGAATATTCTGGATTATTTGGGAATTTTTGAATACATATCAATTTCTCGAATACGAATTTGAACCGAATACCAGACATATTCGATTCATATTTGAAATTATGAATATTCACACACCACTACTGTTCAAGTGCCACAAAACCTCTCAGCAGCGGCAGTCCTGAAATCCACACCAACAGAATTACAGCCACATTAAGTGAGAAATCAATTCCATGACTCCAGAAAACAGTCATTTGGCTGCTGCAGCTGCAGTCAGAAAACTAAAATATGCCACACTGCATCTGCTTAGACTTCAAGCAGTTGCACTAGTATATCCTCTCCAATACGCAGTCTCCTGACACTAAGCATTGCACGCAGGTTGATAACAAAAACAAAGAAAAGACAACCATAACACAGGTGGGGCCACAAATAAAAGTTGCACGTTTGCAGAGGCAGCCACTTTTGCTGCACTTTCAGGGGGGAAAAAATAGATGTCAGATAAAGTAGCAGTCGCTTAGCTCAAACACCATGTGCTCATTGCCAGAAGCATGACGGTAGGGAAGCTTTTCCTTCATTGCACCAGAGGAGGTTGTTTGCAATGAGGTGCCACTCCAGATTACAGCCTCTTCACAAAATGAACTGCATTGCACCATAAATTTATTACACCAGATGCAATAAATGCAGCACCGATTATGCTGCATTTGCCCATAGCCTGATAAGGAAAGTAGGGCAAGTTGGTGAACATTCCTGACAGCTTGTTCTGTCTAAATGCCCACGGCTTGTTCTTTCTGCCCGCAGTAATTAGCACAGCCAGTGCATCCAGTTCATCACATCTCAGCAGCGGAACAACAGGGAGCACCTTACCTGTTCTTGAGTGGCAATATAGTCATCAATAAATGGAATCCCCTCAAGAGGGCCTTGCCTGAAAAACATGATGCATCACTGTGAAGAAACTGCAATAAAAACATAAGCAAGCAGGCAAAAGTAGCTCAATAAAAACCCCAATTCATAAAAGCCAATTCAAGTAATATCTTATGCACACTGAAAGAGAGCTGGAAGCACCCGACTGCAGCTCATGCAGTGGCAAAATATGCCCTGGAACTACTATCCAGCACTCTCACCTACTGGAGACTGTCAGAACCTCTGAAATCCCTTGACTGCTGCTAAAATGCCATCAAAATGCAAAATTTTTGAAACAATACATTCAGCCACTTGTGTTCAGCATTTTAAGAAGCATATTTTGGTTCAGCATGGGAGCATGTTTGGCAGGCAAAACTGTTATGCATACAAATAGCAGCCGCTGGTTTCCCTGCAAAGCAAAGGTACTGGCACTACCAGAAAGAAGTGATCACAGATGTAAAGAACAATAATTTTATACCCCATCGGTATTACAACATAGTAGCATAATATACTAAACTAGTTACTGTGATGAAAGTAAGAATAAAATGAAGTAACATCAAGCTGCACAAGCGTACTGTGGTTACTGACTGAGCATCCTCTTCACAGCATGTTAAAGAATAGTTCTATCTGCACGCATTTGCTTTTACTGCTGCTGTGGGTAAGCATCCAAAACATGTGAGAAGCAACAAATTATTCTAGCACTGTGGAAAGATGCTGTTCTGAGACGCTCAGTAAACGGACACTCAAGACTGCTCTATATAGAGATTTTCAGCCTGCACTGAGATCCCTGTTAAGACTTCAGACAGAATCCTTATTTCTGCCACAGTGAAAGTATATACACTGTAAGTGCACCAGGAAGCACACAGATAAACTATTTGGAAAGCACATGTAGGCTGCCCTCTGACCAACACAATGGTTGTCACTGGTGGCACACATTACCCATGTGTGGGCAACCCACCATATCACCTTAGGCCTCAATTTGCCTACTTAATTCCGTGGCCTGGTCCTAGGATGCTGAATAAAATGTCCTCTCTTTCCGTCATTCAGAAATTGTTCACTTCATGCGTGCTTACTGCTCTCACACCTCAAAGGGAAGCAGCAGAGTAACATATTTCAACAGAACATGTTTTTCAGATTTAGTGTTGTTCCCTGCCCCTTGTCACTCCTCCTACCTAATTCACTGTATTTTCAAGCTCCAAACAAAACATTATCATCAATGAATAGAAACACGATGCAGACATAATACCTAAGTCCTCTAGTGCAAATAGCATTACCCACAAGTACAAGAAGGCTAAAGTTTTAGCTACTTACCCACGCAGGCAGGAGATCCTGGCAACAGACATGTGAGAGGGGCGTATTGTAGATCGGGTTCCATCACTTCGTATCTCCGCTTCTTCCTGGAAACCCCACCCCAGACAAAAGTCTTTAATCAGATAGGGCATGAAGATGTATTAATTAAGTAAAATTCTGTAAATTATTATAGCTATCCCCTGTGTCTGCCCTCTGCTCTCTCTGAATTGTGGAAGTATTGTTCCCATATAGCAAGCATATGCTTCATACACACCCACAAGCAGACACATGAATAGCTTTGAAACATCAAATCCCTTGCATTTCTCATGTAATTTGTCCATGCTTGACGAAAATGTTTTCAGAGCAGGTGTCATAAATATGTTCCTCACTGTCCTCACAATGAGCATGGAACATAACCAGCTGCTGTAGTGGGTCAGAGGCTATGGTGCCCGGCTGCTGACCCAAAAGACGTGTGTTATTTGATCCCGATCGCGGGCGATGCATTTCAATGGAGGAGAAATTCTAGAGGCCCGTGTACTGTGCGATGTCAGTGCACGTTAAAGAACCCCAGGTGGTCGAAATTATCCGGAGCCCTCCACTACGGCGTCGCTCATGGCCCGAGTCCCTTTGGGACGTTAGACCCCAGAAACCAGAAACCATGAAACGTAACTGACCTGGTTCAGGGTGACGAACTCCGCATCCATGGCAACAATATCGCCCTGTTTGAGGATCTCAGTCGGTGACAGTGGAGTGAAGGTGACATGGCGCCGGCCACCATTGGCTGCCAGAGAGATGTCTTGCTGGAACACATCCGCTGTCAGAGGTGCCTTCTCTGTGAACAGTTCAGCACAACAGCACAACAGTTTTCCCACATATTTGCTCTGACTTCAACTCGCTGCCCTCCAACTACCTGTAAAATTCATTCATGAGCTCAAACAATGGTGTTGCCTTGTGTGTTTTTAGTTTTGTCTTTTCATGTTGTTTCCTTAACCCACTGTAGCTAGCCCAGCAAACTGCCTTGCTTGAGAACTTCAGCATGCATATGCAACAATTTATCAGCATCAAAACTGAGCAAATAATGGCCGCAGCTTCTCAATGCCATCTAGATTACCAGCCCCAACTGGTTCTTTGTGCACAAAGCCATTCGCATACACTCCTGGTCTCCGGCTTCAATTTACAAACAAACAAATTTCCAAAGGCAAAGATGCGCATACAGAAGAGATTATGTCCGATAGCCTCCCAGACTCCTGTGCAGTACACCTGACAAGTTTGTAACATCATACTAAAACCGCAGCAAAGAAAACTAAGTGCTGCTGTCATGCATGCCAGACAGAAGGTTCTTCAAACAAAAATGAATTTAAGGTGTGTCCAAAACGGAACAGCAGGAACCCCCCACCTGATGCAGGGTGCTTGGTGGCAATGTCAGCAACTGTGTAGTGAAGGACACAGGGTAGCTTCCAGTCCAGAGGAAGCCACACTGCTTCCTCCTGAAAAAAGAAAGTAAATACACAAACATGCTGCAAGAGTCTTCAGCAGTTGGCCAGTCTCCCTTGAAAATATGCAACATTCATTACTCAGTTCACACGGAGAAAGCAGCAATTCCAACCATCTAAGCACACCAGCAAGTCTGTGTAGCACTCTGGAGTGCGCAATAAGCACTCTTGATTTCAAAACTGAATTGAGTAAGAATAGCGTAACTAAATACCAAATCGAATATAAATCAAATAGAAAAAGGACCGAATCAAATATGAATTGCACTACTTGTGGCAAGAGCTAGTGGTAGCATTGTGGCACGTCGTTATAACTCATGGAGTTATCACTACAGTAGCTGTCAGAAGATGCAATGCTGATCTTCAGAAGGGCGACCAACATGGAGTCCGTATAGTAACTCGATAACCACGTGATATTCGTAGCAAAAGTTGCTTTTGCTAAATGACAACAAAGAATAAACAGTGCCACATCTTAGTACATAAAGGGGCGTCAGCCATGAGCCACAGTCTCCGAGATAAGGCATCACGGCTGGGTTTGCTAAACCCGGCTAAACCCTTTTGAGCTTTCCAACTTTGGAGGCCATGTGTGAGCACCATGAATGCCACCACACGAATAGGCCACACGTCACGACACTCAATGCATCTTCCCGCACAGACAGAATGCAGTGGCATGATGTATGGTACTACAGTGGGCCTTGTTTTTCATTAAAATAACTGGAGCATTTATTAGAGCTAATTATTTGAAAGCTATCTAAAACATTAAAACATACGTTAAAATATTTTATAATAATCATTAACCTACAGTATCCGATTCATTCAGTGAACTGAATAGGAGAATATTCCATTCACTTTTTGAAAATTCCGAATATATTCGTACGCCCTTGGCAGCAAGCCCTGGCATACTGACCATCAGTAACCTTCAGATGCAATCCCATGGGTCAAGCAAAATAGCACTCAAGTTTAAAACATCTCATCACCGAGAGAACATGCAACTGCTTCCTGAGGCTGCTTTGCGTGGTACTTTTCAGCAGTAAAACTCAAAGATGCCATCTCCAGCAGGAAAAATAATGAGAGCTTGTCTATCATATGTAGCCACACCAGGCAGCTTGCTTCTTAGCTTTGTAATATATTTCTTCCCTAAACTATATTGGGCATTTAAAACCAGCTTAAATTTTTTAAATTTAAATTTTTCCCCTCCACAAGTGTAGGGTAGCCAACTGTGTATCGCCTCTGGCTAACCTCCCTGCCTTTCCGTCCATTTCTCTATCTCTCTCTAAAACCAGCTGAAGCCATTATTACTAGTAGCATTGCAATTATAAACTTATCAATTAGGAGCAAAGAAGGCAGAGAAATAAAGACTGAGAGTTGCCTCCTCAAGGGGTGCAATATTGTTCCTTCTCAGTAGAAAGGAAACAGAGTCGATAGCAAGGAATATGCAATAAAGAATTAGAGGCAGGAAAATGAGCACTAATTAAGTTATAAGAAGAACAAGGAAATCATAAAGACTACAGCAAAAGCGTTAGGGGAAAAAAAAAAAAGTATCACGTGTCTACTACCACACAAAACTGCAGCACTGCAGACAAAACAACCCAATGTGCAGCTGTCAACTGAAACCAAGAGTGCCCTTGACAAAGCCCTGCCGAGCTATATATATATATCAATAGAGAGCAGGTTTATGCTATGGAGCCAGTGTAAAAAGCATGCAGGCTTCTTGACATGAGATTAAAGATAGAGCTCTGGTGCACAGCAAGCTGCCTCCAATGACCAAGACATAGCAGAAACCTCCTGGACAGTGAGGCAGAAAGTTCCTTCAGCTTTGAAGCAACACATCCTGTACCAGTGCAGAACTGGGCAATAACTCCAGCCACACAAAGAATGACACGCACACTTCTGATGAAGTGAATCCTCGATCCACAACAGCCACCAACAACTCACAGCTCATGTCTCGTTTCCTTGCTGTCCTTCACTTGGAAAGATGTGCCCTAGTGAGAGCTACTCATTCCAAATTTGTATTAAACAACAGTCATAAAAGTAGCCAAACCTAGCGTACTGAGTGTAGTAAGCGCACGTTAAAGAACCCCAGGTGGTATAAATTAATCCGAGGCCGTCCAATAAGGTGCAAATTATGACAGCCCCCCGTGTTGTTTTGGTACATTAAAGCCCACAATTCACAATTCAGGATTTTAAAAAATCTACATCGTGCTGAAGGGCAAGCAAGCCATATCTTTGCCCTGAGCAGTGTTTCAGTGCTTATAGTGTTGTCAGTGAGAGCAAATTAATTCCTTAAACCTCAATACACAGGCCATAGGGATGACACTGTTAGATTGGCTTTAGTTAGCTTTGGTGGTGATGTTATTCAACATCACCACCAAAGCTGAAAGCATGAGATGTTTGTAGAGGATAAATTTTAGTCCACAGGGCACTACAGTCCATATGGCACTTCAGCAGGCAGCCCAGAGAGTATCAAGCTCTGCACAAAAAAATCTGGTCTATTCATATTCAGTGAAATTGTCACACTAAATCAGTTTCCTCAACTGCAATACCATACACCAAGCTAAATACCTACTCTGGAGGCCACCAATTTATTGTTGGTACATACAACCTCCTTTCTTTTTGGTGAATACAAATGGATTCTGGGCTTGCTCTTAAGTCTCGTAAAGTTTTGTCAACAGTTTACCGCGGCATCTGCAAAGTGTCCCTTCTGAGCATATAGTGCTTGAACAACTTTGCGACATTCTCCACCAAAAACATGCCAGTAATAAGGCGGCCAGTCAACTGACTCACCGGAGAGATGGGCACAATGGTGAAATCGTTGAACAGGTACCACTGTGTGGCCGGCCCCCCCTGGTGGTGTTGGTGGTACGAAGGTCCAACCCTGATGCAGCTCACAATGTTAGTCCGGCTGTTGTTCACCACAGACACCACTGATGTCAGTTCGTAGAGGACCCCCTCCCGACCTTCTTTCCCACCCCCTTCCAGCTTGGAGGGGTCCCCTTCCTTTGTCTCAGAGCCCCCTCCTTCTTCCTCCTTGCATTCCATCTCCTTTTTATCTCCCTTAGACCCTTCTTCCTCTTTTTCACAAACAGAGCTCTCTTCACCAGCGCTGGGGCTTGTTGGCTCCTGGGATGCAGAAGCGTCAGCCTGCACCATGCACAAAAACATCAGCAAACTGGTATCAGCAAAAATTAACTTGCCAGTAAGCTGCAAAACATTACTGGCCTGGTTCCACTGAGCATCTCTGCACTCACACAGCACTGTGCTCAGGAAATTACAGAAAATGTGGTGGGCACGTGGTATGATCTGACTAACTCTCACCCACCATTTCGAGGATTTGGCATGCCTTTCATGTCTTCGCAGGACACGGGCCTATGGCACATAAATGCCTCAATCGCTGGAGGAAACCAGAGAAATGCGAAAGAACAGCTCAAACCCACCAACCTTGCAGTCTGCCCGGGAGATGTCCACGGTCCCGTCTTTGTTGAGTGTGATGCGTATGGACAGAGGGAGCCACGAGTAGGCGCTGTGATGGCTGGAGTCCACGTCCACTTTGGAGGCCACATACCTAAAACAGTGCAAGCAATGACAGTCACCACAGTCGGGGCACAGATCTGCAGCACTGGCGCCATAGCACGCGAGATAAAGTGGTCTTCTGCGCCAATAAACCACAAATATGCTGCAAGAAAACAGTCTGTCGGAATGGCAGTTCACCACTCTTGAAAAGCCTCACTGCCTGACGGCAAGAAGCGGCAATCTTTACAACCAGCATCTTTCTTTTACAAAGTGTATCACCTGTGACAAGTCCATGATTATGTCCTGAAGATAAAGAACCAAAGTTATACACTAACCCTAATCACAAATACCACATCATTCTGTCAGAGAGAAGGCAGCATGAGAAATGGTACTGATGCAAAAGCAACAGGATGGCGGTACAGTAAGGATGCTGTGCCCCCTCACCTTTTCCCTTTATCCTTTTCGTGGAAAAACTTGCACCCAGCCCGAGTGCAGCAGTTTCCGTACCGACAGCGCTTGGGCACTGGAGCTGACGAACAGAACGTCATGGCCTTGCTGTCTTTGTTGCCAAACATCTGAAGAAGTTTTTTTTTGCCCATTAGTGCGCTAAAGGCAGGTTTCGTTCGGATGCCCAAGCAGGCTGCAGTCAGGCATTTCTCCCAAACCGATTTTCCCAACAAGAAAGCTATACATATCTAACAAGGCTAGAGAGTGAGCAGAATTTCCAGCAGAGACAACATTCCCATCTCTATGCACGATCCATGATTGCAAGGGAATAGAAAGCCTGAATTAGGCCAGCTCAAACTGCCACCCCACAAGTACACTTGTCTTTACTTGGTGACTGCATAAAAACATACACAGAATTATAGCTGTGAAACTCTACACAACCGAGTGCAGCTTAGCGAATAATTGACATCAGCATGTTCCTACAGCTTTTTTTTTATCAAGAGGCGATGCGGCATTCAGTCGAAATATTTTTTATTTCCTGGCGCATCTACATGAAATTTCTTTAGCACATTTGAAATAATTTCAAGACCAATGTCACAAAATTTCACTGTATATCTCCGAAAAATTGTTTTCTATTACATGTTTTTTCTCCGAATCTTGTGAAAAAGCTGCAGAGTTAAGATGTAGCAGAAGGCTGGTTTGACATTCATTACATTCCTACTGGCATGCTACATATCAAGGTATTCTTAGAATTTTTCTTTTGCAGAGGAAAAATTTTGGTTTCAAAACTTTTTGCGATGCACTATCCACTGACATATCTAGAGTACCTATAGTGAGAAGATGTCATACAAGAAATGTAAAATTCATAAATTTGAAAAACAAAGACTGCCTTGACCTGCACTATCGAGTCGTAGGAGCACAACAAAACAAATGGAGTCAAAATAGTAGAGTCACGAAGAAATCTGCTCCACAAGGTCTAGGCAGAAAATGGTACAGCATAAGAAAGCAAGGCATACAAGCGGATACACAATTTTTTGGCCATTTTTTTTTTAATTTCAAGGTCGCATTGCCCCTTAAATGGTATAAAGAGATGTTAATTTCAATGCAACCACCCGGTAGGCAGGTTATGCTCAGTTGACCAAATTAAAAAAAAGCGACAATGTAAGAAAAATGCAAAGCGTCTGAATAGCAAGTTGTTTCCCGTACTGACATGACAAACAGGTGTAAAATGAATCACTCTTGGCTAGCAGTAGACTCAGCCTCTGACCAGTTTATACCAGAACGCTAATTTCTTGTGAAAGGTGAGCTAAAGCATGAAGGACAGAGTAATGTGGAGAGATCGCGTATACTTAAAAACTGCAAGCAAGATTCCCAGACTACCGCACGCACGTGCACATGCATCTCTGACCAACTGCCCTGCAATAGCAAACTTTTGGAATGCACAAAAAAAATTTCTGTCATGATTCTTGATTGACTGTACCTTCCTTCTTGATAACTCGATCTATTTAATTGGCCCCCTGTCAATTAATAAATTTGGGTGATCTTCAGAGTCCAAGAAAACATACATACAACTATTAGCTTGTGATTTCAAACTATGATACACTTGAACGCAGCTATCACCCAGGTGCTCATTTTAACTACGCATGCACCCACAAGGTTAGAAATCCCATGGAAGTGTCAGCAGGTGACAGCTGCTCTTTGAAGAAAATGTAGAAGTTAGAACTAAAATGTGTTCGGTAAAGCAATGTCAACAGTGTTGTTTAAAGACCAGAACAAGGCAGGGTGAGAGCAGATTACCACTGGTGCTAAGTTAGCACAAAAAAAAAGGAAACAGAAAGCAAACTATACAGTAATGTCTCAAAGAGAGAGAGAAGGCACATGAAGAAAGGATTGTCTTTCAATGTTTCAACGTATTTATTACTTTTCCTTTCCACATTAAGGTAATTCTGCGATTAACAAGGAGCCTGCGTCAACAAAGTTTTAAGGATAACTTGTAAGGTCACATGACACCAACCTGACAAAGAGTGCAGATGTGTATATTGAAGGCTCAGTTGGCTGTGAGCCCCTACTCGTCCATAATCAGCTCATTAGGCTTATTACGCAAGCTACCTGCCTAAAAACGAAAAATAGCCCCGCTGCGGTGGCTCAGTGGTTACGGCGCTCGGCTGCTGGCCCGAAAGACGCGGGTTCGATCCTGGCTGCAGCGGCTGAATTTCAATGGAGGCGAAATTCCAGAGGCCCGTGTACTGTGCGATGTCAGCGCACGTTAAAAAACCCCAGGTGGTCGAAATTTCCGGAGCCCTTCACTACGGCGTCCCTCATAGCCGGAGTCGCTTTGGGACGTTAAACCCTAATAAACCAAATCAAACCAAAAACGGAAAATAATGCAGTGCTAAGGTTGAAGAAAACAGGGATTTCTCTGAAGGATGATAATCAATACAAAGATGAATTTGTTTTCTGTTATGAGTCTAACAGCAAAAAATCGATGAGGCAGCAATAACTGCAAAATCGTAGCATCAATATAAGCAGCATGAGAAGGCAGGCCCCATCACCTCGATCTGGGTCTGCCAGAAATTGAGATCTTGCTGGTTTTCCAAGCCAGAGCTGACAGTCAATATGTCCGGCAGTGACTTGAGCCTTTTGCTCTGCAGCTGAAAAATGCACAGAAATACGTATGTGGTTATAAACTTACATCGATTAGAAAGAGTGAATTGCATACTATCATGGCACAAAGGCAACAAAAACAGGCCACATTTGAGAGTGGGCTATCTAATTGGCTGACTTGCACTCCCAAAGACAATTAAACTTGATGACAAAGTAGCTGGCAAGCGCAAACAGTAATCCTCAAAGGACAAGCGGTATGACTTACAGGTAGCAGACATTTATTTATACATCATTACAGCTCAACCAGCGGTTTTTTGTCACAAAGGTTTACAGAAATTATGCAAACATACCAATGCAGATAAAATGTGATATTTTACACATGGTGCCCTGAAACAGACACACAACAGACATGAACAAGGCAAAAACTAGGAAATGTAACGAACATGGCCACATTTTGAGCACATATGAAATGCAGGAGTGGCAACAGGAAATTTGCAGTGGACTGGCATGGAGAATAGGGAGGGGCTATAAATTACATTTTAGGCAGACATGTTCGCTCAATGACTTTGGTGCGGCAGGAAAATTTTTGAGTTGGCAGTAGCCACCCTTCACCACTTCTTTATGCCGTCATTGATGAAATGAAGTGATAAATGTCCGGAATAATCTAATACTACAGTTTGATCTGTGGCAGATTGTGTACAAGATATTCTGTCTCGACGTCATCATCAGCATCATCAGCAGGAGTGCGTCCACCGCCTAATGCTTTCCAGTTACCCATGTTTTGTGCCAGTATCAGCCACCATACCCCGGCAAACTTCCTAATGTCTGCTACGTGTTTAATAAAACAAGAGATACAATCTTAACAGCCAAACACACACATCTGCTGCAATTAAAGGCATTATCTTTTATTATCCTGAGCTAAAATGCATTTTGTCAGCCGTCATACATCAAGACGTCATAAAGAACACCCTCAAAATGTCTTCTACAAAAACAGGTTTTTTTGCGTTTTAAAAACCATGTAAACTTGCTACTGCTAGAACAAACATGAAACATGGTGAACTTCACTGACTGAATTTCAAACGCATTTCAGCAGTTGAATGCTACAGCATGATAGTGCATGTTCTTTTCATGAGTTCATTCGAGCTGTGTAATGACTCGCCAAGCGTATGAGGCGTTCTTTAGCTGTGCCCCCTGGCTGACACTGTATCACGTGATCCAGAAAAATGATATAAATCTGTGCTGGTTTTTATGGCGCAATAAAGAGCTGGTAGTCAGCACCCGTCCTGTGTTTTCGTGTTCCTTCTTGTCCTCGTTCCGCAGCGCTGTGTGAATCTGTTTCCCAAGCTGTACTCGTTGTAGGAGATCATACCAATATCGCCAATGAGAAGCCACACTGATCCGGCCTGATGTTGCACTGCTCTGACCACCAAAAAAAGAGTTACAGCCAGCAATTGAGTAGCTTGCAATATTCAAAACAGTAGATGGTCATGAAAAAAAAAAAAAGTGTTTCGCATTTTTAACACATGTTTCAAGTCTGAAAACAGACATATCATAATGGCGTCACACATGAAGAATGCCGGTGGCGGCAATGGCCCGAGAACAAGAGCTGCGTCCCTGAGCAGTTCGGACAACAGCTTTGCTGACGACCTAGAATTTGTTCTCAACACTGACTCTGACCTCACTTGCGAGCTGGAGACGGCTTCAGACAACCACAAGAGTGACGGCAGCGATGACAATGGCGACGGGCTGGGTAGCGCACGCTGACTACTAATGAAGAAACTTTATTCGTGTTAGGACGAAGAAACGTGTGCGCAGTTTGCAGCGTACTACAGCGTATTGGATCAAATAAATACGGCGCATTTCTGCACGTCGTAACCCATTGCTATGGCATGCACTGAGGGAAAACTACCCTCAACGGCAGACCCGTTAAAAAATAAAGGAATTAATTTAGCGATTAAAGGGTTAACCCAAGGCCAAGATCTTCGACAAAGTGTGCTTTTCCACTTTTCAGTGCAGGTGCAACAAACAACAGGTCAAGAGGAGACTGCTGGCACCTACTGTGGGCTGGTACTTCTCGCACTTGTCACACCAGGCTGGCATGGTGCTCTCGAGGCAGAGGCTTCGCTTGAGGATCTCAGTGAAAGGGTAGTGGGGTGTCACCCGCTCTGGAACTGCACACGACAGAGGCATGGGGGGCACAGGCATTAGGCCTAGAAAGGTGGTCAAGAAGCTACGTCTCTGCAGTCTGGCATAGCATGCTCCTAACTTATTTCACCCGCTTTACCGATGACTTTGGAAAGTGATGCATTAAGGAGAGGGTAATTGCTCCTCCAATTTTCCGAAAGTAAAGGTAACCTGCATTCATTCATCTACACAGCTACATTTGTTTCATTAATGACAGAAGACTTACTGAGTGCATCAGGATACACCAAAATTGATAACATTACAAAAAATCTGACAGAATAGGCATTGCTTCACCCATGCATACCAAAGGCAATCAAAAAGGCCATGCTGAAATGCCGCCTCAAGTGCACACCTGCATAAAACTGGGACATGCATTTATGGGCACTCTCAAATGAGGCACATGCAAGGTAGCTTGTCTATGGCAGAAAGCTCCAGCATACAAGGGGGGGACGAAGATTAAAAAAAATAGCAGTCAAAGAACCAGAAGAGGAATGGAGGGTGTCTGTCACGAGCGAAAAGACAAAAAGGGATGAGTAAAACACTGGACCGAAGGAAAGGCATGTTAATTGGCACGTGGCCCTTGAGAGAAAGAAAAGAGGGAAGGAAAGAGGCGGCAGTGGTATTTTTGGATGAGATGGAGAAAACCACATTGAAACTGAAAAACAAGGCAGAAGGAGAAGAAAATCAAGTGGAGTACAAAAGGAGGGGGGCGACGTGGACAAGAGGAGGAAGGTTCTAGGTGCGTCAGCTGCTGCAAGTGGTGTTGGAACATGTGGCCTCCCCTCCTTTATACGTTCACTTCATTTTCTTCTGCTTCTGTCTCGTCCTCTTCTCCATCTCTTCCAAAAATACCACTGCACTCTTTTTTCTTCTTTCTTTGGAGGAGAAATTCTAGAGGCCCGTGTACTGTGCGATGTCAGTGCACGTTAAAGAACCCCAGGTGGTCGAAATTTCCGGAGCCCTCCACTACGGCGTCCCTCATAGCCCGAGTTGCTTTGGGACGTTAAACCCCATAAACTAAACCATCTTTTTTCTTCCCTCTTCTCTTTGTCTCAAGTGCAGTGTGCCAATTAACGTGCCTTTCCTTAGGTCCAGTGTTTTACTCATCCCGCTTTTCTTTTTCGCTCGTGACAGTGTCAGAGAGAGCTGCAAGGACAGTGACAAGTGCACTTACCACACAAAAAAGTGAAGAAGTTCACAAAGGAGAGAGGTATGTTTACACGGACGTTAACCAAAGAGATTTCCAAAGCCCTGAACTGAGTTCCACATTTAGAAACAACTTGAAAAAAAGGGCTCGGTAGTCCAACTAGTTGGTCTAGGATGCAGTGAGGAATCAGATTTACTGCCACTGTCACTGTCAGGGCAGAAAAGGGTAAGCGTAAGCAGTACTGGAAGCCACACCAGTTGATTTGCTGTGGAGCTATGTTCTGCCCTTGCACTCCCATAATGACCATGACGCTTCCACAAGTGACGTCAAGAATCCACTGAAAAGACTGATGTCTTTCGAACTGCTCATCATTACCTTCACTTTTTTAAAAGTCTCATGTGAGTCATGGAGTCACAATCTGCTGTTCTATCTTGTGGTTCCCTGACAGGCCCCACAGGTACAGTTTTTGTCAAAAGTAACCAGGCTGCATGGTCTGCTTCCTAGGTTGTACAGTGGAGCCCTTACGGCTTCCCTGAAGCTGAGATGGTCGTTAAAGGTAAGGACTGGGGGTCTTCTTACCTTCCAACACCTTTTAATCATTAGGAAAGCCACAAGGGCTCCAGTGTACAAGCTAGAAACAAACCATGCAGCATGGTTACTTTTGACAAAGACGGTACCTAGTAAGAAATCAAGCCAAAAGGCTGCATTTTCGTGCAAAAGGAACCATGCTCGAGTCCCCTGGCTATAAATGAAATTGCTGTTTATTCCAAACAAGGAGGACACAACTGTGTTGTAGACAGTGCAAGCTGAGCGAGCTTAGGAGCAAGAGCACGCTGAGAAGAAAAAGAGAAATTAAAAGCAAGATACAGTGTGACAACATGCTGGGATGAAGCAACATGGATAGGTGCACGTAAGGAGCACAACCAAAGACAAAACCATGCAAGGCAGATAAGAAAATGATGAAGGCAGCAAACAAAAGGATATGTGCGTACAGAAGCATGTTGAGCTAGAATGCAGAAAATGAACAAACAAAGATGTTAAGACTCGGGCGGCAGAGAGCTGCTAGAAAACTGGACGCGTGTGCAGGAGTGGCTCTTACCAGGGGGCAGAGGATCGGGGTAGACGAGGGAGCAGAGCAAGGTGGCCGACTCCTTCTCACGGACGTTGCCGCATCGGCACTGGTTGCAGTTGAGCAGTGTCCAGCCAAACAGCTTGCTCACCTGGCTGTCTGTCTCACCGGCTTTCCTGTCACGGGAAGAGAAGCCGGTTGGTGCAGACCACTCAAGCACAGGCAGCAAGCATTTCACGCACATGCATGAACCAGTGCTCTCTTTCAGTGTTGTTGAACCAGTTGAAGGAACAAAAGAAAACAAAATAAGAGAGAGAGGGTTTATTGACGGGAAAGGAAGACAGGTTGGCTGGAAAAATGAATATCTGGCCTGCTACTCAGCACTGGGGAACGAAAACAACATAACATAAGAGTTAGGGAAGGCCTTGAAGCACGAAAGCAATGCACAATGATTCTCTGCTGACACCAATGCAACAGTATGGAATACATTGCAGGCTGGGAATTATTGTTGAGGAGTAATTCTCTCCTTACATTAGTCTATAGGTACAAATGCAAGAATTTGATGGACATTCTGAGTTGATCGCTGTATTATACTACACAGAGCCTCCTTCCTTCATTAACAGTGTTTTTAAAAATGCCAGTAAAACAATTTTAAAGTGGCAAAAACAAGAACAATAAGCCACAATCAAACTCGGCTACATGGCCAAGATGCAACAATGTTTATGATGCAGCGATGATGTCACAGGCATTCTTCCAAAGCTCCCGACTGCACGTAGAATGGCTGAAATAGTGGCTGCAAGTGATAAAACATCTAATATAACAACACAATCTTAAAAATTCTGGTTCAGCAAGAAGAGAATGTCAACGTGGGGGCTTTCTGTGCGGCATAACAAGCAGTGTCACCCATAGAAATCACATGAACTGACAACATGAAAATGAAAAACTTCACAAATTTCTTTGCTCAAAAATTCGGACATCACAAGGTTGCCAAAAAACGAACGCGTGACAAAAATGATCAGAACAGGAAGAGAACCCTGGCATCAAGAACAAAGCTTTACTAAATCAGACTGTTTTGGGGCATGAAAAAGAAAGCCTTTGCCTTGCATAAGTTTCTCACCATCACCAAGAACAAAATTTTTTCAGACCTTAGGGTCCTCATTCCCTAACCAGTACAGCCCTGACTGAATGAAAGAATGATGGTTTATGGTTTTATAGAGGTTTAACGTCCCGAAGCAACTCAGGCTATAAGGGACGCCATAGTGGAGGGCTCTGGAAATTTCCACCACCTGGGGTTCTTTAACGTGCACTCACATCGCACAGTGCACGGGCCTCTAGAATTTCGCCTTCATTGAAATTCAACCGATGCGGCCGGGATCGAACCCGCATCTTTCGGGCCAGCAGCCGAGCACCATAACCACTATGTCAACAATTCTCATTACATCAAAGAGCAGGGCTACTACCAATTAGTGAAGATGAGCACAGTACATCAAAGAAAAGATATATAGTGACTTGCTTACTCAGTTTTCTGGCCATCATCATCTTGAACCTCTGGTGTTTCCTGAAACAGAGTTAGGATTTGTTCACAAGAAGCATATAAGTATGCATGGCTGCATCCACTGTGAGTATAACACACCACAACCATTTAAAAAAATGTATTTTCCTTGCTTTAGGTCACCTTAAACAAGTCAGACTTCTGGCCACTAACATAGGCACAGATCTCATTCAAAGCCTGCTGCAATGAAAACGCACTCCCCACAAAAACTAACATTAAACAAACAAATGTACTCCAGTTTATTGTTCCTTGATACTGAGACCTTCAGAGTATGCAGTATAGTAATAATGTCTTGTATGGTCATACACTACTCACCAACTGCTCAAGCTTTCAGCAAAACAAGATATCAGAGAAAAGAGTTAAAAGACAGACAATGACTGCAGTTTTACAGGCAGAGAGAAGTGCTTCTGCTGCTGGCTTGACTACGAAGCAAAAATAAAGAAAAAAAAATGAAACCTACTGAGTGTATTTGCTGAAGTACGAATCGCGTCCAGCTCTGAACCAGGCGTGGAAAGTTGACCTTTTTGCGAGCATCGTCCGAGTCCGAGAGAAGCAGGCCCAAAGCGGATGCCTCCGGAATGGTCCGGAATGCACGAAGAAAGTTGCTCGCCTGTGAGAACAAGCAGGTTGAATGCCGCTCACTTCTCAATAATTACAAAAAATATATATAAGACAACATTTTATCTAAGAGCAAATAAGATGGGTTTTCTGTTCGTGGCATTCCGCTATCGGGCGCATTGCTTCAATAAAGCATCTTGGGCTGGTTTGTTCATCACTGCAATAAGTTCAAGACTGTGGAACCTGCTGTGGGTAGACGACTGCTCATGTCTGATAAGCGTGCCTGCTTCTCGTGGTCTGCCTTTTTTTGCTGGCATCAATGACCACAACACTTCTGCAGCTTTATTGCAGTTCTGGATCTCATGTTCAACTGTCTCCCTGCTGCCTGGCTCCTGTTCTTCAGCAGACATTTAGCAGCATACAACTTAATTTTTCATTGCAGCTCATTTGCTTCACAGGTGGTGTCATGCTGCACAAGAACAAGTACAATACACGCGAAGCCAAATGGCTTTGACGCTAAAATGAAAACTTTAAGCATGCACCGCTATCACTTTTCAGTCCGGTTCTGGCGACATTATGCATGATAGATACCCAAAGGATAAGATTTTAAAAGTAGCTAGATTATTTTCTCTTTGAAACATCAATTTTCTTCTGAAACGCAGTTACTGGGCATGGCAAGAAATGGCGTGCAGTGGCATGCCATTTTTCACTGTACATAAGTTGCACTGTCATAGGATGCACCGATGAAAATTTCAGAGGAAAAAAAACGCAAATTAGACACCAGAAAATACGGCACTCTGAATTGTTGTCTGTTATAAGTGCACATAAGAAACTATATCGCAGAAATTACTGGTAAGTATGGAGGTAAATGCTCCTGACACTGCAGTTGGGCATCAACTCGCAAGCTCAACACTGCGAGACAGCCAAAACTTGCACGCTACCAAAATTCGAAGTAACACTCATGGTTTGGCAAGTTGCTGGTGCATTTCAATTTCATGAAAGTGCAATAAAAATAAGCACATCCCACATTTTTTTTTTACTTTGCTGACACAAAATTGTATTGATAGTGGTCTCAGCCTCTGGTTTTTCTCCCACTTAAATCAAGAGTGCTACAATACCAATAAAAAGGAGCATTCACAAGTAATTTAACACTAAATTGACATTTAGCATTTGAACACCGCTGTAGATTTAGTAGCACAGACCACAGCTAAAGTGAAAGCAGGTCAAGCAGGCTACCAGAAACAGCACTCAAGGAATTGCTCTGAGGAAACACAAATTGAGAATGAAGCTAACTTTACTATGATTAAGCAAGTATATGGCTGCAGTCATTTCTCATAATACGCGAGACGCAATGTTGTACTGATGCTTTCAAGCACTCTTTCTTTCCACATACCACCAATAAATGGAATAAGCTGCCTCATGCTGTTGTTGAATGTCAATCTGAGAATGCTTTGCGAGCACTGTTGTCGAGCCTGCAGCGTGTGTGAATGCTCACTTACACTTTATCGCCTTTTCTCCGTTTTGCATTGGTGCCACCAGTAAACCTGACATGTGTGCACACAGTTGATGCCACTACTTTCTTTCCATTTTCTTCTTTATTGCAATGTATCACTGACTGGGTAGCCCATGTTGTTTGTTTGACATGTAGTATGTATGTATGTATCCCCCTTGCAATTATAATGTTGTGGCGCTGCAGTAAATTCAAATAAATAAATAAATAAATAAAATTTGTGATAGCTAGCACATGACATGACGTGTATACATGAGGGTAGACAAGAGATCCCTGTGGCGCTCCACATTTACTCCTGCACTACTTAGCAGAAAGTGGCAAATTTGATGAACAAGCAATAGCAGAGCTGATTTTCATGTGAAACGGCACTTTGTCTCCTAATTTCCATTTCAAACGGCACAACTGAAGCTTCACAAATGGAATGTGCTCCACTTCCTTCGCTCCTTTCTACTCCCACCCACAGCTGTCGGCGACACTGTGAGGCCACGCAAACGAATGCTTTCATGATGTACTAATCGGTTCCAGGAGCTTGAGAGGCCAGCTGCTGACCTGACAGGGGATGCCCTGGGCAGTGTCCAACATGTGGAAGAGGAAGCCCAACTCGCAGGCCAGGCAGAACTCCCGCTGGCAGCTGTGGTTCATGATCGCACATCGCAGGGGCTCCGTGAAGTACAGCACCTGGGGCCAGACCAATGCAGGGCAGAAAATAACCGTCAGGCCTTAGGGAATAACTGACAAACGAGGCATGCCCGACAGCTTCCGTCACAATGTTGCACAAACTGGACAGAGCACTGCCAATTTGAAATGCACAAAAAGAAACACTGATGAACTGGTGAAGCCCAACACTGGCCTGTACAGCAGTCTTTGCATGAGGAATGCACGTATACACTACAGCTGCAATAACGCTTGCATTTTATTACTTGCTCTTGATTAAACCGGCTAACTGCACAAGTTCATGAAGAAGGCCAAAAAGAGAAGGTCGGACACATAAGGAAATGCTTCACTAACCTCAAAAAAGAACTTTCTCAAAAAGGCAAGCTAGACACAAATCTGACTTTTTTTTTTCCACAATGAAATGCCCTGTGTTCAGTATTGCCAACTTCAAGAGGTACTATAGAACTACCCATGCGTACAGCTACTATATAAAGTGAGACAAAAGGAAGCATCACCTGTATCATGTTGTACAATAAGCGTTAGTTATCGTGTATATGTCACCGTTTACAGTGTTGCCGTCCGACACACTTTCCGGTTATCGCTGCGCACGGCAGTGCCGCCTTTTAATTGCATTTTCGGGTTGACATGTTCTTTCACGGGTGGTGTCGTGAAGGTTGACAGCGCTCTTTCTTCTCCGCGCTTAGTGGAAGCACGACCTCTTCAACTTCGGTTGTGCTTCCACTAAGCGCGGAGAAGAAAGAGTGCTCTCAACCTTCATGACACCACCCCTGAAAGAACATGTCAACCCGAAAATGCAATAAAAGGCGGCACTGCCGTGCGCAGCAATAATTCGGAAAGTGTGTCGTACGGCAACACACTTCAAGAGGTACCATATAACTACCCGTGCATACAGCTACTGTATAAAGTGAGACAAAAGGAAGCATCACCTGTATCATATTGTTACAATAAGCGTTCGGAAGGTTGGTCTCAAGGCCTGCAAAGCAGGTCCGGTTGTACAAGTTGAAGTCAAAGTCCTCTATGCCCATTTTGGAGTACTTGACGTCAATCTTCTTGTACCACTGAGGGATCATGTCAGTATCCTCACCTGTGAGAAACATGTGCACAGGTATTTGTAAACTTAAGGCAAGCAACATGTTTAAGGCTACAGACCAGTTCTAGCAACAAAAACAACAGCCAGCAAGGTTACACTCCAGTTTGTAAAGGAAACATCACTACCGCACATTATAAAAGATGCAACACCAAGCAATCGAAGCAAGCTACTGCCTGTCCAGTTTATTCACTTCACTGAGCTTATTCAGTGCACTCAAAGCCCTTTTACTAGACTACAGAGCCAAGAGCTATTTTCAAGACCATAGCTCATTCACACAGTTAAATATATACACAAGGTTAGCATAATTTATCAATCCTAAAAATGAAAATGAATTCCACTCTAAAGGAGAAAGTGCATATCCCTTGTAAAGAAATTCCAAAAATGCCGAGTGATCAATGATGCATATAAATTTTGAACTTAATCAAACATTCCAAGCTTTTCAACTGTTGTTTATGGGCAATCTGTACAGCTATCTGCATCAGTCCAAATCAACAAGTCTAGTGAAGCCACTGCCTAATGAATTACCCATCACTTTCCTTAGGTGAGTTCATTAGCATGTAGCTAAAAAGTGGCTGCATAGGATACCATACTGAGCTGTAAAACAAACTCATTTACATGAGCATGTGGGCAAATTAAGATGTTAATTTTCAAAACACTGATACTTTCTACACTGTGGAAAAGAACCTGCTGGTTCAGCCATCTTAGTAACCATGTTTGCAATGCTTAGTTTGATAATAGACGAAATGCATATGAACACATTGCCAAGTGTTTCAAAGAGAGTGCAGCAACTAGTTATCAGCTGTCATTAAATGCAGACCCTAAGACATCTCTATCCCTTTGATGCTGACATGTTTGTAACACAGTTTGCTAGCCTTCCACAACAAGATGAGACATGAAGAATCACTATGTAGTGAAGTTTTACCTTTTCAATATCAGAAAGCTACTATACATGGCACTTTTTTTGAGTAGTAATTTTGTACTTGTTTAACAACCTCTGACTTAACCATAGCAACAGTACCCTCCCATTAACTGCACTTACTAAAAGGTCTGTTCTGAGGTCCCTTCAATGTGTGTTCCTCCTGGTTCTCACAACTGCCATGGCAGATGTCACTGAATGGAGAGCTGCTTTAACCCTTTCAGGAGCCACTTAATGTTTTTATGAAAAAAAAAAAAGAAAAAAAGAAAAACTTTTTTCCACCTAGCTAGTATATCCAGGCCTCAGGCAAACCAATTTGTTAGTTTTCCAACAGAACACAATAATGGGTAATTCTTTACAAATACAAAATTTCTTACAAACTGTTACAATAGTTGACAACTATAACTTTGTAAAAATGTAAAATTGTAAAAAGCGGATTTTTGTTCGGGTGGCAAAATCTGTCTGCGAGAAAATGGCAGAGGGCATGCTACAACAGTCACTGTTAAGCAAAGCATTATTTGCTGCAATACTTAGCTGGCATAAGGAAGCATCCTACTTGCAACACGAAGGAAGCTAAATTCGCCCAAAGCAAAGAAACAAATGCTAGGGTAAAGCACACTCCGAGAAAAAGCTGAAAGTTTGCAATGTACCGTAAGGAACAAAAGTGGTGTACACCACTAGTGCTCCAGTTAAACTTGATTTCCACGCCACTTTCCAGCAACACCTACAGCCCAGACAGATGAGGAGGTGACTGTTATCATTCAGAGGCATGTCATTTTGCTCGTTGCGATGCACTATGCTCCAGCTTGCCGTAAACGCGACAAGGCACCACAAGAGCAGCAAGCCATGCAACTGCGAGTGTTATATACAAACTAGTTGTGCATCTGACAGCATGCATTTGTTTAAAAAGCGGCTTACTGACAAATGAAAGACTCACTAGCGGCCCTCTCTTTAGGTCGGGACTTAGATTAATGGGTCGTGTAGGCTTCCCCCTTCCCCACAACCCTTTGCTAAAGTGCACCAATAATGGCCGTCTTATTTCAAAGGAGCCAGCACGTACGAGTGTCCTTGGTCCTGCTACGGTGGTGTGCCTCGTGTGGGTAGCGCACTTCGTTGCGCTTCCAGAGACCAGGGTTGGGTGCATACCCTATGGAGCCCACCATCTTCATGGTGTTCAGGATGATGGGGTCGATGGGCACTGGCCTCCTGCACAAGCGCCCACACACAGAGCCATCAATAACACCAGGTAATGGTCAGGGTCTGTATTATGCACGATCAGGAACTTTCAGGAACCCGTATAAGTGCCCAAGCCTATTCAGACAGGTTGCCTGCTGAATAGGCCTGCTGAATATTCAGACAGGCACCATAAAACAGCATTTACCTGTTAGTGAAGTGATGAGTTAAGAGGAAAGCTTAAGCATCTATAATTTTTTTTTCATAATTACGTTTTACTAGTGGGCATGATGCACAGAAAGTTGAATATAAACACCATTTCCCGTACTTAAAGAGATACTGAACCAAACTTTGGGAGCTGCTCTTTTGCATGTAAACAAGAGCTTGACTGCTAAAATTGATAAATATGACAAGCATTTTAGCGAAAAAGGCGGATAACACGCTTTTTTTAGCGATTTATTGCCATATCGTTGCACCTGGTGGCCACCTGTGGAAGCTGCGACTAGACGTCATAACACCCGCACGCCCACCGTTCCCACAGAAGCACGATTGCCATCGCTACTCGCGGCTTTTCCATGTCTGTCGTCTGCTCACGGCGTACACAGATATGTAAAAATGTTAATCGATGCTGTCTACATACCATAACTGTATGCACGCTTACATCCGCTAAATGCAGGTACTTTTTCCGGACCTTGTGCCATTTCTAGCATTCTCGCTTTTAAAACAGAAGCGCGACGATGTTCAGACTAGTGGCGCCATCCGGTGGTTAGGAGGGGAAGCATTGTTGTCAACAAACCGACACCCCTCTTAGCCTAAAGTTGGCAGAATCGTCACTCTAAATAAAAACTAAAGCAAATTTATTACTCGTAAGTTTTCTTATGTGCAACAGGAGATGAAGCGAAAGACTGGTGGCCCATTTATGGCCAGTGAACGCGCTGAAGAATCCAGTAACAACGACGCAACCAGTCCGAAGCGACATTTCATGCATCGAAGGGCGCCG
Organism: Amblyomma mixtum; assembly: GCF_055824585.1. Taxonomy (NCBI): domain Eukaryota; kingdom Metazoa; phylum Arthropoda; class Arachnida; order Ixodida; family Ixodidae; genus Amblyomma; species Amblyomma mixtum. Next base: position 128,942,918 of record NC_143016.1, on the reverse strand, counting down.
CCATATTTGTCGCCGCGGGAGGGTGCCATTACGTCACACTTTCCACCTCGCGCCGAGTGGGAGGGCTTGGCAGACGCTCATGAAACATCGAAAATAAAACCATCCGCTAGAAAATATGCGCAGTGACGACTAGATTTCGGTGTAATCACATTCCGAGAATCTATACTCAGCCTTTTTTGTTCAATTTTCAGATTTTGCTTCAGTATTCCTTTCATTTTTCCTACGCCTTTTGTTTGCAATTTTTAACTAGGCATGTACGAACAGTTTTCCGGTTTGAAGTGAATTCAATGCAAACAGTAATATTCTTAGAACAATTTCAAAGTGAATATTTAGAATACTTCTGGTACATAAAAAAGGCTGAATGGCACAATAGACATTTTCAGAATCATCTATTTTTCAAATCCACAAGGACATTATATACTAAAAAAAATAAAAAGAACGCACTGAACCTTTGTTGACTTCCAGCAAAATTGGCCATCGGAAATTCGGGGAGCCAACCTACATGCCGTGCTGACATATCTGTGAAGTGTGAGACCTATTTGTGGGGCTTTCAACTGCTGCTCTTAATTGCGACTGCGTTGCTGCGCACTTGTTGCTTTCAAGTGAAGACTCCATGACATGTGCTAAGCTTATGCACCATGCCCCCAGCACCACCTCACGTTCGGTGTCGGAAAGAAACATCCATCTCCATGTGCCTCATGCTAGCACCACTTCGTACTCGAGCCACTGCTCTTGTTTAGCAAATTTCACGCCGAGAAGAGTGAATGCCATAGCTACAGTCAGCTCAGAATCGTTCCGCGGGAGTCAAGGGAGCTGCACATCCTCCGATTAGAGAAATTTAGCCTAGCACAATCCACTTCCGGGGAAGGCTAATACGCATGCACGGATTGCCCTGAGGACGCCACAAGACGCCAGCCAGCTGCTTGCACGCTTGCGTCATCGGGAAAGCTCCGCGTGTACACACTAGCAGAGCGCGGAAGCGCATTGCGCTATGCAAAACCTTTCTATTGATGCATGCTGCCAAGCCAATTACGGTACATGTGCACCATGGCTAGCATGGCCACAGATATCTGGCAAGTACAGATCTGGGCTGTTGCCACGAGTATATGCAGACCAGCTCCGGCATATGCACAGGAGCGCAGGCACGCAGTGCGGAGTCAAGGCTTTGGTTGCATACACGCTGCGATGCCATCCGAGAGGAGGTACACGGAACCGAAACCACAGACAGCAAGAGTTCCAGAAACGCTATTCATTTGAGACAAATATTTTTAAGATTTCAAATATCTGACATTCGTATCGAATGGAATATCGAATACTTTTCTATTCAACCAAATATTCAACATTACTGAATGTTCACACATGCCCACGTTTAACCTTTTCGCATAGCTTACATATGCCGCTATTTCTTCGTGCAAGCCTCACATTTAAAGGTGCACTGAAGAGGATTCTGAACTTGTCTTTTTGCCGCGGGAACTCGATCTACACATTACGAGCGTTCTTATAAACTTCAACTTATTGCCCTGTATGGCCGATTTCCCTAATTAAATCGAATTAACCTCCGGCTCCCGCCCTTTTTTTTTTAATTCTCCCTCGTACGATGGGCGGAGTCGACCAACGCGTGAAGTTCCTTTCAGCCAGCTCCGTGGAGGCTTTGCTTTCGCTTTATTTTGTTTTTTAGGTTTCCATGAATAAATAGTTTCATTCGCAGATAATATAGCCGCAAAATAAGCCCGGAGAAATAAAAATACGCGCGAACTATTTGCTACTACGGACTACTACGTATTACTCCGCCGATGGCAGAGCGGCAAGCCGCCACGGGACTGGGTGAAAGGCACTCCACGCGTTGGTCGACTCCGCCCACCGTACGAGGGAGAATTAAAAAAAACGAGCGGGAGCCGGACGTTAATTCGATTTAATTTGGGAAATCGGCCACACAGGGCAATAAGTCGCAGTTTCTAAGAATGCTAGGAACGTGTAGATTGAGTTCCTGTGGCAAAAAGACAAGTTCAGATTCCTCTTCAGTGCACCTTTAACCTTCCACTTTCAATACCACAAAATTGAAGTGGTTCAAACTCAAACCATAGCCGGTATACGACAAACAGCACCTTAATTAACTGACCACTCTAGCAAAAAAAAAAAAAACTGTCTCCACTACGAGGCACATGTTCCACACTTCAAAACTCCTATGAAAGCAAGGCAAAAAACTTAAGACGAATGCCACACTGCCACATCACCACTTTCCCAATACGACAATGGCAGCCTCCCAGATCAGGACCAAAAATACCCGAGATTATGCTGGCCCAAACAGAAAAAATTTCAAGCAGTTCTACCGGTACCAATGTGTAAAGACACAAAAAACAAGATGCAACTAGACTGACCTGTAGACATATTTAATAAATTCCTTGGGCAGGTCAGAGAGCAGCTTGCCACTGCAGTAGGGCATGGGTATGGTAGACAGGATGGCAATCTCATCGTTGATGTCGATTGGGTGCAGTGGCTCTTCCTAACGCACACAGGGAAGAAGAAAAGGTGTCCACAACCTTCCACAAAAAAATATCTTCTGTAGTCAGCTTAAGTCTCTGGTAATTCACTGCATCCCACTTCCTTCCTATGTTAACCCTTTAACCATCAACCCTGAGTGGTACCCGTCTTGAGAGATTGTACTAATATCGTCAATGACGAGTCACACTTGCCCGGCCTGATGTCAGGCTGCTCCCACTGCAAAAGACAAATTATGTTAGGCAACTGGTAGCAATTTTCTACACTTAAGGGCGGTAGTTATATACGAAATGTATTTTGCATCTTTAGTGCATGTTTCTAAGCCCGACAGCAGTCATTTTCGCCAGAAATCTCCAAACAATTTGGTAATTTTGATATGTCTCTTGGGAACTAATTTGGTGGTTAAAAAAAAAAAACGTGAGTGGCTAACGTGTTCTAACCTCATCCCTCAAACCAGCTTGAAATAAGTAATTTCAAATTACTTGCCCATTTGTAGCCATGTGTGGTCAAAAATTAAGTGCGGCACAAATATCAACCAATTATGCCATTTCAGCAGAATTTCTTGCACTGCTATTTGTCGAAAAAGAAATAGAAAACTTGCACACACATTAATCAGAAAGATTCACTCAAGAAGGTCATCAAGATTCACTACATTAGTTCAGAGCTGACATTTCTATATTCATATATTTCCTGTTTTAATGCAAAAGCTGAAAAGGCCCAGCTAACATGGCAAAATTAGAGAGATGCTAAGGGTTCACGGTCCTTCAGATGTCTCCAGGGTGAAACTTCATGCTTTTAGGGCCCGCTAAATCTGCCCAGAATGCCAATACAGGGCCCTGTGCTTGCGTCTGAGATTCTAGACCATTAGCAGCTTGATATATTAGCTCATTCAAAAGAGTAAATATAGTAATTAACAAAGAGAAAAAGGTGCAGTGTCTTGGCTGTTTGCTTCATCAGCTAGTTTCCACGCACAAGCTTAGTATTGCAAGCCAGCCTGCTTGGCCTAGTATAGAAAATGTAGGAAGTGGGTAACTAAAGTAAGCAAAAATGTAACACAAAGAACCTAAGCAGAAATGGAGACAGTTGGGCCAGTTGGCAACTCTGATGCGGTGTGAGTGGGAGAGGAACGCATGCGTATTTCTTCATCTCAGAAAAAGATAATGGTTCAATTTAAAGTTAGCACTAGTGGTGTGTGCTTCTCAGTCTGTCTTGCGTGTCTGTGCTATGCTATTCTCTTAATGTACCTAAGCAGCATCACTCAATTTGAAACAAAACAATGCAGCTTTAGCTTGGCCATTACACTGGAATCCTACATAACTGCCCTGTCCCCCCCTGTTAGACTGGTCAGCCCCAAACATACCGGATCTGCGAACTCGGTTGGATGGCTGAAGTTGTTAAAGTTGACATGTGCACTGGCCCCATAAAGGTGGAGGTAGCCTGCAAACATAGAAAGTGCAAAGTAAAGACTCAGAGCCACGCTCAATGCTTACCAGCAAGAATTTGGGTGGAACTAGGAAAACAATTTCCTTTTCTTTATTTTTACTCATCACCATCATCAGCCTGACTATGCCCGCTGCAGGGAAAAGGCCTCTCCCATGTCTTTCCAGTTAACCCTGTCCTTTACCAGTTGCGGACACCGTATCCCCGAAAACTTCTTAATCTCATTCGCGCACCTAACTTTCTGCTGCCCCCTGCTACGCTTGCCTTCTCTTGGTATCCACTCCATTACCCTTAAGGACCAGCGGTTATCTTGCCTTCACATTACATGCCCTGCCCAAGCCCATTTCTTCCTCTTGATTTCGACTAGGATGTCATTAACACGTGTTTGATCCCTGACTTATCACTGTTTCTTAACGTTACATCTATCGTTTTTCTTTTTCTTTTTGTCCTTGCAGCCCCCCAAATGAATTCCGTGGCCCCTTCAGGGTTAACTGTTATGGAAACAGGGCCTATATGCAAGTTTTAAGGAATCAAGGGCCTAAGCTTGTGCCTGTGTCCATACTAGACTTGGGTGCTATCAAGGTCTGCTAAGGAAAGCGCAACCCGATGGCTGCTGCCAACTGCATCGGAAACCAAGGGAGAGCTCACCAGCAACATCTCCGAAAGCCAGGGCCTGGCAGGATGAGGAAGTGTCGAAGGCATGCACGGCTGCACCACCTGTTTCAAGCTGGTAGATGTAGGACGACTGGGTCAAGGTGCTCGTGTCCACCAGCTGGAATTGACCAGTCTAAAGGGGAGGAGAAATGATGAGAGCAACGAAAACGAAAACATTACACAACATAAAGCAGCAGCTAAACAAAACAGGCAATTATGAACCAGAGCATCCAGACTAAATAAACATTTTCTTTTAGGTTCGCCTGCTTGTGCAACAGGCAGCTAAGAGACTAATCTGAGTGATAAATTACAATAGTATTGTACAAACATACAACAAATATGGTGCCATTTCTTTCTTTACTTTTTCTTTCACAGTTAAAAAAGCACGTTTCTCAAGCACAGCTTACCAGAGTGATCAAATGCCAACGGCTAACCAAAAATCACTGTGCTTCAAGAGCAACTGAAGCATTTTTTATTATATACAGCTATCCTGTGTTACTTTGCAGATGACAGTACTTTAAACTCGCATATCTTTAAAAAAAAGAAAGCTAACCACTAAAAAAAAACTGCATCTTCATCTGCAAATGAAATGAAAATGCAGATGATGACTACAAAGCAGTACATATAATGAAATTGCAGCCTACATTGTTGATTCAGTGCTTGGAATAAATAAAAACGCCATTGTACACCACAATACAGAATTGAAAAATCTACTCAAAACTTTATCTTGCGAAGCTTTTGCGGCCTAGCGATTTCCATTATGACCACTGTAGGCTTTTCACTTGTCACAGGAGGTTAAGCAAAACAAATGTAAAAGCGATGTCACCTCTGGTATATTAACCATATGGTTTCATTGCACATTGCTTTTTGCTCTGAAAGTCATAATGCACATACTCCGCAGTGAAATACTAATCCCATGTCACTAAGGTGTGCACAAAGCTCCAAAGATCCTGAAAGACCTGCTTTCAAGTCGATCATTGCAGGGCGATTGATTTTGCATAACTGCCTACACTTAGAAACTCTATAAGCATTACTACAAGGGAAAAAGTGCAAAAACATCTTTATACTCTTTTAAAGGTTCCATGCATTTACTCTCAAATAAGACACTACATTTCACTCAAATTTATAAACTTTTACAATGGCACTGCACTATCCTTGGTTATTTGTTTACTGCACCAAATTTACAGCTGGGCTTGCTATTAACAGTCCTGGACATGAAGAGTGTTCTCTTAAACATGGCGTGACTATACAGAAATGTAGTATATCAGATACAAGGATTACTAAAGTTACATAACTAATACATACGTAAAAAAAAAGCATGCATTTCCTAGAATTGCATGCAATATTTTATTGATAACCAGCTTTCATTTTAATAAATTTAGTGGTTTGCTGAGCAATAGCGCTTCTTCACAATCTTTTGTACAAAACGGCAGATCTCTCCATAAAGGATCTCAGCACAAAAAGAATCGGGAGAATGCACAAACCTGGGAAACGACAAACAGTCGAGAAGTGAAGGCAGGAACAAAGCGCAGCAAGGATGGCGGAAACATCATCTGGATGGGGGCCACAGCACGCATGACGCGCAAGTCATAGACCTTGATGAAAGGATCCACTGTCAGTGCCCCATGCCTGTCACGGGGGAAAAAAAGGGGGGGGGGGGGAGGGGAGAGGAGGTATGGTTCATGTTTATTAAGGTGTAACATGCATAGTAAATTGATGAGCCCTGTAATGCCAAAATATCGACCATAATAAAGAGTGTAAAAATGTGAACAATTTTTGCTTCCGCTAGCAAAACTGCAGGAATTGCTAACATGTCTGCAGAAACAGCCTTTTCTAAATATTTATCAAACCAAGGTCAAAATGTTCATTGCCAGAAATACAGGAATCCTGCCGAAAGCAGATAAATTCACACAAAAGCTAATCCTAATAGCAAATCACGCTAAAATTTCTGTGGTCGTAATGCTTCATTGACAGGTGATGGATTAGTTTTAAATTTTGCTCAATTTACAGTACATATACTTGCGCATTTGCACGCAGCTGTAGCGTCCCTGAACAAAAAAAAATAAAAGTGCAAAATTTAATTACACTATAATCATCCTTTTCTTAGTACATTTTTCAGTTTGTTAAATTTTAGCAATGAATTCACCACCCGTTATGAAATTTTGGAGGATCGTAAATTTTATCTGACATAATCCCCCAAAAAAATTTCTTGTGCTGTCCCGCTGCTTCCAGAAAGCAGAGGTCAGGGTCTTTAAACTGCATCCTCAGCATTTCACAAGAATATCAGTTAATACTAAAACTCCTATTGCTCAAGTGAATGGCAAAGAAATTTTTTGTAAACAAATTAGATCTCTACAGCATGGCCAAATGGTCAAAAAGTGCTTCACAGAGCTTATCCTGCAACATACAGCAATAAAGAAAATTCTCATTAGCAAACCTCGGCTACAACATGCTCGCAACGATAGCAACAAAAAGTTCAGCACAGCTCTCTGAAAATGACCACACCTGTTAACAGAGGCTGAAATGAGCGAATATTTGCATGTGCCCAGTGTGAAGCCCAATAAACAACTATATGCTGTGTTCTATCCACTTGCCTGTTGGTAAAGCCACAGGTGACGACCATGTTGCCAAGCACATCAAAGTCAGACAGCACACTGGTCTCTGAAAGTGACTCCAATGTGTATTCAACCTTAAAGCTGGATGAGTCCCGCAATGTGACCTGAAACATGCAGCAACAACAGGCAAAGCCACACGTTAAGAAACAAAGCCTCAAATAAAACTAAACCTCGCTGCTCGTACAGCCAACTTTCAATAATTGAAACTGAAAGGAAACTATAAATTTGTACAAACTAATGAGAGCTTCTGAACACACATGATGTTGACACGACCAAACTGCCAGTTTGAATAAACCGGCAGTTTGAATTTAGCCAGTCTGAAGCCTGAATTTTTCGTTCCTGCATGCATCAAGTGAAAATTGTGAAAGAGTATGTGCTCTAGTTCATGCAGAATACGTATGTTTAGTTCCAGTCCAATGATACAGTGTTTGACAAAAATGCCTAGACCACTACACAACTCTAACTGTGGACACCTCTGGAGCTTTGAAGCTTCACATATTGAGGATGGCTGCGTTTCTTTCTTTACTTTCCAGAGCATTAAGGCACCACATACTTCTGACAATGACTGCGCTGAACTCCAAGGATGCTGACGGCAGACGTGAAAAGTTACTTTCAAAGTGCACAACACGGTATGGTTTGTTCACCAGTCACTAAGAAATGAGTCACACCATCCTCGAACAACAACTGAATGGACAGCAGCAGGGAGCCTGTCACACCTTGCCCGTGAAGTCGGCGCAGCAAATGAAGCGTGGGTGCCTCCGTATGACGGCACAGCCGTTCTCGCCCACGTCGGCCACCACTTTCTGATCACCCGTGGCCAGGTCCAGCTCAACCAGGGTCGCCTGGTTGCCACCCATCAGCAGGGAGCCAGAGGGCGACACCACCATGCAGTGCATGTCCTCCAGTTCCTCAGAGCTGCACAGAGCCAGGGATTGCGCATTACAACTGCACGGGAAATGATTCCGCTCCCCAAAAGGTGATGATGACAAGTGCGCAAGGGCAGCAGAGAGCCCCATGGCCAATGGTATGCTTGAAGTGTGGCCGAAGACCCATTTCCCCACTTACTTCACCCAAGAGAAGGCAAGCACCAGGCCGGGAGACAGCTTATTCACACAAGAAAACTGGCGGCTACCCAGCAATGCACCTCCCACATATGGGGCAGATGCTCAAACCACTACGACACTACTACTGCAGTCCATGCTCCCTAACAGAAAGCATTTTCTCAAACAAATGTAAGCTCAATTCTCTCCTACTTTTTGTAAGATAGTTATTACAGTATCCTTTCAAGATTCTAACGTTTAAAACCTCACACGAACACCATGAGAAACAAAATCCCATTACTATACAAAAGGCAACAAAATTGAACCAAGCGGATGACATGGCTGTCCAGCCCTAAGCCACTGACAAATGACACAGCTCTCAGCTTGGCACATGAACTTCATGCTTGTCGCAGTGCTCATCTGATGACTTTTCTGTTCCATGAGTATGACACAAGGAGCAATACTGAAACTGTACATGCACTGTCACAACAAATCAAGAAGGTCAGCTGTCACAGCACTCTTTTGACATAGTGTCATGGTAGAGCACCAAGGTGGCGCAGTAATTTTATTTGATTAATACTTGGATGGTACTTTATATTTTGCCCCTCTCTGCGAGTGCAAAACCTTTCAGTGCCACTGTTCAAACTGGTGCAAACAGAACTTTAACCTCTCCTGCGATTGTACATTACAACAGAGCCCTTGCAATGGCTTCAGTAGTAACATAATTTATAAAATACTATAATTTGCCTAAACATTAACAGTGTGCACTATGCGATATATTTCTGGAGTGCTGTAAATTCTGAGATAGTGTGGCTAGATTAAAACAGAATAAAACAATCCAATACCCCTCCACAGATAAATCAAACCTGCAGTTTGAATGCATAGAAAAGAGAAAAACATGGCACACACCTGTGATGGAAGGCAATCAGTCCCCTGCGATTGTTGAGTCGAAGAGTGTTGCAAGTGAGGGACAACACTCCTGCGTCGATGGTTAGCAACTGACGCACTTCATTGGTTGCATGGACTTGGAATGATGTGTACTTCTGCAGCTCTGAAGTGTAGTAAGATGTCACGTGACCCTGGGTAGATAAAACATAAATGTTAATCTCTGGGTGTGTGAGATACATAAACATGCCACAATGTTAGCAGCCACTGGAACTAAGGCAATGCAGCTATGCATATTGTGTGTAACCTCTCACAAACTTGAGACTCACTGCTGGAATACTGATGGCTTTTCATTGGTTCCAGGAATTCACAGCGATGCACCTCCAGCTTTTGCAGTGTCAGTGGTGAAAGACTCAATAGATATGAATGTGACTCCAGAATTTCAAGAACGAAAAGGTTCAAAGCAGCTTCTTGCATTTTCCACACCACGAAATTTCATTTCTTGTTCTGTTCAACTGAGTGGAAATACGATATTGTAGAGTCAATACTTGCTGACACTGTTTCTTGACAGATATACAAGGCAGACTACAGATTATTATGAATAACCCAACAGTATTCTGCCTTCTGATGTTTTGCCTAGGGAAGCAGTGGGCCCATGGAAGTCACCTTTGCTTACATTTTTTTTCTTTGCTTCATGTAAAAACTACTCGTGTACTGAACCTGTTTATGCCACGTGTAACCAGGTTGCATTATGTGATACTGTCATTCCTCCTCACAGCGTTGCCAGCACAGAGGTCAAAATTCCAGGAACCAGACACGTAAAGAAAAGGGCACCAGTCACCCCTGGTCAAGCCGTTCCTGCTTGCAGTAATTAACTTGTAATACCATTCATTCTTAGATATCGGACTATCTATTTACATTTACCAAAACAGTAAGAACAGCCAGACAGATCTAAGCAGCAAATAAGTTTCACCGGGCACCCTGCACTGGCTATTATTAACCAGAAAGGAAACATCCGCACCCCTTGATTTCCCATCCAGAGGAGCTCCTCTTGTGAGTCGAAAGCCAGTGCCGACACACCAAACTGGCTGCCGCCATCCACCAGGATGTTCTGCAAAAAACTGTAGTCCTGTCCATGGGCCAAGGCACCAGGGAACTGCTCCAGGCCAGCTTCCCCAACTCCTGGATACTTGGGCACAGCATACTCCATCTGCCAAGAGACAGCATCGCACAGAGATCAGTGCTGCTAATTCCAACCAGCTGTCAAGGTCACAAATGGGTCTTGTAACCACTGCAGTCATTTGTGCCTCACACATCTTTTTGTTTTTAGATTAAATAACTGATTAGTTACTTTTGTACCTGAACACATTCTTACACAGCAAGCATTCCTGCACAAAAACTGTACAAACTTACCAGACAAAGCTACAACCTCAGGGGTCGTTTATGTTACAGTAAGACAATAAGGGGCTTTCAGTTGGGAAAGATAGCACTGTCACTTGCGATCTTTGGGCTTTTCGGAATGACAGTAATACTGACCAGTATAACTACAATGGAACTAACAATATGCACATTACTATAACAATGTAACTATGATAGTATCAACATGATAGTAACACTGCTTCCCAATTGAGTGCCATACTTGGACCAGTAACAAAGCTGTCACCATATATGCATCAAACCACTAATGAAGGGCTAGCCTGTGCTAGTTTGAAGTGTCTTTGATATCGCAGCCTGGCCCCTTCTGGCAATGGTGGAAACTCTCTTGAACCAGCAGTATAAAATTTTACATTATACCACTGCAAAGAAACGAACTTCAGAGTATTTGACGTTAACAGCTAAGAATACGACATTAGCACTAACAAGGTAAATAATCCTTTTTTTACATAATATAGCAGTTCATTTCAATGTGGTAGGGGTTTTTGTTTCCTGTTTAATGCTTTCAATAGTTCTTAAACTATTTAGCATCTAGCAAGAATGGTTCTTCAACTATATGCAGGGGCTCCTGGAAACCTCTAGGCATTATACAGCATGATGAATGGTTGTTCTTAATGCACAAAGCATCAAAATCCCAGCACTAAAAAGCCCTGCTCTATTGCTCAGAAAATGTCATTTGGGGATTATTTACTTATTTATATACCAACAGAAAAACTTAGTACTCATTACTAGCCCTTGTATGGTGGCCATTAATTCATAAAAGAAGTGAGAAGAGTAATGACTGGAGTTAGCTCTACGTTAAAAAAACAAAAACAAGTGGAAAAATCACAGAGAAGCAACAGGTCATCTGAAGCAGAACATAAACTCGGAGCAAAGAGCAATATGTAATCATACAAATCATGATTTGTACAGCATGCACATGCATGAAAATAGCCAACAGTTATCCCAACATGTTATCCCAAGCAGCTGTAAAAAATCTTACCTAAAAGAAAATGGATTAGTACAATTGTTGGCGCATAATTACATCAACATAAACACAGACAAGCCGTGCTGTTTTTGGAACTGCATTTTGGAGCCTAATTTTTAGGACAAGGAATTGAAATTGAAAGTGTTAAGTTCTAATGTGAATGTCCATTCCATGTGACGATGCTTGCTTTGCTGTAACATGAGAGGAGCTGTAAGGATTCAATGCTAGACAGCTGTTTTCATGATGGAAAGGAAACTTTAAAGATTTTCATATCATGGATGAGGTCCTTGGGTTCATTAGTGCGACAGCACTCATACACTCACTAACAGCAATCATGAATCTTGTCTTGATCTTTCTTGTGCCGCTGCTTAGCAACAGCAATGACACGTTATGTTAAAAAGAAATCAAATAAATATCCATGACTGGGAGTCGAACCCGCAATAGCGTGAACAGATCAGCTTCGCAGGCTGATGCACAAGAGCACTAGGTTACTGCCGTAGCTGCACATGCATCATGTTAATTGTAGCCGCACACGCCTCATGTTAAACTGCAACACACTCCCGCACTGCGCATTGCACATTATCACCTTCATCAACTTCCACCTGTGGCGCTAACAGATAATACCAGCTTAACCTCAATTGGAGCTTAACCTGAGTTTAATATCGTCACCAGACATGCCAACGACCTATCAATGCAAAACTATGAGCCAAACAGGCTAATCACATGCTTTCGCACGTCTACTGAGTTTAACTACGGTAAAACCCTGCAAATTTTTTTTCTTTGTTACATCAGCATGCCGAACTTGTGAGGCTATGTGATATTCAGACAAGATGAACTGGTTAAATTTCAACTGCATGTCTCCTGGTGCACATATTTCTCAGGTGGGTGGGTCAAAGATGATTGAGCTTGAGCTTACGCCAGACATATTTACAATCTAAAAGCTAACCACTTCCAAAAGTATGCCTGCGATTATGTCTGAGAAAACGGAGCTAACAAAAACAAAAAACACACATATTTGGCAAGTGTTTTTTTCTAACTTGTCAGGATCTCTATCACCAGAGTATTTAGATCGAATACCATTCATGAGGGGTTTGAATGTAAGCTTGTGAAGACATGAGAACTGATCTTCCTTCCTGGTTATTTCCATGCAGGCTGTTTTGTAAGCATTAGTTTTCACTACCTGTTGATTATACTATTCAAAAAATATTATGGCATGAATTTGAGGGTGGTTGCTCATTTGCATTAGCAATTTTAACAGGGTGCCACCAATGACAAACACTTAGCCACCGCGGTGGCTCAGTGGTTATGGCGCTTGGCTGCTGACCAGAAAGACGCCGGTTCGATCCCGGTCGCGGCAGTCGATGAAGGCAGAATCCTAGAGGCTCATGTACTGTGCGATGTCAGTGAACGTTAAAGAACTCCAGGTGGTCGAAATTTCCGGAGCCCTTCACTACTGCGTCTCTCATAGCCTGAGTTTCTCTGAGACGTTAAACCCCCATAAACCATAAACCAAACCGATGGCAAACAATCATTCTTGAATAAGTTTAATAAAGAAGTTGCAATGTCACTACCATCGGTGTTCGCTTGCAACAGATAAATCTCTTGAAACTCTCACCGAAACTTCTTGGAACTGAAAAACACTACTGCTTTATTGCTTTTTCTTGCCATATTGGTACAATAACTCCAGCTGCAAACATGATTAAAATTGTAAACTGTGGGGTCTACATTCCGAAGCGACGCATGGGCTATGAGGGAGGTGTAGCAGCGGGCGCTTGATTCATTTGGACCACCTAGAGTTCTTTAACATGCGTTGACATTGCACAGCACACCAGCATTTTTACATGACAGCATAACGGCCTTGTGTCACAGCAAAGCCAGTGTTGGCGCTGCCATTGACGTAACGATGAAAAAATCTGGATTGATCTAAAGGTAGCTGTTAAAAGAAGCTCCCATTAGATGGCGCCAGCCATACCAGCGGCGCATGGGTTGCGAGTCGGACACATTTCCAATATTATGCCACACAGGCACATTCGTGCGGCTTGGTTAAAGTGCGGCTTTATGTATATGTTTTGTGGTCTTTCGCATAATGATTGTGGTTGTGAAAGAGGAAACAGTGTCTGTGTGGGCAAGAGGAACTGCTGTCAAAACTTTAAAGGCGGAACTTGAATGTCCCCCCAGCTTTTTTGTATTTCGCCTCCACTGAAACATGGCTGAAGCAGCCGGAAAGGTTGGTTTGGTTGGTTTATGGGGTTTAACGTCCCAAAGCGACTAAGGCTATGAGAGACGCCGTAGTGGAGGGCTCCGGAAATTTCTACCACCTGGGGTTCTTTAACGTGCACTGACATCGCACAGCACACGGGCCTCGAATTTCTCCTCCAAAGAAATTCAGCCGCCGCGGCCGGGATCGAACCCGCGTCTTTCGGGCCAGCAGCCGAGCACCATAGCCACTAAGCCACCGCGGCGGCTCTCCTCAAGTATACGTCTGTTTGCAGATGACTGCGTTTTGTACAGGAAAATTAACAACGCCAATGATGTCGTTCAACTCCAAACTGATTTAACACTTATCCACGATTGGTGTCTGAAATAGAAAATGTCTTTGAATACGGAGAAATGCGCTCATCTTTGTTTTTCACGAAAAAAAATCAAAGTCCAAGCTCAGTATCGCATAAGTAATGAATTGATCACACAGAAATGTACTTACAGATACTTAGGTGTTATACTAACAGATGACTGTTCCTGGAATGCTCACGTGGATCATGTGGTTACCAAAGCCGGTAGGGCACTAAATTTCATACAGCGGAGTTTAAGGTCTTCGCAGCCAAATCTCAAGAGAACTGCTTTTCTCTCTTGTGTTCGACCTATCATGGAATATGCCTGTATTGTATGGGACCCTGCACATCGGGTGTTAATTGAAAAACTTGAAAAAATTCGTAACAGAGCAGCAAGGTTCGTCTTGGGCAGGTACGGGCAAAGGGATAGTTGTACAGCAATGAAAATAGAATTGCAATGGGAACCACTCGCTTCCCGTAGAAGAAAATTGAGGCTAAAATTGCTGTACTTAATAGTTCACGGAAAAACGGGGATTGATTTTGAAAATTACTTAAAACAGCCCTTTTACGTTTCTCAACGACATGACCATTCCCGTAAAATTAGAGAGTACCGTACCAGGACGAACTTGTTTGCAAATTCATTTTTTTTGCTAAAACAGTGCAACAGTGGAACCGGCTTTCCGAAATGCAAGTGTGCTCTGCAAGTGAAGATGTATTTTTTGCCAATCTGTAACCCCCCTGCTATAACGCCTTCAGGCAAATGCGGGTTAACTCTTGAATAAAGAATAAATGTTACAGCCTTATTTCTGGAATGAAGACATTACAAATGCAGGCATGCACGCAGACTGTAAAGCTACTGATAGTGTCTTTTTTTTTTTTTGCCCCTCAGTTGAATACTCTGCAATCTATGGCGTCAGCCAGTGCAGAAAGAGCAAAACAAGTGAAAGCCAGAATATGAGGACCGCAGCCCAGTATTCAAAGGAAGTCCGGTGCACAACATTGTTCTCCAGCACCCTCGCGGCAGCCGACAAGTGAGCACTGGCCAGGCGGGTCGCCGTGGCCATCCTTTCGACGTCGTCCTCCTGCTCGAGGATGTGACCTGTCAGTACTCTCTGCAAGTAACAGATGTCGATCAGTTGCGTCTCGATGTTCCGCACATCTTCTTGCGGGCTGTGAAGTCGGTCCACGAGGGCCTTGCTTTCCTCTTCGAACTGAACGCATTCGTCGTACGTCAAACTCAAATCGAGGCTGTTCGACTCTCGCTGGCCCTCGCTTTCGTCCGTCGACTGGAACCAGCTCCCTACGGAGACCATCTTGGAGGCCGCGTTTGAAAACCGGTGGAACTGTCGGAGGCCCTTCATCAAAGGCGCCGGTACGAAGCCCGACGAGCTGCCGGCGCAATCCGGACCAACTCTGCGGTACGGTGAACCGAGTCTGCTCCACCGGTGCCGGTCGCACACGCGCTTCACGTAGACAGCCTTCATCTCGGCGTAGATCTGGCACGTCTCCGAGAGGTAATCTCGAAGTAGTATTCGGACGTTCCGGCGGTGCTCACAAGCCTGGAGGCTCCGCAAGTTGTCGTTTCTTTGCTGCGACAAGGCGTCGATTGCCGCCCGCGCTTCTCGCACAAACTGCTCCACCAGTTGGTCCGTGCGCCTCCGCTCCAGATCCACCGAGATGCAACGCGACTCCGGCAGCAGACCCGGAGCAGCGGCGCGGACGTACTCGCCACGACGGGACAAGAGGAAGTTCTTCATCGCCGTAATACTACGAAGGATCGTGTATGCCTGGGAAGACCTCTTCGAGGGGGGAAAAATTTGCATGCTCTCGCTGCGGCCATCTTCGCCGCGTTCCAGTAATAAAAGTCCGCAGATTTCAGCGAATAATTTTGTTCTCTCCATGAGTGCCGGCAATGAACGTGCCGAATTTTGAGTTTGCCCCTTGCCGGGTAACAATTTTTGTTCTCCTCGCTTCGAACAACCGCGTTAAACGTGCAATGAGAAACAGTTTCGAAAGTGCGCGGGGAACTCATATCTAAGCGAAGCCTGCGCTCACGTTTCATGTTCCCAGCGTTTTAAAATATGCGCAAGCATATTTTAAAACGGAGTCATTTGACTGTCACGAACGAATGGCAGTTTCGGTTTGACAATGCACACAAAGAAGCTTCCCAAACAAGAAGAAGGGCAAACAAGCAAGACAAAACAGGAAATCTTAAGAGTAAGGGGTGTTGTAGGAGGCTTGAGAGAAAATAATTTATCTCAAAATAAACGCATTGTGCTGTTTAGCTACAATACTCACGTTGGCGCAGCTTCTGCTGATGTTTACGAGCGAACCATTTTGTAAATAGCGCCACCTGGCGTTTAGAGCTAACTTCACTGGAAGAAAAAAATGTTTCAGTAGCAAAACAATTCTCTTTTCGGAAAGTTATATAGTTGTGCAAGCAACATTTAATAGAAATATAACTACGTGTTTAATGGAACACTACGGGATATATTCATTTGTTTCGAAACAAACCAGAACTATAAGAGTCTGTTGCGGCATGTCCTGTGCTAAACCTTTCGAACGTTCTGTGCTTTAGTAGGCATACATCAACAATCCAAAGCACAAGAAAAGCACGACCTCAAAGCGGAATAGCTGCGTTTTCTTTGTTTTTTTTTTTAGGGATTTCATGCATCAGGATGACATATGTGGAGCCAAACGCGCACCACGGAGGACTTGACGGAGGCGTGTGGAACATGGATTGCTACCCACTAAATTGCTACCCACTAAGAGAAGATTGACACAAATATGTATTCGCCTAATACATTCATGTCTGATATGAGCTGTATCAGAGTAAGCGGAAGCAACATGTACAACCTTAAACAAGACTCACTTGCCGCATAGCGCTAAACAGACAGGGACACAGGGAGGACGGGCGCTAACTTACAACTGAAGTTTATTGCATGAAACCAGGCAATATAAGCTCTTTCTTAACTGAAAAATTGCCTGGTTTCATCTTTCATGCAATAAACTTCAGTTGTAAGTTAGCGCCCGTCCTGTGTGCCTCCCTGTGTCCCTGTCTGTTTAACGCTATATATGTGGCAAGTGAACCATCACCAACTCGCCCAAGCTTCCACTCTGGCTTAAACAAGAACAGCACTAACGAATACCCTCATTTGACTGAATGTCACTACTACTCGAGAGCCAACTATACTCGGGGACAGCTTTCTGTAATTATGCAGTGGAAGCTACGAGCGTGAGACGCCGGCTCCCACAAACGCGCGGTTCGTAGGCGCTCACGAACGAGAGACGCAGACCTATTAGCGGGCGGTGCACGCTCGTGGCTTCCACTGCATAGCCACAGAAAGTGCGTGAAAGTCAAGGATAGACCTCTTCCGGTTAAAACTGAATTTCGAAAATCGTTATTTGTGTATTTATTTAATGAAAGTTCTTTATTTTGAGAGGAAGGCAGACCACTGGGGGGGGAGGGGCATGTTGGCTTCCATATACAAATAGGAGCTGTGTGTCGGTGTTCGTGAGCAGCGCGGTACGATAATCTATGAGCTGAAGTGGCTGCATGGCCATTCTCCCAGTTTCAAATGCAGTGCACTGCCAGAGTAAAGGTGTAAGGTCCCCGCGGCGGTGGAGCCCACAGTGCGAGCACGCGGTGTTGTCGGGTCGTCGCCATTTTGCCAGAGTATATGAGGTACATGCGGAGATGCAGAGTTGCATACTGTTATCGTTTTTGTTTATTTCAACCTAAAAGCCCAACCGCCCAAGCCTTCACACGTAGTCAGTTAGTAGTCAATAGGGTGCCTTGATGTCCGCTGGCCTCCGCTTTCAGGGTGGGAGGTAGGGTGGGGAAATCTTTTTGTAGCGGCACTATCGCCATCAGCAGTGCTGCGCCGCCTCAATAGCTTTATGGCTATACCCATGGAGGAAAAAAAACTGAGGAGGGAGCGTCCGGCGACAACCTTGAAGCCTAGTCTTAAAGGGGCTGCGAAACACTGCTTGGGGGGATACCGGCTATACTTCAGGTGGATTCTTTATGTCACACAGATGCTGACTTAAAAAGAATTACAGGAATCGATGCACAGGAACGGGAGTTATTCAGTGAAGAAATGTCAAAATACTAGCAAACAAAACGCTGCCCTCAACTCGATTTTGGCGGGGCTTCCCACTCCTATTTCGCCCTCCCAATGACGGCACCTGGCGCAACCAATCAAAACAGCCTGCCAGTGCACGTCGCGGAAGTTTGCACTCCATGATTGCCTGCTCTTTCTAACTCGTTCTTGCTGAGACTGGCAGCGTCGTTTCCATGCCAGAGCCCCTGGTGGTGTATTTTTTATTTTACTTGCTTTGCAGGGCTTTTATCTAAGACAAACAAGTTGTTTTTATTGATCTAATATAAAACACAGACAGGTGACAAAATGTTTCTCTATTTATTCACACAATTTGCAGTATATTTACTGTTCGTACAATCATCAAGCTCGCGCCAGGTGATGTCATATCCGCTGCTGAAACCCGCCACTGTGCGGGGACACCATCAGAGCCAAGAATTTGTTTTTGGGAGGATATTAAAATATTAAAAAACGATATATACGCGGTATTACCGACGCTAATAGCACCATTGTAACTTACTGCATGCGATCAACAGACAAAATAGTCAAGTAAGATAGTGTTTCTGGGTCCCTTTAACAAGTAAAGATATAGCAAAAAAAGGAGTGTGTGTCCCCCCGTGATCGCACCACGTGATAGCGTGCGGTAAAGTCTAGCCCCGCTGCGCGCGCGCATGCGCCGATTAGCGCGGCAAACTGTAGATCAACTTCCTTGCTGTAGACGCCCGCGCCGCGGGTCGCGCATACGCGCGCACTAAAACATACCGGAATCAAAACATAAAGGACCGGCTCGGAGAGAGAAAAACTGAGGGAGAAAACGACTTCAAAACACTCGGCTTGCGAACGCTGGCCGCGTGACGTCATGCTCCCTCCTTAGTTTTTTTTCCTCCATGGCTATACCCATGGCTACATTGAACCAGTGAACTAGAAAATTGGGTAGTGTGCTCACTCCGCGCCGGCTCAATGGGGGAGCGGTGGCCCAGCGAATGTCGACAGGCTTCTGTTTCGCGGCGCCGACACGAGGTGGCGCCACAGTAGACTTCACGGTAGGATTTGCCTCCGCTGTCAGTGAGCCGTGTGTATTTGTGGGCTCGTTAATGTTGTGTTGTGCGGATTTGCGCTGGTTTGAGCGCTTCTCGTGGGGTCATTTCACGTTTTTTTTTTTTCACGTATGGTGCCAGTGCTTGTTCAAGCTTGCCCAGATAGCGGCCTTCGAATGCAGTGTGAAGGCCCTCCAGATTCAAACTTGGGTGCCTGCGCATGACCACGATGAGCACGTAGCCAGAAGTGGCTGTAGACTTGTTTTCTACGTAACAGGGTATGTTCCACGGAAGTGTACATTGAAGACAAATTGCCAAATGTACATTACCTCGCTTACAATGCGAGGTATAATGCATGAAAACGATGAAAACTGTTTCCTTGCGAGGCTGACAAAATACCGCGACCACGGAGGAGTGCTGTACCCATCGGCGCAGCTTTATGGATTTCTGCTAAAGCTTGAATACCTCTTCACAGAAAACCTCACAGAACCAACTCCTTTCTGCAGTCTGCTTCTAACCACTTCCAACACATCAAGAATGCTTTCGGAATGTAATTCATTGCAGTGAAGAAAAACGCGAGCTGGCGAAGCACCTTAAACTGTGCCGTTGCTAACGCTGCTCTGAAGGGCCAGAATAAGTTGAAGGGGAAAGAGGCGAAGTGTTTTGGTTTACGGGGTTTTGACGTCCCAGAACGACTCAGGCTATGAGGGACGCTGTAGTGAAGGGCTCCGGAAGTTTCCACCGCATGGGTGCAGGTCACTGTAACCTGGGGCTCTTTAACGTGCACTGACATCGCACAGTACACGGGCCTCTAGAAATTCGCCTTCATCGAAATTCAGCCGCCGCAGCCGGGATCGAACCCGCGTCTTTCGGGTCAGCAGCCGAGCGCCACTGAGCCACCGCTGCCAGAGGCGAAATGAGCGAGCATAAATGCGCGCAGTGATGACAAATCTGCCTCATTTTTTTTTTTCAAATATCAGTGGATGCTGCATGGCTGTCCAAACAAATGTGAAGGCATTGTTACTGTTGTGTCTAAATGGTTTCAGTGCGCGCGCCTCGTGTTCAGCGCAAAACGCCAATTGTAAATAATGTATATACCCCCCCCCCCTCCTTGTACTTTGTCTCACTTACATGTCTCCGTTCTACCTATCGTCACCCTGCCCCTCAGTTTTCTTTCTGCTGCACAGGCTCCTTGCGAATAGAAATAATTGTTGCCGCCGGCACTCTCTCTATTCCGCGTTTGTCGCATGAATCAAACTCCGCTACACAACATGCGACTACTATTGGCTTTAGGTATTAATAGAAAAAGCTGTATGACCCCTCGGTATGCAGTACATTATAACTACACGGAAACATTGCAGGCACGAGTGACAATACGTGATCATCCCTGCGTGCCAAACGTATACTGATAAAAATTTATCATGCGACCCCTCATGCAATGTCCCTTGTGGATCCTTGAGCAATAAATAAGCATGTGCACATGCAAGAAATTAAGTTCCATTAAAGATCCGCCCAGCCATTTCAATGACACCCATGCGAATGTTGCGATAATAATTCAATTTGTAGGCGCGGCTACCACGGCTACTGCGACGCCGGCCGAATGCGCCACGCGTTTTCACCCGTGAAGTAGGGTGCCTCGATGCCAGCGCCGCCGTTCGGCGGCGCTGGCATCGAGACACCCTACCCGTGAAGACGCGTGCAGCGCCACCACGCGCCATCGCGCCCTGTCGACACCGGCGGGCTCACCCCGATCGGGTCTGTGAGCACACTACCCAATATTCTAGGTCACTGTAGCTATACTATGGCCGCCTCGGCTCGTGACATGCGCTCGCGCTGGTGGGGCCACGTGCGGGTAGAATAAACACAGTTGATGGTGGTGAAAACTTTATTTGAAACTGGGGAGTTTGGGACACGTAGGTCCTTGGGCCCCCGCACGGCCCCACTGCACTCACACGTTCATGTCCCGGAGGCTCATGACGCTGGCAGCCCGGCCTACGGCGATGGCTTGCTTGGCCGGGTCTCCCATGCCTCCCAAGTGGTAAGGTGCTCCAGGCCCCGCGGGGGAGGGTCCGCCGGGCAGAGGAAAAGGATATGGTCGAGAGTGGCTTTGGGGTGGTGGCAGAGGGTACAGGAGGGGTTTGTGTGGACTTGGTGATAGCGCGAGAGTATATAAGGGCAGGGTAAGGTGCGTGTTTGGAGCCGCCTCCAAAGTGTCTGATGGCAATTGTCGAGGGGGGGGGGGGGGGGGGGGGGAGGGGTAGAGCCGAGGCTCGGCTTTGCAGGACTGCGTCATTACACTGAATGAGTGCATGTGCTCCCGCGAGAACCCCAGGTCGAAGGCCGCCGGTGACCGGTTGAGAGAAGCTCGGGATAAAGCGTTGGCGGCCTCGTTTCCGGGATTCCCGGAGTGGGCAGGCACCCATATCAGCTCCACATGGCGGGGCGGGTGTGCGGCGAGGGAGTCCAGTATGCGAAATGCAAAGACGTGAACTCTCCCGCGAGCAAAATTTAGTATGGCAGTTTTAGAATCTGACAGTATATATCGAGCCTCCGTGCGTGTGATGGCCAGGGCAATGGCGGCCTCCTCGGCCTCCTCGGATGTGGCAGCGGGGGGATATGTGAAGGGTGGCAATCGGTTAGAGGGAGGGGTTTGTGATGGCTACAACCGCGTCTTCGCCTGTGCATGCAGCATCCACCCAAACGGCAAACGGTTCCGTGCCGTAGTGTTTGCGGAGCGCCCGAGCGCGAGCTCTGCGTCGGGGTTCGTGGTAGGTGGGGTGAATGTTTTTGGGGAGAGGCTTGATAAGTAGTTCGCGGCGGATATGGCCCGTTCTGTTCGCCCGCGTCGCGCTCCGTTTAATTTGTAGTGGACTGTCCCTCTACTCCTTTGTATCACCTCGCGTCTCCGCTTCCCCCTCGCAGCGGCGTGTTGGGTGCCACGCGCCGGTCGCGTACTGCGCGCTATGCGTGTGGCGTGGTTTGTGTATGCGGTCACGTGGCGGCTGAAATAATGCGACTGAACTGGAAATAGGCAGTGCACAAATGTTTCTCTCGTGGCAATAATATACTAGCACTTTTGAGTGTGTATTATATGCACGCGCAGTCGCTCAGACTGCGGCAATCGAAAAGTTATGACGGACTGCTGTGTTCCCCAATCGCTGGCTGCGCTGAAAAAGGACAGCGGTTATTTGGTCTTTCTTCGCAGTAATTTAGTGTACCAGGTTCACCGAATTCCGCAGAATTAAGGTTCATTTGTTTTTCTAACGTAAGTACTGTTCACAAGACGCCAAGTTTCTCGGGTATGCCAGCATCGCGGAGGATGACTTGCAAAATATAACTATTTTCGCGTTGTTAACACCCGCTTTTCCAACCATCTCTGGGATCCCTTTGTCTTATTACTGCACCGTAGGGAGGGAATTCCCTGCAGTAATAATGGCAAATTTCTCTTCCAAATGGTCCGTCACCCTGTGGGGTGCAGAACTGAGGACGACACGCCTGAAACCAAATGGTCATATTTTCTCAGCGGCTTATTGCCTTGAGTTGTTCCATAAAAAAAACTAAGCAGACGGTTGAGTTTCCCTCTGAACGGTGTTGACTATACGCAGAGAAAATAATAAACACTTGGCAAATGCGGCCTGGCATGTTTTAACCCTCGTCTTCCCTTGGCGCGATCAGCTGCGAGGTGTACCGAGGCGGCTGTAATAGGAAGAAAAAATGCTGCGACGCGTAATGAGGCGCCTATAATCGGGAAGAGAAAGGTGGCGGGGAACTGTAGAAACATGCAAAATTTTGGTGAAAGTGGGCAATTTCGCAAATTGGGCAACGCCCCTTTGCTTGATGTGAGCTTCTGTTGTGTGTGTGATGCAGCTGCCGGAGATCAAGCAATGAGAGGCTGTTGTGTTGCCTGCTGTTTTCGCGACATTAGAAAAGGACAGCGGCTATTTCGCTTTGCTCGGGATTAGAGCACTGCACGAGCCTCAATTTGAGGCCCAAGCCCGGCCCGGGCCCGAGACCTGAAGCCTGAGCCTGGCCCAGGCCTGCGGCTTCAAGCCCGGGCCCGGCCCAGGCCCACTAAATTATCGCTCTAGCGAGCCCGGCCCGGCCCTTTGAATCCCGGAGTGAAGCCCAGCCCGGGCCCGGCCCGGCCCGTTTCACAGTAACGCTTGAGGCATACTGCTCACTCTGAGCAAGTAGACTGCTACTAGACCGATGAGAAACTAGCCGACAAAGGTTTTGAAACCATAGTATGGCTTTCAGAAAGTTGGTTCTTTTTAATCCAGAAGGAAGTGATTAAGAGTAGCGCTCGCCAGGCCCATTTCTTCGACAGTGATCTCGTGTAGGTGCGCAAAGATAAACTCGGAAGTTCCGAGAGCCAAATAAAAAGGGCTGCATACGCGTGTAATAGACTACTTTGCATTCTCCCATGATTTTAATCAGTTATATTTTGCCGCCCGCGAAGTATAAACATTAAAGCTGCCTAACAAGCAGTAGGACGACATTTTTTTTTAGTGAACGCGATCTCACAGGTTGAACTCATAGCCGAACTGGTCGCCTTTCAGCAGAAACGAAAAGCTAGAAAGCTTGAGTATTTCACGGTGAGTGTTTTGAAGACTATAAGCATCCTAAACTAATATGACCTTCCCGAATGCATTTCAAATAATGTATAGGTGTGTTTTGGGATGACGAACGTCAATGGCCAATTAAGACCGGTTAAATTTTACTCTTGCTGGTGGAGCAGAAGATAACGCGCGAACCACGTGATAACTTACAGGGCAAAACACTTGTCATGTCAACAAGGCTGAAGAAGCGAGGAGGAATAGATGTGGTTATGTGATGAGATTTAATAACTCTCGCGAGCTTTTGTGGCTATTTCATTTACGAGACGTTCTGGTCAGCTGATCAAAAAGAAAACCAAACGCGCTTTTGTTTGTGAATTTTCTCACATGATAAAAATATAGCTATAAAATAAAAGCTATGTTTTGGGGGCTTAATGACCCAAGGGGAGTCAGGTTGTGAGAGACACCGAAGCAGAGGGCTCCGTATCATTCCGACCATACGGGTTTCTTCAATGAGCAATGATACTACAAAGTACATGGCTGTCATGCTTGCCGCCTAAACAGAAATGCGGCCGCCGAGCCTGGGAGCAAACCCTGGTTCCCCCTCTCAGTAATCAAGCGCCTTGACCACTAAGCACCGCGGCGCGGAAATAAGGGAATAAATAAGTCAATGAATAAAGCTTAGTTTTTTTCTCAGCGCGTACTATAACTCATAGCTCATCCGTGGTGCTGCTCTTATGCCGCAGTTGTGTACTTCACTCTGCAATAGTGAATGAATAGTCGGACACCAGCCGTTCCTCTGCGGACCCAAGCCCGGCTCGGGTCCGCAGCTTTAAGCCCGAGCCCGGCCCGGGCCCGCAACTTCAGGCCCGGCAAAACACATCATGTCCCGGCCCGGCTCGGCCCGCGGGCCGGTCCGGGCCCGGGCTTTCGGGCCGGCCCGAGCCCGTGCAGTGCACTACTCGGGATAGCGCGCGCAGAAAAAAGCGGGAATCACAGGTCAAGCAGGACAGCTGTAAACCTCAACACATAGATCCAAAGTATGCGAGCTAAGGCATGCGAAACGCTTTCATTCCATAACAGTTCGTACTGGAAGCGGAGGCATAATGCAATATTTTAACTTTGCATTCGCATAATTACTGAAATTGTAGCAGTCATGCAAAGGCGACTTCTCGAATTTGATTTCAAGGCGAAGAACAAGCTGTCTAAGTGGAAGACTGACAGATATGCAAATGCAACTCGGAGTAAGCAAATGTGATTGTTGGATCCGGGTATCTTGGTATCCGAGTCAACAGACTGCACTGGAGTATGCCACGCTCGTTGTGTGGATGTACCCACTGTTCACACAAGGCGGCGAGTACCTCGGCAGATTAGCTGCGAAAGATGATATACTTTAGAGTAACTAACTCAGATTCAGTGTCTAAAGAATCTCTGGCACCATCCTGTCTCGACAGGACAACAAATTTATGAATTCCATGCGGTAGCGACTGCTTTCTCTTCGAAATGGGCCGCCGCCACATTGCCCAGCTGCCGGGGCAACAAACATTCCTTTACCTTCCATATTAAATGTACCAGTAAAACCACTACTACTACTACTACATTGCACTCAATGCAGCCGAACGGGAGACTGGGACCCAACATGCCTCTGTCGAGAGCGATGTCCTCACCCTGAAAGCGGCCCTGACCATGCTGACCATCAAAGCTTCTTAGCCTTGATCATAGGCTTTATGTCCGCTTTCAGGGTGGGGACAATCTTTGTACCACCCTGCGCCGCTGTTTTCCCTCGCAGCGTCATTTTGGGTCCACGCGCCGGTTGCGTACAGTGCGCTATGCGCGTGGCATGGTTTGTATGCGGTTGCGTGGCGATTGGAATAATGCGATTGATCCGGAAATATGCAGTACATAGTTTAGCTCGTAGCAATGATATTCTGGTACTTTTGAGTGTGTATAATGCATGGTGCAGTCGCTCTCATCACACGGCAACCGAAAAGTAATGACGGACTGCTGTGAGTCCCAGTCCCCGGTAGGAGAACTTCGGTTCTTTGCTTTCAACCGAAACGCTCCCTTTAGCACATGTACGTATACGTTTCATAAGAGAAGAAGCCTCACAAGAAAAGGCGTGGTGCCGGCCGCTCGTTTTCCCTTTCTTCTTCCGTACGTGTGCAGCCCCAAATTTAAATTCCTTGCGCTACAGCGGCGACAAGAATGGCCGACAATCAAAAATATAGAAGCTGACACGAATATTGCATGCGGTGACCTGCAAGCCTGGCAATAAATATCAAGTCTAATTCTAATAGTTTACCAGCCTGCATGCTAGTTAGCATCTCTTGGCTGTATTCTGATGCATACATAGATGATAATGCTATGCTGAAGAAAGTACTTTTGAAACAAAACAAAAGCTTATATTTAAAAATTTCTTACAGTCTGAGGACAATTTCTCTGTTTTTTGCTACCGAGGGTTCCAAATTTTTCAGTACAGGCTTTTCATTTCGTCGGAGAGATCTGTGCTGTTGGACTGTACGTCAAGGCGGATATTATTCACGTGATAGAGTACAATTCATTACTCAAAATAAACTAATCAAAGATGACATCGCGAACTTGAATCGTCAACACTGGAAAATATTTCCGAATCGGTTGTGTGTTTCGAGATATTATCCCATTGGCGATCGCTGTAGGTACGTGGTGCCATCAAGGAAAGGTCAGCATCTTCTACGCAAACAAAAGCATAAACTGCGTAAGTATTTCTGGCTAAAAAATTCGAGCGACGACATTTTACCAATGTGTTATGTGGAAAATCCAACCTAAGAAGTTTTCAAAATAGTGTTTTTTACGTTCGATATCTCGAATGAGGTACATATCCAAGAGGGGGGGGGGGGGGGGACAGAGAGCACCCCCCTCCTCCCCCCCCCCAAAAAAAAAAATCCAGCTCACTACCCCCCCCCCCCCCTTTTCCCCAATACAAAAAAAAAATTGCCTTAGGCCCCATAACGTGCCTGTCTCAAATCACAATGCCTATTCAGACAGAAATGAGGTAACTTTCAATGTTGACGGCCTTCTATTTCACAGTATACCTAATCTTGCGTCCTAAAATCATAAATTCAATTCAAAAGTTTATTTTCTGGGGGGCAGCTCATCGGCTTTTAATTACACATTTTCGAGCAAATTATGTCCGCTTTGTTGCACAATCCACTCCCACAAACTTCACCGAAGTTTATATTTTAAAATAAAAACCTGTATTCAATAATCGTACGCAGTAACCAGGTGTACTTGTTTTTTTTTTTCCCCCTCCGTGACAGTAGCTCGAACTACAGGCACAATCGTGGCTGACAGGAAGTCAGGCTCAGGATTAAACTGATTTTCTGGGCGAACTTTTGCCAAAAATAAAAAGAAAGGATATGTGTAACGTTAAGAGATCGGAAGCGGGTGGAGTGGGTGAGAGAACAAATGCGGGTTAATGACATCGCGGTCGAAATCAAGAGGAAGAAATGGGCTTGGGCAGGGCACGTAATGTGAAGGCAAGATAACCGCTGGTCCTTAACGGGAAACTGCATAGGTTTTAGAAATCAACGAGCTTAAGAGGATTGAATGTGTGAAACTTGCAGGTAAAGCATGCGAAGTCTTTTTGGGCTAGCACTTGAAATAGTGAAGTAGTCGCCGATTAATATCCGAACGCCCTTCAAACTTCTCCGCAGCGCACAACGCCAAGTGGGGGGGGGGCATGATGACGTCATCGAAGCTTTGAAGGAAAAAAGGCACGCCACCGAAGGCAAACCATGCCGAGAGTTGTTTGGCAGCGTCTAACGAGTCAGGGCAGGGTGTGGCTGACGACAGCGGTAATTTGAAATCATACCTTCCGTGACGTCATGCTGAACTTTCCTGCACTCCTCAAGTGCATTGAGGAGAAGCTCAAAATTCAATCGTCGATTACGTCACTATTTTAAATGCTAGTGCAAAAACACTTGGCATGCTTTACCTACAGCCAACATAGATTTGAATCCTTGAATATGGCGAAATTCTCAAAAAAAGTGCTGCAGTTCCAAGAGAAGACAAGCGTAGCAGGGGGCGGCAGAAAGTTAGATACGGTGGGTGCAGCTGGCAAAGGGCAGGGTTAAAAGGAGAGAATTGGGGAGGTCTTCGCCCTGAAGTGGACCTAGTCAGGCTGCTGCTGATGATGATGTGCCTGTAAACAGAAAACCTGCTTGCTGAACCGGCGGCGAAGTGCAGACGACAGTAGAGGGCAGAATGTCCGTCGTTCTCGGCCACGCTGTATAGTATAAGTGGCGGCGGACTTTCGAGACAAGCATTAAATTCCAATCGGCGATCCAGAACAGCTTTTTTTGATCCCCGAAATCGAAGGGCTGTTTCAATGGGTGATTTGGATTCATATCCCGAGACCCGATTGGACTGCGATGGAAAGGTCCCTAGACTCCCTAGACATCTAGCGCCTTCGTGGGTTCGATCCGGGTAGCCGACTGGAATTCGACATAAAACACCGACAACGATCGAGCTTCGTAGAAACAACCGCGCGCGATCACAACCGCTCTAAGGCTGCATCTCAAGCAGGGGAAAAAAATGGGCTCTCGATTCAACGGTTGGATGAAGATCTTTTACACTCGCTTCATACCGCAGCAGGTAATGCCAGCCACCTGCTCTGCGTGCACACCCGAAAAGGCGCCTTGTCTTTTTTATTGTCTGTATGAGGCGCTACGACCAGGTCAGTGCTCAACGTACTAGTTCATGCAGTAAAACCGGGAAAACGTTCAGGACTCCCTAAGGGTGGGGCGATAGTCTTCACGGGTATACGGGAGGGAATGTATATTAAAGAGGAACTGTGCAGCAGCCACGCTTGTGACATGAGCGTAGAGCAACTAATCGAAATCTTTTGAAACTGATCAAAGTACAGTACGCTACTTTCAACGCTTTACTGCTGTGCTGTCATGGTGGCGTCAGAAAAAAGAAAAGAAAGGAAAATGGGTGAAGTTGCGTTAGGTTCGGTGCCGACGACAAGTATGTGCAGGAAGCCGACATATCCCTTATTTAATGCCCGCAAAACTACCTGCAGCAGCCGCTCATTGTGGCCCTGCATCAATTAGCTATACATACACAAATGATAAGAAAAAGACGATTGAGGAAAGGCACAATATGGACACGATATGAGTGTTCAAATTTGTCTCCACAAACCTCCTTTGCCTGTTACTAGTTTTAAGTAGTTCGTTGCGGCTATATTCGATGCGCACAGATTTCTTCTCCCTATAATAAGCGAGTTCATGGCATATATTCTGGTATCACAAAGAAGTGAAATATAGTCCTTTCCGGGCTAAACAACCGCAAATAATAAAATGTCGTCAATAAATTCGCGTCATAATGTCATTCACGGTCACCATCTGGCTATACGGAGGTGACGGCCGGCAAAAGAGGCCGGCGGCACTTGAAGGCGTACAGGAAATCATCGTTGTGGTCGGTAATAGCTTTAACTTCACTTTGCAGAGTCTGGCTGTCAACGCCTAGATGCTCGCAGAAGAAGTGAAACACCACGATTCCATAAAAGGCTTGGCTCCACGAAAGGCGCCAAACGCCCCAGCGCAAGTCCAGTTCGTGCCACCGATCCAGCTTCAACGCGGCGGCGCACGATCTCAACGCCAGGTGCGGCCTCTTTATAAAATAAGACATTCTGCGAGGAGGTTCCTCTTGCAGGACAGGATCAGCGTATCTCTCCAGCGCGGATCGGCTTTCCTCACTCATTGCAGCCTCAAAGACAATGGACCAGACACGATCGGCGATGACAAAGCCGAATAGTGCGTTTCTCAAAAGGCCTGTTGTGCGATCCATAGTGGCGGCTGTGTAGAGACGCGAGTCAACACCGATGAGGCCCGGTGTAGGGGCGTTTTTCAAGGACAAGGAAGAGAACTTCAGCATTCCGGAGCTCCCCTGTGGAGGCCTGTAACGCTCGCTTGTCATCCTGAACTCTCGGGTGTACAAGATGTTGAGGAAGAAGTTCTCGCTAAAGACCGGAAGTCTCAAGTCCAGAGGCACAATGTGGTATGGCAGAACGAGACGAAGGCCTAGCAGTTGACTCCTCGTCACCGCGACATCTTCGGGCTCCAAAGTTCTTTCAAGCTCCAGGACGATCGTGCGGATGATGGAGTCGAAAGCTTGGAAGATGACCTGGTTGTGCTCTGCTTTGGCAGAGAACGTCAGGAGGTCCTCGAGCGCCCACAATACGCTCAGTCTCCTGGCTGACGTCTCGCAGAACTTGTAAATTCCTTGGGTCGTGTTTTGGAACTCAGCGACGTTGGGCACGGCCAATGAGAGGGCCGCTTCGAGAATCACTAGGGTCGTCGTCACTGGTTGTCGTTCGGTGTCGAGAAGCTTCGCGAATCGGCGTTGCAAAACATTCATGGGCGAGTGGATTAACTGGCTGCCCAGTGTTCCACCCGTGCATCTTTCCACCAGATCCCCCCACAGCCGCGTCGACACGCCTGTGACAATGCTTCCCAATGAGGATGTATGCGACTGGGTGCACTCTCCGTTAGACGAGTCCTGGATCTCTGCTGCTATCGTGTGAAGCTCTTCGTCGGTCACGTTGATGCTGAGCTCACTGAAGAGCTCTGAGCGCGCAACTGAAACAATTTGCTGAGTTTCTGGGTTGTTCAGCGCCTCCAGGTAGGGGACAACTCGTCTGGCAAGTACCAGGAGTGCATCTGTAAAATTAAACGCCTCTCGGAAGCTGTTGTACATGCTGCGGGGCAGGAATGGAGGAAACTTGCCGTAGCCGCTTTGGTAGACTACGATATTGCCGTGAAGACCATAGGCGAGGTTGAGCTTCAGAATGGTCGAGAACAGATGGAGAGACGACATCGCGGACGAAGCTTTGACAATCTGGAGCACTGCTTGAACTGCTTGTCGGCCGGCTTCCGTGCTCTTCCACTGAGCCGCCAGGCAAGATCTATAGTAGACGAACAGGAGTCTTCCCGCCTCTGTGCGAGAAAGCCCTCGAAGCGCAGGAGAAGCCTCCTTCGTTGAACTCAGGAGGGCGCCTGGTGTTCGGATCGGATCGTAGTTGGAGCACACGTAACGGCGGAAATCGAAACACGGATCGAGACTGGCGTTGCCGGCGAGCCACAGCGTCCGCAGCAAGTTCTCCTGGCCTTCGGAATGTTGGGGTTCTTCGGCGTCTCGGCTGAGCAAGACTTTCTTCGCTAGCAGCAGGTAGATGGTGACGCCGACGCCGACTGCGATGGCAGATTGGATGAACAAAGCAGCCGCGACCGCGGTATGCTGGATGTTCGCGGGAGGACCTCCGGGGGCAAGCGGGACGCCCACAGGCCCTCTCTGGCGCGGAGCGCTTGCTTGAGCGTCGCTGGAAGGTGGAGGTCTCGCCGGTCCAGGGTCAGACGCCATCCTCAGCTTATAAAGAGAGCGGCTTGTTTCTATCGTGACTAAGAGAGATGGTTCCGTTTCTTCTTCTTCTTCTTCTTTCTGCTCGTATTCTCGGATATCTGGCGACCAGCAGCAGCAGGCATGAGTTGGCTGAAGAACCGAAGAGATGTGAAAAATTTTATGTGCCCTGCATGCACTGTAAATCGGAACTCTCAGTGTGTCATATCGTAGGCACTCTTTTCACAACAGCTACGTTTCCTCTAAGGCTGTATTGAATTCCTTCTGCGCTTTACATCTCAAAGTGCCGTATCTTCTTTAGCCTTGAGGGGGCGCCACCTTAAAGATGTGTGCAGCGAAGAATCCACGATTTCTCTCTACGGGCTTGCCCCGCTCATCTCCCTAAACCAGAGCAGAAACTCGGTACTTTTAAGCAATGGTTGGCGGCGCTGTTCAGCTTGGACCTGACTGTACAACTCCGGGCCCTCGAGCGAGCCACCGATGTCATCACGAAGCAATGTCTTCTGATCACCTGGCGTCGATCTCAAATTCCGTTTTTCTTTTTTTCACTTGGACTAATGATTAATTGTAAAACATTTATTGCGTCGAGAGCATATTACAGGAGACAAGTACTAGATGGCCACTAGCCCATGACTGGCGACGACCTCACTGGCCCGCTCGATTGCCTGTACTTTAACCTTGGGGTCCGAGCTGACCAGCACTACCTCCCACCGCTCGGGAGAAGGGACCTGTATCAACTCCGCCGAAGGCGGATCATTTGCGCAGTTCCACAGAATGTGGGCTATGTGGCCCTTTCATCACATTTATGGCAGTTCGGGTTGTACTGGCCAGGGTACATGAGGTTTAGGTTTTTGGAGTTTTGACGTCGCAAAGCGACTCGGGCTATGAGGGACGCCGTAGGGAAGGGCTCCGGAAATTTCGACCACCTGGGGTTCTTTAACGTGCACTGACATCGCACGGTACATGGGCCTCTGCAATTTCGCCTCCATCGAAGTTCGACTGCCGCGGCCGGGATCGAACTAGCGTCTTTCGGGTCAGCAGCCGAGTGCCATAACTAATGAGACACCGCGGCGGTCGGCCAGGGCACATGAGGGAAAGCACTGCCGGATTCAGAAGGGAGCGTGTCTGCAATCGGCGCTTTTGTTAACGATTTGTGGGGAGGGGGATATGCGCGCCTCTCAAGCCTAAAGTGATGGGTGATGTTATGAAATGAAATCAACTCGTCCCTCTTGAAATTCGGGTCGGAGGGTGCGCTCACTACCCGGTCGACGAAACCTCGGGCTTGCGCATGAGCCGCCTCGTTCCCCTGATTAGACGAGTGGGCCGGGACCCAGATCAATTCAACTTCTCTAATCGGAAGGGGGGTGTTTTGAAGGATGCGGAGTGAGATAGATGTGATACGGCCCTTCGCGAAATTGCGAATGGCTGTTTTGGAGTCGCTGATTATAATATCAGTACACGTGGTCGCTATAGCTAAGGCTATTGCCGCTTCCTCCGCCGTCTCGGAGGAGGTGGTTACTATCGACGCGGCCGCCAACGGGGCGCCGTTCCCGTTCACCGCGACCAGTGCAAACGCTTTTCTCGGGTTTGTCGGTATTCCGCTGTGTCCACGTACGCCACGTTGTCGCGTCGGCTGTATTTGGTGTGTAGTGCACGAGCCCTCGCTGTGCGTTGGCCTTCGTGGTGCGCGGGGTGCATGTTCTTAGGTAGGGGTTTAATCAAAAGAGCTTTCCTGATGTGCGTATAGGTAACTGCGTTTTCGAGTTCCTTTCTGGGAGCTGTTCTCATATCCTTAGTCTGTACAGGATGGCCCTTCCCGCGCTCGTATACGAGGGAGTCGTCCGAGCTGGGAAACGAGGTGCGCCTCGCACAGCTCCGAGAGTGTGTTGTGAACCCCAAGGGCCTAATAAAAATTTTCGTCCTTCTCCTCTCCCCTCCGACACACGACTCAGCCAGGCAGTGTCACTTCATCTCTCATTCTTGTCATCGTGAGTACCAGGCTGGACGTGTGGCCGGTCAAACCGCTCTTTTACTAATTTTGAGGAAGTGTGTGTGCATGAAAAACATTTAATGCCTAGAATAAATCGAGGCAGTTCGCACCGATGTTCACAGTCATCTCTGCCTCTGGAAGGATTCCCTGCAAGGGGCGTCGACCATGTTCCGATTTTTACTTCTACTGACTCATTTCTTTTTGTCCTCATTCTAAACTTACATTAGGATTGCTAATGTTTTGGTAGGAAAACCTATGCTGTTTTGATTGTTTGCATTGTCTGCTCTTAGATTCTGCAAGGTAATATCAGGCTTTGATTCCTTTCCCGTGTTGTCAATCCCCCTCGTAGGTATGTGCCCCTTCAACTCGTAGGCATCTTAATAAAACCAGCTCTTGCCTACCGTTACCTAGCACAGTGTTCAGCTGCTGCGCGCAGGAGACTCGGCCCACTCGGCGGACGCCATGTTTACTAACTCATCACTTCGCAGCAGGCCTCCGCAGTGCTGTGTTCTTGCGTACTTTCTCTGCTAAATTGACCAGGGAATGAAACGCACACTGTACTTTCAAAACACCATCCTGAACTACCTTTCCAATTACTGCAATAACTGTTTGTAAAAAAAAAATTAGTCGACAAATACGCTTCTCGGTAATGCGATTTTCGAGCGCAGCTGCTGCGATACTCGAACCTTAGGCGACCGCATATGGAAAGCGCAGTGCCGAACGGAGGCGGCTCTGGGTTTCGACTTGGGCGACACGCACAGGGTTGCGCCACGCCTTGCCTCGGGCGAACGGTCAACGCGCTTACAGCACGCGCTACTCTGGCGGGCGACGCATGCCTTACCGATGACGTCATCTGCGAGTAGACAACGCGCGCTACTCTGGCGTCGCAGGTCATCGTCGCGCACGTTACCTCCGTACCTTCCTTCCACCTCCGCTCTCTTCCTCGTGCTCTCTCCGCTATCACCACCTTTCATCCTCGGCTGAGTTCCACGCCAGGTTACGCGAACGACGGCAGGCAGGCCACTCAATCCGGGAACAGTCGCATAAAACTGCGTTCTGAAATAGTCATGTCACTGCTCAAATATTTCAGGGACCACTTTTCTTCCTTGGCCCTGATTGGACGAGATCGCTCTACCTGTAATGGTGCTGCAAACAACTTGTGAGATGAAGTACAGGACGCATAAAGGAGGCTTGCTGCGTCGACGAAGCAACGCCACCAACGGATGCACTCGAGGAAGGCCGCCGGGCCATGAGGCTTCTGCAACCGACTTAAGACAGTTCCCACTGGTATGCAGACAGGCAGAACGACTGGTGCTCACGTGTACCCTCCACAGTCGAGAGACTAACTACTTCCTACCAGGGCTGACGCAATGTTTCGCATCTACCTTGGTACAAGGTATAGCCTAGCATTCAGTGCCATATCGATGATGCAATCTGCACCTCTGAGTGCACATGTGCCGGCTTTCGTGCCACGTAGTATTGTCGAACCCCTTTCAACCTATATTATCGTCTTCTTAACCCCTATATCGGCGTTAGCGTTCAACTGAGGCCGGTCGCTGCTCCTACGGTACCTATACATATAGATTGATGTAGTCGAGGGTTTGACGGCATACCGTCTGGTCAGGAATCATGGTGATGAGGATTGCTGGTCACTGGCCAAAGTCAATAAAGATGGAAATATAGCTTGCATGGACGAAACTGCAGCCGCCATGTTTGGGACCAGAAAGCTTGGCGGAAACCTGGGTTTCATCCGCTTATCTCTCCCTGGTTCCACGGCGGAAGCTAGCTCTTATTGCACCTAAAGATGGCAACCACGACATCATGTTCAAACTATTTATTGGTATTGTTGGCATTGACCGCAGCAACGCTGTAGACCTCCCAGTTCCAACGCACATAGACCGTGAAATGCACCGCATAAAACGCGTCGTCTCAATCAAATCAATGAACTTATCTATCTCTGACTGGAGAAAGAGGCTTCTTTTTATGCACAAATCCACCTTGGTGTTGGCAGTGAAGCTTCCCCTTCAGTGCCGACAAATGGTGATGCATAGTGTTAAGGTCGCACCGTATTAATGCAGGCGAAATGCAAAAGGAGCCCGTATAACCTCTGGTAGTCGAAATTAATCGGGAGCCCTCCGCTACAGAGTCTCTCATAGCACCATGTGCAGCTTCGGGACGTAACCGCCCACCACCATACAAGAGCACGTCATCTTCTGCCATACCATACCATACCATACCATACCATACCATACCATACCATACCATACCATACCATACCATACCATACCATACCATACCATACCACGTCATGCCAATGTCATACCAACCATACACCATTTCATGTCATAACATACCATACAATACCATACCATACCAAACATTCCATGTCATTCCATACCATACCATACCATACCATACCATACCATACCATACCTTACCATGCCATGTATTATATGCCTACCAGGCTATACCATACCATGCATCGATACCATACCATACCATACCATACCATACCATACCACGTCATGCCAATGTCATACCAACCATACACCATTTCATGTCATAACATACCATACAATACCATACCATACCAAACATTCCATGTCATTCCATACCATACCATACCATACCATACCATACCATACCTTACCATGCCATGTATTATATGCCTACCAGGCTATACCATACCATGCATCGATACAATACCATACAACATCGCAATATACGATACCATATCATTCTATGGCATACAATACCATAACATACCATACCACATCATTTTCATTTCATTTATTTGTATACTTATACCATACAAATGACCAAACACAACATTTGAACCCATAGCCAGAGGCTAATGTGGGTTTCAAAACAAAAATGTACTGAGGCAAAGACGCAGCACTTGTGTGAAATGGACAGCACAACACATACAAACCGAAAACAACAATCACACTAGCCAAATGAGGGTCATAAAATATGTTTGCAATGTTTTGCAGGTTTCATGAGACTGTTTTATCTCCGGTGGTAAAACGTTCCAAATCTTAGCTCCTCTAAATTCCAGCAACTTGTAAATGCCACTTGTAAATGGCCACTTGTAAATGCCGAAAACAAACGGCTCCACGTGGATTGACGGCCGTATAAACGTGTCTCACCCGGGAAGGTCATTCGTCCAAGCGCGAACACATTTCGCCGGTTTGTTCCGGCCTCTGTCACGTACCCGAAGCGATTGGGCGAAAAAATCAAAATCATACGAAGTGCAGTCAGCAGGTAACAAACATCCGAACGTCTGTAACTCGCCGCTGCGTGACCATAATGAAGAAGGAAAAAAGGAAATGTTCTTTAGAGACGTTTCTATTGGACGGCGCCTTAGAAATTTCAAATGCAAAGTCCTCTAAAGGAACTACCGTGCACTCTAGCCTAGATTTTAAGCAATTCACACAGTCTGTAGGTGCGTTGCTGCCAGCCAAACAAGAATCTGAGGACCTGCGAAGCAAGCGTTACCCCACCAGCGAAGTAGTTACGCTTCACATCTCTAACAAAATCCGACGCTGGTGCTGTTCGTATACAGCGGAGTTTCGGTTTGGTATCAGACTGTAACACGCGTGCTGTTCTCAAGCCTATTTTGTCAAAAAAAAAAAAAATAAAGGAACATGTTAGAATCAGATAAAAATGGTACTAGAAATGTCCACATTTATATTGATACGTCACGGCAAGCCACAAGACGACATGACGGCTGATGATGGCTTGATTTATGGCTGCTGGCCTAGCGCGAGCGCCCCTGCCCGCGTTAGTGCCCACTTCGTCTTCTAGCCCGTGACAATATGCCCATGAGTTATTTGAAACTGTGCTCTGATTTGGCGCTATTTTGCAGAGTACATAACAACTGACAGCTGCTTTCTCGTTTTCCCAATAAAGTTGTTTCCACCCATGCAACTGGTAACCCACTGAATGTTGTTCAACTCGCCTCTGCATGTCTTGCTTACTCTCTATGGAGGCGAAATTCTAGAGGCCCGTGTGCTGTGCAATGTCAGTGCATGTTAAAGAACCCCAGGTGGTCGAAATTTCCGGAACCCTTCACTACGGCGTCCCTCATAGCCTGAGTTGCTTTGGGACGTTAAAACCCAATAACACAACCTAACCTTTCAGATCGCTATTACTGCATGTTTGTCTTTTCCTTTCTCCAGTGGGAGCTCGGCGATATCTGGTCTTCTCCTGAACCGGACGTCTCAATCACTACTCTGCTGGCCGGAGTCAAATCGAAAGCCAACCCTATCACAAGACTTCGCGTACACATCGGCCAGGTGCCAGCGGCATATAGGTCACGTCTTCCGCCTGACGCGATGCGCCTCAATATTCTACGAAAACGCTGCTTTCGAACTCTTCATGAGCATTGATTGATCGGATGGCGCGTGAAAGCTTTGACTCGCACGAATGCCTAAGGCACGTGTTTCGACACATACGCCGCCAGAGGAGATCCTTCAAGTTAAAAAAAATATAGTTTGCCTCCCACAATCGGTCGTTGTGCATTCACGCCCCGCCGGTGCACATTAATTAAGTCCGGCGTGGAGAAGCTTACGATATCGTGTTGCACTTTGAAAGTTGTAACAGGCATGAAATAACTCCTTCCGCAAATTAGTGCAGGCAAACTGCGGAGGTTCTTGGATCTGATATAGGTTGACTTACACACTAATAACGAAAAAAAATATCTGTCTGAGCGTTTGAACACGCCTGCTACAAAGGAACTCGGAATTATATGTTACTGCAGAAAGTGCCTTACAGGTAGCAATTCAGTGCTTCTGAGGAGTTTTTGCTTAAAAAATACCCCACCAAAATTATTTCAAGTAACAACAGATGAGAGCGAGGTCAAAGGCATTTACTGCCGCTGGAAGGGGTCCACTGCAAAGAACTAAAGTGAACTGCCGCATCGCACGAAGGCAGTTGTGAAGTCTCAACTTTTGTGACACAACAGGTCGCGAACTTGTCTCTGCTGTCGACACGTTTGTCCCGTACCCATAACAGGGGTGGTCCACAGAAGCAACTCCCGCTCCAGAGTCACCACTGCGTTTGCTTCCACCCCAGCCCCGTCGATCTGCATTTCTCCCCATCTGTTGTTCAGTAGCGTTAGTGGTTTCTGTGGTGCTGGTCTCAGTGGTACTGTCAGTGGTGGTCGCTTCTGCTGCTGCGGTGGTGCTTGTGGCCAACTAGCCTGCGGCCGACTTGCTGGGGGTCGACTCTCCGCCGGTCGACTTGCCGATGGTCGACTTGCCGATGGTCGACTCGACGGTGGCCGACTCGTTTGTGGCCGACATATCGCTGGCCGACTCACTGGTGGCCATCTCGCTGATGGTATCGTTGCTTTCCGGCGGCGTCGCTAGTGTCTCCACAGAGCTGATGATCTCGCTGATGGTGTCGTTGTTTGTCTCCGGCGTCGGTAGTGTCTCTTCAGCGATGTCAGGTCCAGGTGCCTCGCTGCTACCCTGCGGCGGGAACGTAAAGGGCGGCATTCTTGTTGTCCACTTGTCGGAAACACTCTCTCGTCCTTCTTCGGTTGTTGGTTTCTTGGTCACGTACACGATCCTGAAGCTGGTATCGTACGGCAGGCTTGTCTGTAGTCGCAATGACGGCTCAGGCGGCTCGCTCTCCTTGCCCTCCAGCTTGCTCATTGATATCTGCACCAGCATAGCGGAGGCGACCGCGCCGGCACACACCAGGCAACAGATGGTCAGCGTCCGGATCCAGTACAGGCCCAGCCGACGAACCTCCCAGTCCGCGTCCGAGGATGTTAACTCTGGCGCCAGCCTGGAGCCCTTGGGTGTGCCCTCGTAGCTGCTTCTTGATATTGTAGCACTTGTGGAGCCTGAACTAGCACCACTTGTGCCACTTGAACTCGGAGCACTTCTGCTGCGGTGAGGCCTGCGAAAACATGCATCAATGTACAGCCGATACTACAGAGCATCGTTCACCGACTACGAGAGAGTAAAAGATGTCGTTAAGCTGCTCCAGACGAACAAGCCCATCTAGTACCTCAACCTACTGGTGGCCACATCTTTCTCGCTGGCGACCCTGTCAGTAGGCACGGTGATGATCACTGAGTTTCCATTGTGGTCTCTGCGCTGCGACTTCAAGCGTGCAGCGCTAAAGTGGCACTATCAGAAACAAAAGTTTGCGGACCACGCGAAAGTCAATCGAATTGCGCCACCGTGTCGGCAGACAGCATGGCAGTCTAAACTAGGGCTGCCCCGCTGAGGCAGCTTATTGCTGAGAACGGCCCCTCTGAACTTAGACGGTAGCTCAGTTATTTCGCGCTGCCACCGTCCTCCTCGCTTGTACTCGCCATCTATTTGTTCCTCCTCCGCATCCCTGATTAGCTACTGCATCTCTGGACGGCACATGATGATTCATGATGATACTCATGATTATTCTAGATTGCAGCGCTGCTCTAATCAAGTTTTACTTAACCAACTTGCCTAGTAAAACGTGCTTCCAAGTTTTACTCTCGTATACGCTTAGTTCATGCAGCGAGCTATGGAAATAAAAATTATAGGTGTAACGTTAAGAGATCGGAAGCGGCCGGAGTGGGTGAGGGAACAAACGCGAGTTAATGACATACCAATTGAAATCAAGAGGAAGAAATGGGCTTGGGCAGGGCATGTAATGCGAAGGCAAGATAACCGCTGGTCCTTAAGGTAACGGACTGAATTCCAAGAGAAGGCAAGCGTAGCAGGGGGTGGCAGAAAGCTAGGTGGGCGGATGAGATTAAGAATTTTGCGGGGATTGGGTGGCAGCAATTGACAAAGGAGAGGGTTAATTGGAGAGACATGGGAGAGGTCTTTGCTCTCAGTGGGCATAGTCAGGCGGATGGTGATGATGATGATGATATGCTTAGTTGTGAATTGCTGTGTTCTTTTCTTGGGTCCATTCTGAAATCATTGCAGCTGTGAGCTTGAAAGAACACGAAGTAGTTACGAAGAACTACAAGACAGACTCGAAGTGTACAGTCGCCGTCAAAAGTAAATGGAAGGTTACGTTCTCAAAAAAAAAAAAATTAATTTCTTTAAATATAAAGCATAACGGTCCATGTTTCTTTGTGCACAGTGCAATTCGCACAATCACACTTAGTCTGCACATATGTATTCAAGGATGCATGAATTGTGCGGCGTTAATATTGCCTTCCATTTACTTTTGACGGCACCTGTACATGGGTTTCTGTAGGTGATAGATGGGGATGCATTCCTGCATCCCCATTATTATTATTATTATTATTATTATTATTATTATTATTATTATTATTATTATTATTATTATTATTATTATTAAATTATTATTATTATTATTATTATTATTATTATTATTATTATTATTATTATTATTATTATTATTATTATTATTATTATTATTATTATTATTATTATTATTATTATTATTTGCAGAGTCACTTCTCGCTTGTGACCCAAGGAACGCAAAACCGCCAGGCGGATATTGTCTATCGAAAGCGTACCCCTACTCTCATTAAAGATCAAAGCAGGTCTCAGTAGCAGGCTTCTGAAAAAAGTGGTTTTTGCGGAAAGGAAACAGTAATTGTCTCACACCTCTGCGGACACTTGAACCGCGCCGTAAGGGAAGAGAGGAAGGTAGGAGTTAAAGAAAAAAAGAAATAAGGAGGTGCCGTAGTGGAGGTCTCCGGAATAATTTCGACCACCTGGGGATCTTTACCGTGCACTGGCATCGCACAGCACACGGGCGGGCGCTTTTGCGTTTCGCCTCCACCTAAATGTGGCCGCCGCGGCCGGGTTCGAACCCAGAAACTCCGGCTCAGTAGGCTTCTGGATGCTGCAGTGCATTTCAGACGTCTCTCTTGTGGGCGATTATGCGATGGATCTTCACTTGCCGTATGTCACAGCAGCCCTCCAACGGCATGCAGTTGAGTAACAAGTGAGCTTGTCGTGTTCGGGTTGTGCTAGGTGTGCTAATCATCAAATTATTCTGACCACGGGAACTCGCACACATACTACATCGCTGCAAAGCTGACCCAACCGTAAGACCGGACTCATTGATAAGGCCTTCGTCTGCTTTGATGATGGCCAAATTGAATGCGCTTAATGGCATCAGAAGA
This sequence comes from Amblyomma mixtum, assembly GCF_055824585.1. Lineage (NCBI taxonomy): Eukaryota > Metazoa > Arthropoda > Arachnida > Ixodida > Ixodidae > Amblyomma > Amblyomma mixtum. The sequence continues at coordinate 128,901,644 of NC_143016.1, read as the reverse complement.
CGTAAGAACGCGCTTTCATCCTAGTGCTAATCATAGTCTCTTGCTGTACAGTTAGAAGTGTCTTGTAGCGTTGAACGAGGCATGTTTCCAGTCGTAAGTCACCGCTATCGGAAGATGACATCGCAACAGATTCGCACTTCCCTAGGACTGATGGTGACCAAGCCCGAAGGCAACGGAATGACAAAGAAAACGCTTTTTTCGTCCGTGAAATACGGTCATTTGAACTGTGCATTCGAGATGGGCAATATGATTTTAAAGCCTTATGATCCTATTACCAGATGCTGTACGCCCATACGTTGTAAAGTGAGCAACTCACAGCTTTAACAGCGGCCATCTGTGGAACGAAAGCGGTTCGTCCCAGGGTGTAAGAAATGTGAACTGAAATACGCTGACACTAAAGCCCTTGGTCTTCTGGTTTAACTTGTTTTAGAACCACGAGGACAAAAATGGGATTCGAGTTGCGGATGGGGTACAAATCGGCTTTTTCAACAAAGTGATCGAAAAGTTTCCTCGAGTTGTTTTTTTACGCACCGAAAGGATTATTCGTGACCACTCGTTTTGTTGCACTCGTTTTGTTCATTGCTTTTGTTTTGCATACTCTACCACTGTACCACTCCAGAGAATAGCAAGGAGTAAAACCATCATATATACTTTGGTTCCTCCAGAACATCAGAAGATCGCGTTTTTACCCACATGCCTGACACAAAAATAATTCTCTGTTAAACCATGGCACAAAAATTCTTAAAATTTGCATAAGATAAGAAAATATCCAATTATAGTAACACTTGCGTTCATCTATTAATCCAGATTGATTAAGATGCATACTTTCGAAAAATGTAGCGCACAGATTTTCACGCCTTTTCGACCGCCTTCTCGTTAACCAAGGCTCACTCGGAGAATTTTTCTCCGCTTAGAAGTACAATCTGGTAAACCTTACATTAGGTTATTGCCAGTGAGCATATGGCGGGTTATGCCACCTAAATATAAAGTTAATATTACTGCTCATTTAAAAGTTAGAGGTCTCTAAGTAAGAAAATGTCGAGTTTTGGTCCCTGTCGTATTTTCCCCACTCATACCCAAAAGTTCTGGACAAAATCATTTTTGAACGGAGAAGAGTTTACGAACGCAATTTTTTTCAAGAAAGATTGCACTATAACAACAAATATATGAGCAGATCTCCCATATACAGACGCATTTTTATATTAACTTTTTTGCTACCGTCAAAGCGTTCCTCATTGGTGGTCTATGGGAGTCTTAACTGCTCGATGCAAGCGATGGAAAAAAAATTAAAATAGAAAGTTTTAGCTACACATCGGAATATTTCCATAACAGTACGTTACAATTTTTCAAGATTCAAAATTTTTGCCCAAGAATCTCTTGCGCATGTCAACTGTGTATCCCTCCGTCCCTGCCCTACTTCCACAAAGCGCTAAACGTTTCAGAACTTGTTGCGCGACCTTTACCGCGCGTTGCCCCGCATAGTATTCGGAGAAGAGAAGCAGAGACAGCGCTGGAAGCTTACTTTTCCGGCAGAGTAATGGAGGTGTATTCCTCGCGAAACGTTGAGCGCGACGCGCTCGATCCCAGTGCCGTCTCATGGATGCGCACCGTGGACGACTCCTCGGTCGACCCTGAAGGCGGCCCCGCCCTGGTCGCGCCGGACGCCATAAACACGCGGGCAGAGCGCGGTGAGGTGGTCCCCTTTCGGTCCTCCGCGAACCTGCTGCTCCCGCCACCGGGTTCCGGCGACGCCCTCATGTACGAAAACTGACGCGTTGGTGACAGCACACGTCGCGAGGAGCCAGGACCCAGACCGGGGCCGAATAGCCTTCTGTACTGGGGCAGCATGGCTGCGCCGGTGTTGTAAACTGAGGACGGAGGCAGGCGGTTTCTTCTTTTTCGCCCAAGCCTCTCGCGACGGCAGAGCAAAGCAGATGGCAGCCCTGTCCTCCTTGTGGTAGACTCCCTCCGGTGTTGCTCTCCCGTGCGTTTTTCTTTTGCCTTTAGTATGTACAGGTGGATAGCAACCTTTACCTCCCGATTCTTGGCCGATCCCCCAGTGTGTGTGCCATCTTTTCAAAGACTAACAACAACAACAACGACAACATATTACAGCCGGGCATACCGGGTGTTTCAGCGAACACTGAAAAATTTTCGAAGATAGGCTTTTTGGGGTAAAAAATATGGTTTGGTTGGGTTTGGTTTATTGGGGTTTAACGTCCCAAAGCGACTGAGGCTATGAGAGACGCCGTAGGGAAGGGCTCCGGAAATTTCGACCACCTGGGGTTCTTTAACGTGCACTGACATCGCACAGCACACGGGCCTCTAGAATTTCGCCTTCAAGAAATTCAGCCGCCGCGGCCAGGATCGAACCCGCGTCTTTCGGGTCAGCAGCCGAGCGCCGTAACCACTGAGCCACCGCTTTGCGGCATAGTACGAGTAATACCAGAGTTGAAGGACACCCGAAAACCGGTGAATCGTCTTAAGTAGTAAGCTGGTTAACTAATTTTTAATAATTATCTTTTTTAACTTGCAGAGTTAGGCGAATAGTTGCAATTAGAGATACGTAGCTGGTCGTTAGCAATAGCCGTATCAGATTTTACAATTTCGAAAACGCAATTACCCTTGGCGCTGTGGCTCGACAAAATTTGTCTTTTTTCGACTAGTTACCTTCACTGGAGGGGTTGCTTTGCATGCATGCTTTCGAAAGCGCATGCATTTTCGCACGGTGCAGCCAGATTTTGTCGAGCCACAGAGCCGAGGATAATCGCGCTTTCAAAATTCTAAAAACTGATATGGCTATATTGCTAACGAGCGGCTACAGATCTCTAATTGCAACCAGTTGCCTATCTAGCATAGTTAAAAAGTTAGTTATCAAAGGTTAGTTTACCCGCTTACTATTCAAGATAATTCACCAGATTTTCAGTCTCCGCCAACAACGGTAATAATCTGATGCAAAAGCAATATTTTTACCCCATAAAGCCCATTTTTAAAAATTTTTGAAAGTCTTTCCTGAAACACCATATATAACGGGGGCGCATTTTCCTATCGCTGTTTGACATGCTGTTCCTAAATGAAAACGTTTTCGTAATGCACACGCTGTCAGCCCTGAAAGATTGCTGCGGACAGTTGTTTTGCCTATGTATCATAATGACAGCAATGCATAGCTTTGCTCCAGCAGTTAGAGCCTCCAGCGTGTGACGCGTAGTGTGTGAGCAAGATCTGGACACAACTCTAGTTCTATTATCAGAGGTCTTATGGACTTGTACAATGGTCCATACAGATAGCAAAGCGCTCACTACTACAATCGTTACAGGATTGAAGGACATTTTTTTTGCGGTTCTGATCAACGCTCAAAGCGCACCAGTGGGTAAAATCAGGTCACCAGCGAAACTCCTAATGGGCATTAAAATGCGCAGGAACTTACCCTTGCATCCCACCCCACTCGAGACACAGTACAACTGCGCTGACGTAAGCAATCACCTTTGTGTTCATCAAGACAGAAAAGCGAACCCTTTGTGCGTGTTGAAGGAAAAGCAGAAGGTGGGGCTTTGGCGGAAAGGTCAGTGGATGCATGGGACAGTCGGACCACAGCACCGATCATATCTGGCCATCACACCAGAAGGTGTCATTCATTGTTACACTCGATATCACATTCGACCTTCGTTGGATGTTGCTCCAGTACCATGGAGCTACACAAGAGGACTATGACAAAACTCCATCCCCGAACATAACGCTGTTGTTGTCCTCAAGGAGTTAATGGCGCGTACCCGCTGCGGGGAATTGGCCAAGACACAGGCAGCCACTGACAGGTGTTCAAAAACATTTTGCAGGTAAAAAAGAAACTGCAGATACAGTGATTTAAATTACAAATCAATGCCAGTATCACTTCAACCTCCATTTGCTGAGCTTGCTGCGCCAATACCCCAGCAGCAGCATGCACCAATATCCCCGCTTCAACAGTTTCTTACCCTATTCCTTATGGATGCCGGGTAGTCAAGCCAGCAAGTCTTATAGCGACTGGCAAACCCTAAGGAGACCGATTGCTTTAACTTTTGTTGTAAAGTTCTTTCTTTTTGTTTTTTAAGGGAACGTTATGTATAGCTTTGCACCAGCAGCTATCGCCCCCAACCTGTGATGTGTAGTATGTGACCGGGGCGAGGACATTCGTGGACTCACTTCGCTCGATAGGGCATTGTGCGCGCAGTGGCCGCTTGTAGCCTGTGATGCACAAATTGTGATAAACCTCACATCAATGACAAACGAAACTATTTCTCCCATCACAGCCCCAGAAGGTCAGTGGGCTAACCAGAAACGGCACAAAGCCGTGCAGCTCGATTTGTTTCTCATAATTACGACTTTCTGTCGTTTAGCGCCGGCAAACTAGAGCTACCTTGCGCAGGATGCTCTGTGTCCACCGGCGCCAGGGGACGTGCCAAAAATGCGAATTCCGCTAGGCAGTACACTGAGCAAGTCGCAGAGCAGCACATCTCATCGCGTCAGCCTCCTTCACACCTCGTTTACGTTATAAAACAGGTCTACCACGAGAAAAAGCCACTCTCTTGCACTGCTTGTGCATCGAAAGGGCCTGGTTTACCTGCATATAGGTTCAGTTGCATAAGACTTAATGTGCCTCGTGAAAACTACTCCCATATTGAGACATTTCGGGAAATGTAAAGCATTTCCTTGAAATGCGTCCGTCCATTCCGTGCATTCATAATGCATGTGTCTGTTGTAAGCCTTTCCGCGCGATTTTCCGAGCTGCGTCGGGCTGTTGGATGTTGCCGTTTGTGTAGTGTCCCTGACGACTCGTTAACCAAGAGGCGCACAGCAGCTTACATTATTTATTTATTTATTCAGAATACCTGCAGCGCCCGAAAGCATTATTGCAAGGCGTAAAGAATACATGTAGTTTACATGAGGCCGACGTAAGGAAAGGTATAATGCATAACAATTAAAAAAAAAATAGGGAGCGAATGGCAAATTAATGAAATTTGTGAAAGTTTGTGCATATATCATTAATATAATGATAGAAAGTAGTGTATTCCCAAATGACCTGAAGATAGCGCGTGTACGTACTGTTCATAAATGAGGAGATAGAAATGAAATTTCCAATTACCACGTATTTGAAAATGACATAAACTGTAGGCTAAAAGCATTCTTTTTTTTTTTTCAAAGTATGTCATAACTCCCTCTCAGTATGGATTCATGAAAGGCAAATCTACAGAACAAGCATTATTAACCGTCAAAGACAGAATCATTGAAAATATTGAACACCGTAGATACACATTGGGACTATTTTTAGACTTTCGCAAAGCATTTGACTGCGTTCAACATGACATGTCCCCGTTGCGCTAAAAATAATTTATTATGTCAACATGACATCCTTCTGCGAAAGCTATCTGCCTATGGTGCGAGAGGAATAGCTTCTAATCTGCTGATGAGTCATTTAAGTAATAGATTACAGTATGTCGCGGTGAATAGTACCTGTTCTGACAAATTAGTTCTCATGCTGGGTGTTCCTCAGGAATCGATATTAGGACCTCTCTTGTTTATTATATACGTTAATGATATCTATCTGATAATAGAATCCTCTGACCTCGTGATGTATGCCGATGACACCAATGTATCTTCACAGACCGTTCGCTGCACACTTGGAACAATTGGTAAATTCTTATCTTAGAAAGTTGCATATTTGGCTACAGATTAATAAACTCACTTTAAAGCTTTCTAAAACAAATTACATTATATTCCGACCAATGAGTACTCTTGAAAGGGATATGTTTTAAATGTCAGATATGAAAATACACAACTAAAACAAGTGGATGACCAAAAATTTCTTGGTGTTTGGTTTAATGAAACTCTTTCTTGGAACGCTCATATTGCCAGTCGAGTTAAAGATCTAAGTAAAGTAGCCGGATGCCTATATAAAATCGCTGGTTTAGTACCTGTCTCTGTCGAGCGTCTATTATACTATGCACTGTTTTATTCGCGACTCACGTACTGCATTCTTATTTGGAGTACAACAACACATAAAAACCTAAACCGGCTCATTGTCGCGCAAAAGAGGGCGCCAATAGCAATTGAAGGATACTACGGAAACCCACAATATCTGCATACTGCACCGCTATTCCAGAAGCACAGTATGCTTAAAGCCAATCAGATTTATCACTTTAGTTTGTTACAGTATATCCATCAGCAGAAATTACATGTAGAAATTCCTGATAACAACTCAATAGGATACGACCTTCGAATCCACAGAAAGTTTAGTCCTAAAGTTCGAACAAACTATGGCAAACAAACACTAATTTACCAAGTTCCCTCTGTCCTCAATAGGTTCAAACAGGACATTGACTTTTCTGTCAGCAATAATACATTTAAAAGAAACATTAAACATTACCTAATTGCCAACAATGTTGAATTTTGTTCCTTCTAAAACTTCTTTCGGATGGCTTTGTTCGTGAGTTACAGTAGGGCCCCGATCCACCCACGTCTGCAGTTTATTATTGCATGCATGAAACTGATCTTGCTTGTATATATAATTGTGGTTATGTTGGTCATTTGACTCTCGCTGTATAGTTTGTGTTCCGGCAGCTCTTGCGTCTGTACATTTCTACGCATGTATGTACTAATTGTGCTGTGATGTATGTTTTGCTTCTATTATTTCACTCGTCTTCTCTGTCAAAGTGCTAAAGTGCCGAGGCCTCGTAGGCTTTTCAGCCTTTTGTCTCGGCTGCCTCTTTAGAAAAAATAAAGGAAAGTAATAAGTAGCGACCAACAAAACAAAAACAAAAAGGCACCGCGCAAGATAAGAAAATAAATGTGCGTGCTACTAACAAGTGGCAGATTTTTTTTAGAATTTGCAGCCACATACTAAAGGTTTCCGAAGGGAGCCTATGTAGTACCAGGTGTTTCAGCAAAACTGAACCAGAATTTTTACAAACGGGCCTTTCGACGTGTGGCTTGACAAAATTTGGACATTTTGACTAGTTATGTGCATTGGAGGTGCTGTTTTCTCTGCATGTTTTGCGAAAGCGCATGTATTTTGGCACGATGCTAACAAAACTTGTTATATTTTGCTGGCACGCCCAGACCATGTGGAAGGTGTCAGCCACCTCCCCACAGAAAGAGCAGAGACCTCTGCAATGCAACTCGGAGTGCGGGGGACTCTCCTATGTTTTTCTTCCTCAATGGCCTCACGCAGACAACAGTCATCACATAGCTAAATACCAATGTAAGAACCCCGACCTGCATAACAAACACTAAAGACTCAAGTCATATGTGCTGCATGCGAACAGAAGTGCCCATTCGTGCTCGGGCGTCGTGTGGGCGTCTACTGTTTCGAACTGGTAGAGGCAGAGAGAGAAAACTATTGCGCCTCACAGGTACAGGTCTTTTGTTAAAATGGGCGCATTGAAAATGGGTGCACACAGCTCGCCGACGGTGTGATGGTCACCAAACAAGTGGGTGATGCGAGCCACCACGCGACGTCTTGGGCGGAGCGTAGCAGGAGGAACGACCCATCTCACCGAGGAAAAGCGAGGTTAATGACGACAAGGAGACAGTTATGTCCTAGCCAAGCTTGAATGTAGAAAAAAAAAAACGGCGCAACAAGACAGGGATACACAGGTGGTCAAAGAGCTGTTTAGGCCCCTGAAAATCTTTAGAAGATTTTGCAAAGCGCTAATGACCCTGTCACATAAAAGTCAGTGTGCAAAATAAACCATAATTTCAAGCACGTTGCATGCACAGCGAGACTCTTGTATGAAATACCTCTAAGCTGTGGCAAAAAGTGCGTTGGCCAGACCGGTAGGTATCTGAATGAAAACTGATTCCGCACTACAATGCGACCGCAGTTGGCTTAGTGATTTGAGCATCCGCCACGCATGCGGGAGGTGGGCGGTTCGATTCCCAGTGCCGCCGGGTGCAGTGCGTACAAATATTTTGTTGCCTGATGCTTGGCTTCTTTGGAATGAAATGCTTGGAAAATGGGTCTTTTATCACCCCTTAAGTGGACGAAAACACTTTGTTCCATGCCGCTCTATGCCTACAGGTGCCCTTGCGCCATAACAAATAATCGTAATAATCATCATCATAATCATCACTGTAATATGTTCCGAACTGTTAAGGGACATCTTGAAGTGCACTCTCTTAATTGTCCCACGTGCTCCAGCGAACGAATGCTTGATAAATGCACTATATTTGCGGAGAATGCGCACATTATAATCACCGGTGAAATCACTGAAGCCAAAAACATTGTCAGATAAGGGGAAGACTGCGTCAGCACTCCTTCGATTGCCTTGATAACACGCGAATTGGAAGGCCCAAAATTCCCACACTCATAATTATTCATGTACGCATCAGTGCACAAGGGCGTCTCTAAAGCCCTGAGTCGCTCTGGGACGTTAAACCCCATAAAACAAGCCAGTACATAACAGGGCAAAACACATGTCTAGAACGACCGAGCTGTGCGTTCCGCAGATCCCAAAGTCGCTGCGACCAGTGGAGCAAAAAATGAAGATGAAATCCAATGAGTTTAGCTGCACATGCTTACATCCAGACCAGTTTTAACTAAATGCTATTGCTAGATATCGCGTGCTCAGACCGAAACACGCCCAGAACGTGTTCTAGACAAGCGTTTTGCCCTCTGTACACTTCACGAAGTCAAAGACCCCAACGCATTCACTAGGTCCAGTCGGTTCGAGCTTTCGTAGCGTGCTTTGCGCATGATCGCCTCGCAGTCTGAAAAACCTGGCTTCGATTTCTCGTATCTCCACGAGGTTTTTTTTATTTAGAGATTCTCGTGTTGCAACGCCGTCAACGCCAACAACGCCGGCATCGGCTTTTTTGCGACACGGGGCTCTTAACGCTGTCGTGTAAATAAATAGTGTGAAGCTTGTTGCATCATGGATGTGACGAGTGAATTCCCTCGGAACCCCACTTGCATAGGACAGCAGCAGTGTGGCTGACAAGAGAACGACAAGCTAGTTGCCCAGGAATACGGTCCATTCAGCTGCCGCCTTATTCCTGCTGCTTGCGTTATCAGCAAGAAATGAAACGCGAACAAGAAATTTAAACCACGAGAAGCAAAATAAGCAACTTTTATAAAATCCTGGGGAAGCTCAATACTAGCAGATGGCAATTTCACTTCGAAAGCGCGAGGACCCTTCTTCAGAAGCGTTAATCACTTGCATTTGCTCTAGCAGATAATATAAGGGTGTTTTGTGTTCCCACCTAAGATTTCTTCTTCGCGTTTCATTCGTTGCTGAAAGTACCAAGTGTCTCGGCCATAGATCGACGTTTGCCACAGATGTCCCGCTCCAGAATTGCGGGCCATGGTTCAGCTAACGGCCATTCCTGCTCAAAAGGTTTATGATCGACCGGCGCTCACTGTTGCATGGCTTTGATTTTGCCCACCGGAACCGGTCAGCGCTCATCTGTCCAGTCCGGATATAGCCAATAGTGGCAATGGTTTCCTATAAGTTGCGTTATCATTCATCTGAAGATAGCCTGCGTCTGTTGGTTCTAAAGGGATCGGTTGCGACGAAAAGCTGGGTTTATGTATCTCTCGAGACTTCTCAACTTGACGGACAAATTTTTACAAATAGTATCCAAGGCTTTCTTCCTTGTTTGTGGTACCACTCTAAACGGAAAGGAGTAAAAAGGGAGCAAACTTGTCTTCTGGCGCGCTCCCTTTTATAAAAGGGAGTGCGCCAGAGGACAACTTTACTTCCTTATTACTCCCATATAGGTGTATTTGTGTTTAGAGTGATATATTCACGGAGTGGGTGAGAGAACAAACGCGCGTTAATGATATCCTAGTTGAAATCAAGAGGTAGAAATGGGCTTGGGCAGGGCATGTAATGCGAAGGCAAGATACCCGCTAGTCCTCAAGGGCAACGGAGTGGATTCCAAGAGAAGGCAAGCGTAGCAGGGGGCGGCAGAAAGTTAGGTGGGCGGATGAGATTAAGAAGTTGGCGGGGATACGATGGCCGCAACTGGCGAAGGACAGGGTTAATTGGAGAGACATGGGAGAGGCCTTTGCCCTGCAGTGAGCATAGTCAGGCTGATGATGATGATAATGATCAGTCACGGAGTCACGGATGTCGCCATCCAAACTTCCAGTACATCTGCCGGCCGAGAAATACATCTAGCTCAGCTTGGGTCGTACTGCCTATGCGGGCCGGCGTGTGCTCTCTTGAAAATACTACGGATGCCGTAGCGTGGTCCAAATAAGGGAGCCGCAGGATGGGCGCCCCCGTAGCACGCTGGGTGCTGGGTGGGGGCGCTGCTATCGCCCTCCGGTCTTCCCTCTTGGAGAAGATAAAGTCCATATGCATTTTTAAAATAATGTATGTAATTGGCCATTTACGCCAAAAACGTTACTGTTAGAAAAATAGTCGCTGGATATGCTAATCTGGACTCTCATGTAAACAAAATATAACGCAACTACCCTGAGATCGCTTTGAAATAGCGTTCTCATCTCACACGCAAGTGTTGAAACATAAGATGCCTGGTCATTTCAGTTTCTCTCATTATTTTTCAGAATTTACACTACTGAGGCGTATGGAACGGCTGTCTCTGGGCAGTAGCCGGAGCGAATCACTGTTCTTCCAATGGCAGCTTCAGTAAAAATGAGTTGCACCTTTGCGAACAGGCAACGGTAGAAGAACAAGAAGTAGAAGAAGCTGTTTGAGAGGCTGTTCGCTCGGTTTATGCCCGGTCCGCCTGAAACGCTCTGGAAAAGCCGCAAGGTAAAAACCCGCTGTTCAGCGTCACATACGAAATGCACCTTCTCTCCACTGCCCGTCTGGAGTCCAAGGACTTGCTGACCAGCGAGTCTTTCGATTGTCGTGACGCCTTCGGACACGGGCTCTACCAGAGCCGGCTGATGCTCATATGTGCGGTCGCTGCTTTCGTGGCAAGCTCTCACTCCTTTGTGTTTTCACTGATCTCGGGAGATGTGGAATTCTGGTGCAAGCAGCCGCCGCAGTCCGACGTTTCTCTGAACAAATCGAGAGACGCGATCGTCCCGTCACCAGCCAACAGGACGACAGACCCATGCCACATCTACGACGAGCATTCGAACGAACAGAACAGCTCGACAGGAGTGCCGTGCCAACAGTGGGAGTACGATCACGAATGGGCGAAGACCACAGTCGTGAGTGAGTGGAATTTGGTCTGCCAGAGGCAGCCGCTCACCGCGCTCATGGTTATGATTCAAACCACTGGGGCCGCCGTGTTTGCAATCGTAGCAGGACTTACCGCTGACCACGCCGGCAGAGTGCCTGTCCTTATACTATCGCTGGCGATACTCTTCGTCTCCGCGATAGGAAGCTGCCTTTCCACGAGCTACGCCGAGCACGCCACAGCCAAATTCTTCTCTTCCGGAAGCTCTACGGTTGTCATGGAAATGACCGGCGTGGTACTATTCGAGGTTAGCACCCACGACCACCGGCCACTTCGCATTGTCGTCGCGGGGGTAATCGGGCTCGTGCTGGGCGACCTCTGGTACGTCGTCATGATCCCCGTGAAGCTGGACTGGGAGGTGAAGCAAGCGCTTTTCATCCTACCCAGCGTACTCTTGCTTCCGGCTGCCTTCTTAGTCGACGAGTCACCACGCTGGCTAATCGCGAATTCACGGCTTAAGGCGGTCGAAGCTGCCATGTTGGCAGCGGCCAAGACGAACCACTTTCCCTTACCCAGCACGGCGTGCCTCGTGGAGAAGCTGAATAAAAGTGCGAAGAAAAATGCTCTCCGTCGCAGCGCCATCGTTCAAGAACTGTTCGGCGACTTCACCATCCGATTACGTACGCTTACAATGTGTGCCTGCTCCTTCACCTGCACTTTCGCTACGTACGTCGCCTTTTTTTCAGTGCCGTCGCTGAAAACACCCTGGCGTCCGTTTTTGTCGTTTCTCGCCAACGTCTCGGGCTACGCAGTCATGCACCTGTTCATCATGAAGTTCTCCATGCTCACAGTAATCATGGCGTGGTTCGTGGTGTTGTTCGGACTTCAGTGCCTCCTCAGCGTCACGGTCGCGTATCCATCGGCGATCATCAGTGAGCCACTGATATTGCTCGATATAGGCTTCTACTACACCGGCGGCTTCGTATTCTTCGTCTATGTCCTGGAGCTCTTCCCTACGGCGCTGAGAACTAGCGCCGCTGGACTGACCTTCGCATTTGGCCGCGTGGGAGCCCTGTGCGCCTCAAGCGCCCTGGTTCTCAAGAGCATGGGCCGTGAGGACGTGGCGTTCGCCGCAGCCGCGTGCCTGGTGCTAGCATCCCTGATCGCTTTGCACGGCCTGCCGCCCGACACCGCTGTCGAGTGCGCCAAAGGGATCGTCGGGAGTGGCTCCGTCCAGAGCAAGGGGAGCAAGGTGACCCTCAATCACATGAAGAACACGCTCGGGGCACGTCTCAGAAGTTCCAGCAAGACCAGGCGTGACGAGTCCTGAGCGAAACGTCGTGCATCCACAATGGAAACTGGTGCCAATTCACGGGTGCGTGTAAATGGACAGACACTTGCGACTGCATTTCGGAGTTGAGACTGTGATGCCTCATCAGTTATTTTTTATTAACTACTAACTGAAATCCGAAGATATTTGTCCGACATGTGTCGCATTTGTACAGGGAAATGAAAGTGACCTTAAATATATTGTGGATAGCTCCATTTTATGGCGTGTGACGACGTTTGATGTTAAGCTGGAAAACACTGTTTTGAAATCTGCGAAGGGCTCATAAGGCTATGATAGACGCAGGAACTAGCGGAAGTCAATGAAGCATTTTAATCGGAGAGGATAGAGAAATAGTTTATTTTAATAAGAACGCAGATTATCTGTTTTGCATGTTCATGGTCTGCAGCGCAACGGGCAGCTAGTTTTTTGGCTAAGGTGGCCAGGCACCTCAGGAGAAGAGAGGAGATTAGAGGGACATATAAGGATATTGTCACCGAGCACTGTGGAAGACAATGCTCAAGCCTCACATGGGAAGAGCCAGTTGCGGCCAGGAGGGCTCAATGGTATTGATAGGGGCAGGGTATGTAGCTGTACTAAAAAGGGTATTTTCTTAGACCTCTCGGATCATGCGAGTTTGCGGCACATCTAGTTCAGGGAAGGGTTTATGACTCCTTATTCTGAAATTTCACTTGGATTTAAGCCCCTTCGCTGGTCGGGGGCTTGGCACAGGTGACCAGATGTGAATCCCGCGGGCAAGCTGACGGATGAGCTCATTACTAGCAAAACCTGTGGCACCAAGAACCCAGATAAACAGTATACTTTGTGACGGGCAAGAAGGTATAACGTCGGAGTATATCCGTGCACCAAAATTGCTTTTCACAGAAATGCGGCCGTCGCGGCCAAGATTCGATATCTTACCTGCATGCTCAGCAGCCAAACGGCATAACCACTGAGCCACTGCGGTGGGTCAAATTCCACTTCAGTGCAAAACTCCGTGCGATGGAATATTTATGGTGGCTATCCTCACTGCCTGCGCCTCGGAGATACATCGAGGCACCCTGCATAGATGGATCGACGGAAGCTAGAAGCGTCCCCTTTGGAACGGGGTGGTGGCAGGTTGCCCCCATGCTCGGATTTTAAACGCGATGGCGTTAAGTAGCAGCAGTAAAAAGCATTTATTGTTGCAAAAGGAAGAGTTAGGGAGTAGGGGATGGCGGATAGATAGATGTGGAGCTCCAGTGGTCGCTCTTCCCTATTCCAGGATCCCGTTGGCCTCCGCCGCTGCCTTGGACCTCGTCACCAGCATAAGCTGTGTGCTCGGGTCGGAGTCAGTCAGGAGGGCCTCCCACTGCTCTAGACTAGGGCTATTTATCTTTGGTAATAAAGGGCTTTTTTCACAGCCCCAGGTGTCGTGGTACGTTGTGGCGTAGCCCCCACACCACATGCACTCTTTCGCGTATCTGTTCGGCCACATTTTATGATACATGGCTCTGCTTGGGTAGGTGTCTGTTTGTAGTCGTCTGAGAGTGGCGGCCTGCTCTCTGTTGAGGATATCCGCCTGAGCCGAGTACTTCTTGCGCGCTCCCAACAACGCCTTCATTGCCTCCCCGTAAGATTCTGGCGTGCTGAAGGGTTCGACCGGCAAACCCACCCTCCGGTTCGTGAACCCTCGGACAACGGTGTCTGCCATGAGATTTCCCTCAACCCCAGTGTCAGGGAACCAAATGATGGTGTGTTGAATGTTTGTGTTGTTTGATCCATGTCTGTGTTGTTTTTGTTCGAAGAGGATCCTCGCGGCTTTTCGGCCGATCCTTCCATCTCTGTATGCCCTCGCTGCAGCCTGAGAATCCGTCGCTATCCAGTAACTCAGTCCCTGCCGATTGGCTTCAGTCAGGGCTAGAGCTCTGGCGATCTCTTCCGCTGCTTGTGTTGTCCTTGTGCGCACTGATGCACCAGTAATTACCTTCCCATTGGCGTTCACTACTGCTACAGCACTAGCGTTTTCCTTCGTTATGTACTTGGACGCGTCAACATACAGAACCATCTGTTTCTTCTTTAGGAAACTGTCCAACTCCAATGATCCAATGAGTCCAACTCCAAGGACTTCATGTCCAAGTATATCCTGCGTCGTTTACCGTGAGCGAGAAATACTCGAAAAATTCCCATAGAAGCAACCAAGGAGGCAGGTGGGCCGCCTAGGTCACGTGTCCTTGCGGCGTCATCACAACCTGCCCACCGGATGGAGAGCAAACTGCCCGCCGTAGCAGGTGGCAGTTAATGATTGGTCGCTCGGTAAGAGCACCATGGGTCGCACAAGGCCCTCCGGTGGCAGCACCTGCCACCGATATCGCAGGGCAATGGCTTATCGCTTAACTGCACCCCTTCGCCAGGAGCGGTATGAGGGCTCCCAGGGATCTATGAATGCAGAGAATCCCCAATTCTCCATATACGGGAATTAACCCATTACGCTATCGGGTCATATACTTAGCGGAGCTTAAAGGTGCACTGAAGAGGAATCTGAACTTGTCTTTTTACCGCGGGAACTCAATCTACACGTTCCGAGCATTCTTAGAAACTTCGATTTATTGCCCTGTGTGGCCGATTTCCCTAATTAAATCGAATTAACGCCCGGCTCCCGCCTTTTTTTTTTTTTTTGAATTCTCCCTCGTACGGTGGGCGGAGTCGACCAACGCGGGGAGTGCCTTTCACCCAGTCCCGTGGCGGCTTGCTGCTCTGCCATCGGCGGAGTAATACGTAGTAGTCCGTAGAAGCAAATAGTCCGCGCGTATTTTTATTTCTGCGGGCTTATTTTGCGGTTATATTATCTGCAAATGAAACTATTTATTCGCGGAAACCTAAAAAACAAAATGAAGCGAAAGCACACCCCGCGTTGGTCGACTCCGCCCACCGTACGAGGGAGAATGAAAAAAAAAAGGCGGGAGCCGGGCGTTAATTCGATTTAATTAGGGAAATCGGCCACACAGGGCAATAAGTCGCAGTTTCTAAGAATGCTAGGAACGTGTAGATCGAGTTCCCGCGGCAAAAAGACGAGTTCAGATTCCTCTTCAGTGCACCGTTAAGTGCCCCAAGGAATTTTTTTTTCATTTATTTGCCCTAAGCAATCCCTCAAACTTAAGTGTTATTAGCTATAAACCTCCAGTTTATAGTCTAACGTCACTAGACTGTTTCTGAGCCCACAATATCTCAATCCCTTTGCGCTAACCTAGAGCGAAGATTCATTCACATTACCTTTGGTATATCTAAGCCCTATGGGGCCTCGGGGAGAGTGAATGCGCCTGCATCGAAATCCGGGTGGATGCCTCCGCATTCTAGTAGAGGAGTTGAATTGTTTCTGCAGATTTACCACGCAATGAACATGCGTTATCTTATTGATTCAATTTCTTTTTGTAGCTTCGCGTTCGCAGACACCTTACTCTTGCTTCAGAGAGTAAGGCGCTGCCTCTTGAGTTATCATAGAATGATTCCTTCCTGATTTATATTTTCCAATTTCTATCTAAGTTCTTACCTTCTGCGTTTTTTTTTTACCTCTTGTCTGAAGCTGTTCATTTCTCCGTCTTTGTTTCCTGAATACTTGCTGGTTAGTTTCTTAGTCTTTTTTAACCACTGGCAGTCAATGCTCTTTCTGTACAAGTATTTAAAGCTTCCCACCTCCAGTTAAAATGTCCCCACTTACGGCTGCGCCAGTTGAAACCCTCTCTTGAGATCTCGTAGAGGGGAATTGCTGTTGAAGATGATTGTTGTAGGATTCTTGACGTCTTGCAGATTCGAATTGCTCAATCACATTGCAAGAGGACACTTCTGGAGAGGTTAACTTTTTATAACAATTAAAAGCGCAAAGGAAGATAGAAGCAAGGAGAAAACATATTTACACTTGACTGGCTCACGAGTAGTTCTACGTGACGAAACCAGCCCTCGGTCCTGCCGAAACAGCTGGTTTTAAAACCTAAGTCCCCGCCCTCGGTGGGGAGAATAACCTATCAGGTCACTGTACAAACATCCACCCAATAACTTATTGGGGAAAGGAAAACACAACCAATCAATGAATGGGGAAATAAGGTAACTCATAGCGACACCATACACATATGTACACTTTCCACCATCACGATTTGAGAATTACGCTTTCCTGCTGCGAGCTTCGCGAACACTCGCTTTCCCAACGTCCGGTTGCCCCAAGTTCAAGGAAAGCCACTTCAATCCATCTGTTTCTCACCGTCGCTCCTCATGCCTGCAGCTAGCGTGACAATATGTCAAAGCACGCCGCTGCAAACATGACACAAAAGCCACGCACTGTGACGCGGGATGCGACCCCGTCCATGAGGGGAGTTTGACCTTTCCCATAACGGCGCAGTTTGTTCGCCATTTTCATGTAGGCCTGTCCTTCATTTACCCATATCTCGAAATATTTGTATTTTGCCAGTCTCAGTATCTCATGGCCCTATATTGTTAGCGACTGATCAGTAAAATCTATGAAAGTAATAAGATATGACTTAATTGCGCAAAAAGTAAAGCCTACAGCGTCTCTTTCGTCTCCACAAAAATTAACCAGAAGAATTACAATTCCTAGGGCGTCTCAATGCAGCTTCCTTGAGTAGGGTGGTGACATCTTCGCCATTTCGAATCACGGCCTCATTTAGCCGCACCAAAGTACTTTTGTGGAAATCAATATTTTCGTGTCTTTGACGCATGATAGCGTCCGAGGCTGTTGTTTCCAAATACTGAATTAACACCTCTTTTAGGGCTAGTTGGTGCATCCTTGGATTAGAGAAAAACGAGCGCCAAACTATGCACACCACAATAAAAGAACGAAGACGAGACAGCAGCGCTAAAGCGAGAGACACAAGCGCTTGTATCTCGTCCTCATTTTCTTGTGGTGTACATGGTTTTGCGCCAGTTTTTCTCTAATTCATGTTTCCAGATATCAATGCAATTGCAAGTATTAATTAAAATTACTCTTTAAGAGCTTTCTCTACATTGTAGGGGTCGGCACGTTGCATATGGTTCGGAAATTGGAGGGGACACTTCATCTCCAAATTAACGGTATGACGTGACAGCGTAAAGGGTTAATACCCACATGTGTAGCAGGTCATTTTCTACATTCATAGATCCCTGGGTATCCCTCCTGGCGCAGTGGTGCAGTGGTCAAGCGATGCGCGCCACTTCCCTGCCACCGCCAGCTCAGCTGCTGTTTCGTTAACGATAGACTAGAGGTACGTTGCTGTGGCTAGAGCGACTTCCCGCACACTCCCATTAAACAGAATCCCGAACCTCTTAGAAGGTATCACTGCACGCTGCAAGCCAAAATTCGCCGCAAATAATTTGTCCCTTCTTTTAATATTATCGACAACTACATGCGCTACAAACACAAGATAAGAGTAACGATTAGGCACTTGTGCATAAGACGAAAGGATGTTCTGTTGAATTACGCTGATAATACGTTCTTCACAACATCAAACGACCGCCTCTGACGACACGCTCAATGGCCTAAGCAGGGAAATGATTCGTTCAGCGATAGGTGGTGGTGGTGGGCTGGCTAAGGGTACCCGTGGCACAAGACATGGCCTCAGATGAGTCACGGTAGTCGGGGTACGCCGCGTAAAGGCTGTACGTCTGGTACACGCTGCACAGCATGGACAGCTGCAACACAAACCAAAAGAAAACGTGACGTAGCACAGCTGGTAACCTTGTGTTTCGTAATGGTTTATCTAGGACAGTATATTAGAATCGATAATAGTAAGCATGGTATTTTAGCTCTCACTGAGGCAGTTTCGGCAGTTAAAGGGCAACTGCACCTCTTTCTGAGAATTTCGCGATATGCAAGGATTCAAATCAATATTGTAGGTAAACCATGCCAAGTTTTTTTTTGCACTAGCATTTAAAATAGTGACGTAATCGACGATTGAATTTTGCGCTTCTCCTCAAAGCACCGAAGAACAGCGGGGATGTTCAGTGTGACGTCACGGAAGGTATGATTTCAAATTACCGCTGCCGTCAGCCACACCCTGCCGTGCCTCGTTGGATGCTGCCAAACAACGTTCGGCAGGCTTTGCCTTCGATGGGGTTGGGTTTTCTTTCCCTTCAAAGCAGGCGTTTATGCGCTGGAAATGTACCGATACCTTCGATGACGTCATCATGCGTCCCCCACTTGGCATTGTGCTCTGCGGAGAAGCTCGATGGGCGTCGTGATTTTAATGGGTGATTACGTCACCATTTCAAGTGCTAGCCCAAAAGGGCTTCGCATACGTTACCTGCAAGTTTCACACATTCGACCCTTTTAAGCTCGTCGATTTCTAAAACCTATTCAGTGGCCCTTTAATGTCGGACTTTCTCCAAAAAGCATTGCGAAATCTGCCCAAAAATTTCCGGCTGTACAGTGCGCATAGGCAGGAAGTGAATGCTTTTCGGTTGATTTGCGATGCACGGTCGCAAGCAATGTTAGCTTAAGCGGGCCAAGACCAGCAAATCAATCCTGGTGTGATGGACTCTGGGTCTCTGAGAAAAGTTAGTGCCGAATTGGGAGTCCAGACGCCAGCTGTGCTGATGTAGTTTGCTTAGTCTTCATGCGATAATAGCTGCGGCAGAGAACTTTATTCCGGAAAGGTTAAGCCTAAAGTGATCGCCTTCGAACTACAGTGTTCTGAGCACAAATGAATTCTACGACAATTTCGGGCTGTATTGATGTTGACAAGCGGTAAACAGAAGGCGAAATTATCGCCGGGAAAATTGAATTTTGAAAAACGATTGTCGATTTGCGTAGTCAGGTTATATGTTATTTAGGTGTATTTAACTGTGTGGGCATTTTTTTGCATTGTTTATCGGAGTTATGATTTGTCATTCATGATATTGCCATAGGATTGAAGACTACATCGTGTATTCTGTGTGTTGTGTGAGTTTGCATGGCACGGATTGAAGCACAGTAGCTGTGCATGACACACTGTTTATTACAGACATTCGAGGCATGCGCTGGATATGGCGCTAAATAAAGCGTTAATGGTTTAATACCAATATATGCATTCATACCGGGTCTGTTCTGAAAGTAGTAAGACTCAATTTTTTTAACAAAATTACTTCAAGAGAATAGTACAAACGATTAGAATTCTTCAAAGTAGCACCCTTTCGAACCTACACGCTGCTGCCAATGAGTTTCCCAGTTTTCGTGCGCCTCTAGGAACGCCTTAATCGGAATGCTGTCCAGCTCCCTCGTCACGGCCTGTTCAACCGCCTTTACCGATCCGTGATGTTTCCCCTTGAGCGCCGATTTTTTCTCGGGAATAAAAAAAAGTCTGGTGGGGCCAAGTCGGGGCTGTAGGGGGCCTGAGGCAGCGTTTCCGCCTTGTGCTGGGCAAGAAATCGGGGTCCTCATTCACGTGATGAAGAAGATCCTGGCAGATCGCTTTCCGGTTGGCCTTTTGCTCCTCTGACAACACTCCCGGCACCAAATTCGCGAACACTTTCCTCATGGATAAGTTTTCTGTCACGATCTCAAAAAGTTGGGTTTGAGGAATGTTCATGTCATCAGCAATCATTCTGATACTTATCCTACGATCACTGCTCAGTAAATGTTTCACTCGCTACACATTTTCTTTGGTCTTGCTGGTCGACGGGCGTCTGGAGCGGTCGACGTCTTCCACTCTTTCCTGACCTTCTCTGAACCGCTTGTTCCACTCAAAAAACACCTGATCTGCCCATGGCACCGACACCGTAGACCTCCTTAATCATGTTGTGAGTCTCTTTGCCCGTTTTACCAAGATTTACACAAACTTTGATCGCGTATCGCTGATCCAGTATAAACGCTCTGATTCTGCG
Organism: Amblyomma mixtum; assembly: GCF_055824585.1. Classification (NCBI taxonomy): domain Eukaryota; kingdom Metazoa; phylum Arthropoda; class Arachnida; order Ixodida; family Ixodidae; genus Amblyomma; species Amblyomma mixtum. Next base: position 128,881,360 of record NC_143016.1, on the reverse strand, counting down.
TGACGAGACGTTTCGACAGGGGTTCAAAGTACAAGCGACCTGCTGTCTTCAACGGTCGAGAGCCGACTGCCGATTTTCCCCAGCATTCCCAATATCCCCCTTCAACGGTCCTGCTCGCGCAGACCGCATCTAGTCCGCCCGTTCGCCCAGGAAAAAAACAGTCCTACTACTTTCAGAACAGACCCTGTATCTTCCCTGGGAGCCCTCACACCACTCCTGGCGCAGTGGTGCAGCGGATAAGCGATGCGCCACTGGCCTGCGATGGCAGGTGCTGCCACCGGTGGGGTTTCTGCGACCCAGGTTGCTCCTCCCGAGCAACCTCTCACGAGCGATCCTTAATTTAACTGCTTGCTCACAATCCGGTGGGCACGCAGGCCACGTGACCTTCATGGCCCACCGAGGTCGCTTCTCCTCACAACGCCGCCGAGAGCGGCGAAAACGCAGGATTTTCTGCAGAACAGCAGCCGTAACGCTGTCACGTTAAAACCTGGCGTCGTCGATGGCGGCGGCGTTGTGAGTTGAAAAGCAGGTGGTCCAGTTACTACCACAGAAATGTGTGACGTCTTCGCATCCTGCTCTTCGTGTCAGGAGGGAAACACTGGTTAACTACGTAGTAGCCATATGTTCGGGCGAAACCAGATGCGAATAACAGAAGGCGGCCTGTATATACACAGGGTGTCCAGGCTAACTTTAGCCAAGGGTTAAAAAATAAGATATTTGAGGTAGGCCAGGGAAACCACTTACATACACCTACCAACCGGCTTGCGCATCCTAGGCAATTTTTTTTTTCAATTAATTAATTGCTAAATAAGGTAATTATTCTGAATGCGTAAATATTGACTTTAAACAGGAAATGTTAATAGCAAAGTTGGTGAGCACCTTCAGAAACCCTCATTATATTTATCTTCGATAAAGAAAGCCTCACGTGTATCTTTTTCCGAGCACCAAACAAATTCCGCGAAATACAAAAAAAAAATCACGTGACTAGCGCATTCGTGCGCTGCTATTGTGCCTCTCTCAATCCTAACTTGAGCTAACGGAATTAGCTGCTAGTAGAGCGCGACGACCCCACTGCTCCGGCAGGCCGATATGTCGAATGTGGTTGCGGCGCAACTTGCGCCGTCACGCTTGCAGTCTGGCTCGCGCGAGCGTCGTAACCACCGTCGACATCCTGCCGGAGCAGTGGGGTCGTCGCGCCATACTAGCAGCTAATTTCGTTAGCTCAAGTTAGGATTGAGAGAAGCACAATCACAGCGCGTGAATGGGCTAGTCAGATTATTTTTTTTTGTATTTCGCGGACTTTCTTTAGAGCTCGGAAAAAAGATACACGTGAGGCTTTCTTCATCGCAAATAAATAGAACGGGGGTTTCTGAAGGGGCTCTCCAACTTTGCTATTCACTTCTGCCGTCTATGTCAATAATTACGCATTTAGAAAAATTATCTTAATTACTCCTTATTTTCATTTCATTTCAATTTATTTCCTTAAAGGCCCCATGCCTAGGGTATTACATAAGGGGTGGTAACATATAAAGAAAACGTTCTTACAACTGTACATAATTTTTTACATTTTCATTGAACTTGGATGAGTAGGTGATGGTGGCAATGTCGCTTGGAAGGCCGTTCCAGTCTGCAGCTGTTCGGGGAAAAAAAGAATTGGCGAAGGTGACAATACAAATTAATAGCAATACAAAAAATTGCCAACATGAGCAAGCCGGCTGGTAGCTGTATATAAGTGGTTTCGCTGGCCTACCTCAAATATCTTATTTTTTAACCCTTGGCTAAAGTTAGCCTGGACGCCTTGTATACATACACGCAGCTGGTCAGGTTACCGACAACATGGTGGACAAGTTACCACCTGCCACAAGGACCAGAAGGACAAACGACCATTCCCGTGAATGTGGGCTTGAGTGCTGGCGCACTGGAATTTTCTCGGCACTCGAGCCAAACTCTTCACATCAAGGCCGAAAAAACGGTTGTGTTGCCTAGCCTGAGGCTTCCGCCTGCATAGATATGAGATGTGTCTTTAGATAGTGCTCGCGGACAAGTGGCGAGGCCGGGCATTGCCACAGGAAGTGTACGATGCTGACGCTATCCGCGGTTGCATACGGGGTCTCCTATAACCCTCACCCTATCCTTCCGCTGCACAGACCGTAGGCCGTCATTTGTATGCAAAGCCTATTAACTGAATCCTATTAGGCGGCCTATTAATTGACTGAGATTAGCGCAGCGGCTAAGAAAGCTATAGGCAAGCGCTCTAAACGAGGCACTATACCTTCCGCAAGGGGAACTGGCATGCAGTTCTCGTGCCCCTGGCATACTTACACGAAGAGCTGTAGCCACGAAGATATGTGGACGTGTGGAATTAATGGCTTCATCAGTGTTGTACTGCAAGAAGACGAGAAGAAGAGCGCTGACTGTCAACAGTTGCCATGGCAATCTGCGATACACTGATACAACTGTTAAGCCACCGGTGTTCGCACCAATTTGACGACCTGCCGACTTCTCTTTTCCCTTTTGACAGCGAAGGAGCGTAGTGGCGGCCTCAACACAGCGTACCACTAGCTTGATGGAGGTATTTCTTTTTTTTTTTTGAAAGCTATTCCAGGGTAAAGATGCTCAGTTGCGTAGGTTCCAGCGGTCGTTGTTAAAACGCCTCTACCTCACGTTATTCGGAAGTGATCTTATCGCTACTATGGTGCTGGAATGATTCAAACAAATCGAAATCTGGAAACTGAAATCTATCTGAGGTCATCCAAAGTGCTATGTAGAGGAAAGCTATGCAACTACGTTAAATATTCGCGATGGAACAATGATATGTCAGCTGTAGTTATGCGATGGACGCCATTGAAAGGGGCGCTGTCTTGATGGAGACGTGAAGGTTCTGTACAGGCATCGCCATCTCTTCTAAGCGACTCACTCCTGAGGCCAAACGAGTACTTGGCCGGGAAACTTGTATAATCGGCAGAAAACCGGTGAATTCCAAGCTGCAACGGTGCCCGAAGTTGCAATATACGCTATAAAACGTATGACAGAAGCCAACAGCCACAGAAACCAAGGGGCACAGGGGATTTTTTTTTTCTAATTAATTTATTTATTTTGTGGTGTTGATCAATTTAGAATATTACTTAATATGTCATCGCTTAAAGATAATTGATTAGAAAAGCAGAAGAAAAACAACCACATGCCGCCGGTGGGATCCGAATCCACGATATCCGAATTACGCGTCCGGTGCTCTACCTCTGAGCTACGGCGACGGCTGTCAAACCTTCTGCTTTCGGGGGTATTTATGTTTACAAGTAACCTAACCTTGAGAGTGTTCATCAGCGCCACCCACGTTCGTAAGCGGCGGACGTGGAACGTCCTGAGTTACCGCTGGTGTGACGTAGAACGTCATCGAACGGAGAGGGTGGAAGCTGCGTGAGAACCCTCTTATGCTTCCTATGTCTTTTTCGACTAGCTACCTTCACTGGAGGGGTTGCCTTGTCTGCATGCTTTCGAAAGCGCATGTATTTTCGACGGTGCAGCCAGATTTTGTCGAGCCACAGCGGGGAGGGTAATCGCGTTTTCAAAATTCTAAGAATTGATATGGCTATTACTAACGAGCGGCTACAAATCTCTAATTGCCATCAGCTGCCTATCTGGGATAGTTAAAAAGTTAGTTGTCAAACATAAGTTTACCTGCTTACTATTTAAGATAATTCATCAGATTTCCAGTGTCCACCAACAACAGTAATAATATGCTGTAAAAACAACGTTTTTGCCCCTGTGGGCAATTCCTGTGCGCGGGGACGCACAGGCAGTCACTCGAGGCAGGACTTTGTACAAAACGGTTTATTCTCACATGGCAGGTAGGTCGTCGTTGGGGCAGCGGGGTCAGGTGTCGGGAGAGCTGGTCCAAGAGCAAGAGAGGGCGAGCCTTCCCGGTCGCGCCTTATAAAGGCTTTCTCCTAGCCTCGCTCCCCCCGCCCCGCCACTCGGGATGAAGGGGTCCGAGGCTACCCGCGGTGAGCGGCGCGAGATTTGACCTGCCCGCGAGCAGACCCTACTCTCCCCCCCCCCCCCTCTAACGTCCGTCCCGGGGTCCGCCAGTAGGCGTTCGACGACCTCCGGGTCCGGGTCCATAGAGTCGTCGCAGGGGGGAGGGGTGCTCGCCGGGGGGCCGCTCACCGCTGGCTGGATGGGCTCCTCACGAGCCGCCTGGGGGAGCGAGGCGCCTGGCTCCGCTGGGGGCCCTGCCGGCAGCGCCCTCCAAAGCTCCTCGGCCGCCGGGGACAGCAGGTCTGGGCGGCTGGACTGGAGGATGCGGAGGGCCGCCTCCCCCGGGCTGCCCCTCTGCATTGGCGCAGCGGGGGAAGGCGCTGCAGCCGCCAAGCGCTTTTCCGCCGCCTCCCTGCGCGCTCTATGCAGCGCACCGGCCTCGTGGCGGGGCCGGTGCACAACAAGTGTGCCGCAGAGGGAACACAGGCCGGCCCGCTCCTCGTCACTAAACACGGCCGGGGGCTCCTGGTCCCTCTCCTCCAGGGTCAGGCCGCGGAAAGGCAGCGGCAATTCCTGGAGGTCACCGCCGCGAAGGGGCTGCGCCTGGTCCCGCCACCTGGACCGCGCGCAGTAAGAGATGGCCGCTCCGTTGGCGACCGTGGTCCAGGTGGCCACGTGCCGCAGGACCCTGGGCCGCTTGGGTTGCGGCTGCTCGGCGGCCGAAGCGCCGGCTGGGTGCTGAGGGGGGCCCTGCGCCTGGTCGTCACTGGCCCTCTTGCGTTGTCCTGCACCACTGGGAGGTTCTCTCCAGTGGTCAGGCGCGCGGTTAGACTGGCGGTGGGGGCCACCGCGGCCGTGGAACCGGCGCCACTCGCGTGGACCCTGCCGCCGGCCGGGTGGCGCGCCTTGATGGCGGCCACCGTTCGACGGTGGTCTGCCATCCCTTCCGGAGTCCGAGCCCCGGGTGTCGGTCCGCTGGAGCTTCCTAGAAGGCATATTGAGAGGGCGAGAGCATTGCGAGTGATAACTGATCGAGAGACACGGGTGCTACCTGGTCCTCAGGTTGTAGCGTCGGTTGCGAACCGCACCGCTACCTGCTCGTCCTCCCGGGGGTGAGATCGCCGCATCGCGCTGATTTTCCACCGCTTCGCAGCCATCTTCCTTGCGAAGGTGGAAAGCCTTCAAATCAGCGACATGCACCGGACTGGCGGTTTCGCCGTTTGTCAACAACCGCAGCTGGTAGGTGAGCGGCGTAGTCCGTGCCGTAACTTCGTACGGCCCAGCCCACTTGTGCGCTAGCGACGCGGCGAAACCGCGCGCTGCGTTACTAAGTGGGTGCGTTCTCTTGAGTACTAAGTCGCCCGTGTTGAAAACGACGTGACGGCGACCTTTGTTGTACTGATCCGCCTGCTCCATGCGCGCGACATCGAGGTTTTCGCGGGCTGCTCGCTGCGCTGCCTCCAGGCGCTCCCGGAGCCTTGCCGCGTACTGCGAAAGCGGAGGGGGCGCAGGCCCCGCCGCGTCGAGTAGGGCATTCTCTAGCGGAAAAGCGATCTCTCTCCCAAAATTCAAGTAAGAGGGTGTAATACCCACTGACCTGTTCACGGTTGTCCTTGTAGCGAACGCCAGTTCGGACAGCCGCGCGTCCCAATCTCTGTGCTGCTCGGTCGTCGCGACCAGCATGCTCTTCAGATTTCGATTCACCCGCTCGGTTATGTTGCTCTGAGCGTGGTAGGGACTCGTCCTCCTGTGGCGGATTTGAAGCGCCCGACAAGAGTCTACAAAGACTTTGCTTGTGAAATAAGAAGCATTGTCTGTAATCAGGTCGGAAGGGAAACCGAAACGAGTGAAAGTCTCCAACAGTTTTTCCCAAATTCGTTCCGACACAAGCTTCCTAAGGGGGAAAACCTCAACCCACTTGGAATAGTGGTCCGTTATTACCAGGATGAATTGGTTTCCGCGCGCGGACCGAGGGAGGGGTCCCATGATATCGCACGCGACTACTTGCCACGGGTAGTTGCTAACTACCGCCTTCATCATGCCAGCGGGCTTGCCCGCCCGAGGCTTGGCTACCTGGCATACCGGGCAGGTACGGGCGTATCCCAGCACATCCTTTCTCATGCCTGGCCAGGTCGCGACACGGCATAACTTGTCGTAAGTCTTACTGCCGCTGCCATGGCCTGCCAGCGCTGAGTCATGGAAGTACGAGGGGGGACCCAAAAGAAACCGAACTGAGAGCGCGCTACCATTCGTAGACGTAGTAGAGAGTTCTACCGCTAGATGGCAATAGCAGAGACCTTCACGAAACAGCTGTTCAGACGACATAAATTTGTAGGCAAACATTTGAGCATAGTGTTGTGTTTCGCTTGCAGTTACTTTGTTCCGCCTGCGAAATCTTTAAGGCAAATTTAAAAGAACAGAGTGTGTGTGTGAATTTTTATTTCCTGCTTGAAAAATCGGCAACGGAAGCTTACCAAATGTTGCAACAGACTTTTAAAGAGCGTGCTATGAGCCGCACACAAGTTTCCGACTGGTTTGGGCGCTTCAAACGTTGTGAGATGAGTGTCGAAGATCATGCTCGGTACGGGCATCCTTCAAGGTCTCGAAACGATGAAAATGTTGAAAAAATCCGCCAAAAAGGAACAAAGATGGTCGTTTCACGATCGACCAAATTTCAGAACAGACAGGGGTGAGTTGGAGCTCCTGTCAGCCAATTTTGACTGAGCAGTTGCAAATGAGACGTGTTTTCGCTAAATTTCTTCCTTGCATTCTCACACAAGATCAAAAGAACATTCGATTAAATTTGAGTAGGGATTAAAAAAAGAGATTGATAGTGATCCAAACTTCTTCACCAAAGTCATTACAGGTGATGAGAGTTGGTGTTAGGGGTATGATCCAGAAACTAAGCAAGCGTTAAGCCAGTGGAAGTCTCCGAACTCCCCGAGACCAAAAAAAAGCAAGGCAGTTGAAGTCGAATGTGAAGACAATGATCATTGTCTTTTGTGATGTTCGAGGAATTTTGCACCAGGAATTTCTTCCCCCTGGCCAGACTGTTAACAAACACTTTTATTTGGAAGTTTTAAAACGTCTGCGAGAGGATGTGCGGTGGAAACGCAAGGAACGTTGGCGATCAGGTGACTGGTTCCTTCATCACGACAACGCCCCCGCACACACGGCCTTACGAGTGACTCACTATTTGGCCTATCGGGGATGGACTGTCGTTCCCCACCCTCCATATTCACCATACCTAGCCCCGTGCGACTTTTTCTCTTTCCGAGAATGAAGAAAAGTCTAAAAGGGAAGCGTTTTGGTGATGTGGTGGCCGTACAAACAGCTTCGCAGAGGGCACCGGACGATATCAAAGTTGAAGAGTTCCAGAGATGCTTCAAACAGTGGGAAAAAAGACTTGATAAGTGCATCGCATTTCATGGAGAGTACTTTGAAGGTGACTGAAGGAATTTTGTGCAAGAGTTAATAAATAAAGTTTTTATACGAAAAATCCGGTTTCTTTTGGGTCCCCCCTCGCTGCAGGAACCGTTTCCGCAACCTTCTCGGGACCACGACTCGGAAAGGGGATGCTATCGCCTCTTCCTCGTCAAGTTGGGGAATATAGCGGAGCAGCAAGCCATTTCGGCGGCAGTTCGGCGGCAGTGCGCTAACCACACCTGTCTAAGGAACGTTCTCTACTCTCTGCTTTTGCAGATTTTCTGCGCGCCGCATCCTGCGCTACCTGGCAACGAAAACCCGTTCGCCGTGTTCCAGACAGATAGCATTCTGGAAGCAAGATCATCGCTTGCAACGCCATACCTACGTCACGGAAATCTACAGGGGAAGAGGCTATCAGCGCTTCCGGGGCCATTCACGGCATAAAAAGGCATCCGCAACGAGCCCACCACGCAGTTCGGCGGCAGTGCGCTAACCACACCTGTCTAAGGAACGTTCTCTGCTCTCTGCTTTTGCAGATTTTCTGCACGCCGCATCCTGCGCTACCTGGCAACGAAAACCCGTTCGCCGTGTTCCAGACAGATAGCATTCTGGAAGCAAGATCATCGCTTGCAACGCCATACCTACGTCACGGAAATCTACAGGGGAAGAGGCTATCAGCGCTTCCGGGGCCATTCACGGCATAAAAAGGCATCCGCAACGAGCCCACCACGCAGTTCGGCGGCAGTGCGCTAACCACACCTGTCTAAGGAACGTTCTCTGCTCTCTGCTTTTGCAGGTGAGAATTCCAGTGTGCAACTGTTTCTACCTTATGTATTTTGTCTGTTATTGTGGTGCACTGCTGCCGAATACTGCCCTTGCTGCATGATGTGTTAGAATGGGGAAGGGGAACGTGAAAAACGCTGGAAAAGAGTGTGAAAAAGAAACCACAGATATGAAGGAGCTGCAAGAGTTGGTAACCGCATTTGAAAATTTTAAGCGTGATTTCAGGGCTGAAATGCGCGAGCTTAAAGACAGCGTTTCATTCTGCACTGATGTTTGCACCGAAGTGAAGAACACGGCCGATGAAATAAAGCAGCTCAGGCAAGAAATGCAAGAAATGTTCAGACAGAACCAGGAACTGAAGGCAGAAAACGAACGCTTAGCGCGCAAATGTGAAGACCTTGAGCAATATCAACGATTGAACAACCTAGAAATCAAAGGTGTTTCCTTCGGAACTGATCCCCTCACTGTGGTTAAAAAGATAGGTGACCATATTGGTGAAAAAGTTGATACTGCTGATATCGATGCATGCCACTGGGTCCGTACGCAGAATTCAGATGTGCAAAACATCATCGTGCGGTTTGTGCGCAGAAGCAAGCGAAATGACATTCTGAACAAATGCAGAAAAAAAAGAGTTGATACCACTGTGCTGGGTGATGAAACGGGAAAACCAATTTTTGTCAATGAACACCTAACTCAGGCAAACAAGGTACTGCTTTCTGCTGCAATCAAGAAAAAGAAGGAAAACGGTTGGAAGTTCGTTTGGACTGCAGGCGGAAAAATACTTGCCCGTAAAGAAGAACATGGGTCGGCTATTCAAATCGCTAGTCACGCGGACCCGGCCCTGATTACTGCATAAGAGTAGCAAGCGAAACACCAGCAAACACACCAGCACACCACAGGTTAAGCATGTATAGCTACTATAGCACCCAGGAATTCAATAACCAGCACAGCAGCAGAGATAGTACTTTTTCCGCAATGCATGTGAACATTCGAAGTATTAAAAAAAAGAGTGACGATATAAATACGTTTCTCGAGCCGTTCAAAATAAATTATGACATCCTGGCCTTTTCCGAGACATGGATTACAACTCCTGATGATGCACCACTTTTCTCCGGCTACATTCCTCGGCATGTATATCGCGAACACAAGAGAGGCGGAGGAATCTCTGTATATTTTAAGGAAACACTCACGTATGAAATATTACAAGATTTCTCCTTTATATCACCAGATATTGAATGCCTAGGAGCACGAGGTGGGAAGTTTGTGATCTTAGTTGTGTATCGTCCTCCAATGGGGCACAAAAGAAACTTCTTGCAATTTCTTGACACGTTTTTTTCCTTCGTTGGTGCAAAACAATATTCATGCGTTATTCTGGGAGATATAAACATAGACCTTTCTTCCAATGACTTGCACGCCACCGAACTAAAGACTCTTCTTTCTACATACGATTCCGAAAACAGCATACGCATGCCAACAAGAATAACCACACAGAGTGCTACACTGTTAGACGTATGCGTAACAAATTTAGAACCTCATGAATTTTATTCTGGAGTGCTCTCATCTGACTTGAGCGACCACTTGCCATTATTTTTTATTGCGGTAACCCAAAATAAAACCAGGAAAGACCCGGATGCGCTCTTCATACGCGTCGAAAAATCACTGATGAAACTCTGCAGCGCTTTGCTCGTCTGATAGAAAGAGTTGACTGGAGTGAAATCTATAAACAAAAAGACGCTAACAAAGCCTTCGATATATTCTTCACCTTGTTACGTTCCTCGTATGATGTGGCATTTCCAGAAGAAAACGTCATTTCTCGTAGAAACAAAAAATTCCGAAAACCATGGATGAATTCACTTCTTTACAGCCGCATAAAAACAAAGGACAAAATGTACCACGAATTTTTGCACAAAAGAGACCCATGTTTATTTTTGAAATTTAAAAAGTACCGGAACGCACTAACATCCGATCTGAAGAAAGCTAAGGCAGAATACTTCCATAGTAAATTCGATAGCATAAGAGAAAATCCTAGAAAGGTGTGGGATGCAGTAAATACACTCACTGGAAGAACTAAAAAGTGTTTAAATATTACTTAAATCACCATTGATGGCAAGATTGTGCGCGGTGATGCTCTCGCCAATGCTATGAACATGCATTTTATTAAAGTAGGCTCGAATGCCTGTACAACAAAGAATTGCACTGATCAGTCAGTATCGACCATAACACCGTTATGCGAGTCAATTTATATGCGCCCAACAACTCCTCACGAAGTAGAAATGTTAATAAACAAGCTTAAAAATAATGCTGCTGCTGGAATCGATGTCATCGGCCCGATTGAGTTGAAGTATATATCCGCTGTGATATTCGTTAGTTTGGCCTTTATTATAAATCTTACGTTGTCCACAGGAGTCTTTCCACAAAAGTTAAAGGTAGCAAGAGTCACCCCTATATATAAAAGTGCGGGCCCTGAAAACTTAGCAAATTACCGCCCTATATCCGTCCTGCCAACGCTTTCAAAAATTTTTGAAGGTGTCATTCATAACCGATTAGTGTCATTTTTTGACAAACAGAACATTATTACAGAAAGTCAATATGGTTTTCGAAAAGGGAAATCAACGGAGCAGGCTTTGTTATACATTAAGGATAAAATAATTTCTAACATTGAGGATCGAAAATACACAGTAGGACTTTTTCTCGATATTAAAAAGGCGTTCGATTCTATCCAATACAACATCTTACTACACAAATTATCTATGTACGGTGTACGTGGTGTTGCCCTGCAAATTTTATCTTCTTATCTTTATGATCGATATCAAATAGTACTCATTAATGGCTCAAGTTCATCACAGTTAAAACTAACTCAGGGTGTCCCACAGGGATCGATATTAGGACCGTTGCTCTTCCTCGTGTATATTAATGATATTGTGAAAATACCTGAATCACCAGATGCAGAATGTATGCAGATGACACTAATATTTTTTTCACATCGCATGAGATAACAGCACTCGAAACCAAAGTAAATAACTACCTAGTGCACTTGTCCAGCTGGCTGAAGGAAAATATGCTAGAACTGAATTCAAAAAAGACAACATTCATCGTATTTCGCCCAGTTAACAAACCACTGCACAAAAGAATAACACTTAAGTTTGATGACCAATGTCTTTCCTTGGTTAAAGAACAAAAATTCCTTGGCGTATGGTTCCAGGACGAATTGTCATGGACGCCACATGTGAATCATCTAACAAATGAACTAGCACGAACCATAGGATGTTTATACAAAGTAGGGCACATAATTCCTCTATGGCTAAAACAATTGTTGTACAACTCCCTGTTCTATTCAAAACTAATATATGGGATGATGGTGTGGGGAACCACAACAAAGGGTAATTACAATAAGCTCATAATACTGCAGAAAAAGATATTACGTTGTTATGAAAATTATTATGGACGTTACCAGCTCCTACAAACTTCTCCTTTGTTCTTAAAATATAAAATGCTGAGGGCTGACCAGCTATACTACTATAAACTACTTCAGTTCGTACAACTCCGGAAGCTGCACATTTGCGACAGGGAAGAAAACTCCACTTATCCTTTCCGACACAATAAAAGACGCATACCAAAAACTAGAACCAATTACGGTAAACAAACAGTTCCTTATCAAATGGCTTCGATTCTCAATAAACTTGAAGGTAACTTGAATTTCGCATCTAATATTAGCACATTCAAAAAGCACATTAAAGATGTCCTAATAATATCAGGTGTTTTGTACGGGGAGTGACGAGTACATATGACATGCATACACAGGATGTATCCTTCTCTTGTACTATGGTTTTTCACTTTATTTTTGTTATAAGTGTCCTTCAATGTATTGTCTACTGAACAAATCTCTGTATAATATCCTTGCATTTTTTTTTTGTACTCATCATACTGTGTTAATGTTGTGATTATAATGGCATACTTTACCCACATTTCTTTCAATTATGTGACTTACCTTCTTGTTATGCTCAAATTTGTATTGCACTTCCGTCGACTGCAGAGGGACAGAGGCCTCGTCAGGCACCACAGCCTTTAGCCTCTGCCCCTGCAGCAGATGCTGTAACTGCTCTGCTGAAATAAATCTTTTCAATCTTTTCTTTTCAATCATCGCCCAGCAGATACGCGTCGTACTTGCCCTCAGCGTTCCCGGTGCAAGCTGCGCTGCTCGCAAGCTCCTTCAGCACCCGCTGGCAAAGACCGTCTGCTTTCTGGGCCTCGATCAGCTCTTCTCTACTGACCGCTACTCCCCAAGACAGATTTCTTTCTGCCTCGCTCCTAGGCAGGCGAGCGGTCGCCGCCACGAGCTGCTGTGTTTCCCTTCCGTCACAGCACCGTGCGGGACCTTTGTCCGTCTCCTCTCTCTCCAAACCGGGCTCGACACTCCCGTCCGCCCTCTCCTCCTCTCCAACAGCGATGACGCCGCTTTTTACAAAGCTGGGCTGCGCCTCTGAAGCGCTTCCGCCAGCATTCCACGGTGCGCGCGATAAAGCATCGGCCACCTTGTTCAAGCTGCCCCGGCGGTACTCGATGGCGTACGCGTAACGTTGCAACGTCAGCGCCCATCTCGCGAGTCTGCCTGCGGGGTTCTTGAGCCTCTTTAACCAAGACAATGCCTGATGATCTGTCTGCACGGTGAAGACCGCTCCGTCTAGGTACATGTCGAACTTCGACAATGCGAACATGATCGCCAGGCATTCCTTTTCGGTCACGGAGTAATTCCGCTCCGCCGATGTGAGCGTGCGACTAGCGAACGCGACAGGGCGCAGTTTGCCCTCGTGTTCCTGTAACAAAACAGCTCCAACACCGTAGTCACTAGCGTCTGTCTGCAAGACAAACTGCTTGTTCAGGTCGGGGAGGCGCAGACTAGCGGTATTCGCTATCGCGCGAGCCAAGCCAACAAATGCGTCACTCTGTTCCTTGCCCCAGACCCACTTCGAGCCTTTACGCAACAGCAGGTTCAGCGGCCTTGCAAGCTCCGAACAGCGCGGGATGAATTGCCTGTAGAACGTGTCGTGTCCGGTCGCTGTGTTGAATGCAGCGAAAGACGCACACGGTACTTTAAGACTTCGTTTATTTAAAGCCGATGAGGGTGCGACCAGCGTCGACCGAGGCAGGAGCCGAACTGGCCGCCCGAAGAAAGGAGGGAGCGGAGAAGCGTCCACGGGAGGGAGTGGCTTCCCAAAACAGGAGGAGGATGCGGGGGCGCACACACACAAAAGCAATAAGGGGACACAACACTTCCTTCCCCCTTAGAAAGTTGCCTGGTATCGTGCAGGGGGTCGGCGCTCACGCGTGGAGGCGCGCTGGCTTTGTGCGCTCGGGGGAGAAACACTTGTAGGCTGGCTGTTGTTCGCTGTGTCTCCTAGGTCTGTCCTGGGCGAAGTCTCTTCTTCCGGGAAGAGGTGCCAGGCTATGTGGGAAGATGGTGCACGTGTTCTCTCCGCTGGCGGACAGCTCTCAGACGGCGTCGTAAATCTACGCAGCTGGTTGAGATGTCGGCGTGCTACTGTGCCATGTATGTTGACGAGCCAAGAGCGCAGGCCTATGCGTCTGACAATTGTAGCTTCCTCCCAGCGTGGCTTTTTCAGAAACTGTCGGGCGAGGACGCGCTGCCCCTCATTAAGCGTGCCGCAGCGCGGAATTGCTTTTTCTTCCCGGAACGTCTCTGCCTTTGGCTCGGGGAGGATGGCTGTGAGCTGGGTTCGCATTTCACGCTCGAACATCATTTTCGAGGGGGTCTCGCCTGTTGTGCTCTGAACCGTCGTGTGCTGCTTGAAGAGAAAGCGCGCAAGGCGGCGCTGCAGCGAGCCTGTCTGATCTCTTTCAAGGGCGCGTTTTAGCTCGGCTACGTAGCGCTCGGCTTGTCCGTTTGTCGCTGGGTGGTAGGGGGCCGATGTAACTGATGAGATCCCGTTGTCGCGATAAAACTTGAGGATCTCCGCAGACACAAACGGTGTTCCGTTGTCCGACACTACCTTGCGCGGCAGGCCGAACGTTGCAAATAGTGATCGGAGGTTGTCAATGACTGCTGCCGAAGTCGTCTGTCCCATTTGCCTTATCTCAAGCCACTTTGTGTAGGCATCTACGACCACAAGGAAAGTGCAGCCCTCAATTGGTCCTGCAAAATCAATGTGCAGTGTGTGCCATGGTGTGTCTGGCTTTTCCCATTCTGGGACAGGAGCTTTCGGCGGGGCGCTCCGGCTGCTCTGGCAAGGCTTGCATTCTCGCACCACTGTTTCGATGTCGTTGTCAATGCCAGGCCACCACATGTAGCTTCTGGCACACTTTTTCATTGCAACGATGCCCCGATGTCCGGCGTGGATGAGAGACATAGCTTGTGCGCGTAGTTCTCTCGGCATCACAACTCGGGACCCAAATATGATGCAGCCGCGATGGGTGCTCAACTCTGTAGCTCGCCTGCGGTAAGCGTCGAAGTTGTCCCCTTTGAGTTTATGCACGTTGCCTTGTTGAACAGCTGTGTAAACTAGCCGGAGAGCTGCGCACTTCTGCGTAGATGCTGCAACTGTGCCTGCTGTAAGCGGAGGTTCTGGCAGTGCTTCGAACATCAGAACGTCTCCTGGTGGAAATGGTTCGTCAACAGTTGCGTCTAGTGGCAGACGGCTTAGCGCATCGGCGTTTTGATGTTTACTCCCATTGCGGTAGACCAGAGCGTAGTCGTACGCTGAGAGTTTGATGCACCAACGTGTCATTCGCGGAGACAAAGTTGGTGGCATAGGCCTTTGTGGTCCCAGAATGCCCAATAGCGGTCGGTGATCGGTTATAAAGGTCACCTTCCGGCCGGCAATGTACTGGTGAAAATGTGTCGCCGCGTAGACGATGGCTAGCCCTTCTTTGTCAAGTTGCGCGTAGTTGCGTTCTGCTTGCGACAACGTACGTGAGGCGAAGGCGATGGGAGCTTCCCTTCCTTGCTCGTCAGTTTGCGATAGAACCGCGCCGACTCCGTACGGTGATGCGTCGCAAGCCAAAAGCAGAGGCTTCCTTTCGTCGTAGTGGCGGAGGACTGTACATCTTCGAATCAGGTCTTTCAGGGCATCGAATGACTGCTGATGGCGTGGCGACCATGTCCATGTCACATCTTTCCGAAGGAGTTGGTATAAGTCGTTGGCCACGGTAGCTCTTTGTTCCAAGAACCGGTCGTAGAATGTCAAGAGTCCGAGAAAAGCCTGTAGCTCCTGCTTGTTTGTTGGAGCTCGTGCTTCTGTGATCGCTCGCACTTTGTCCTCGGTAGGGTGAATGCCTTCCGCATCAATTCGGTGTCCCAGAAATTGCACCTCTGGCACCGCAAAACAGCACTTCGATTTGCTTATGCACAAATTAGCGTTTGCTAGCCTTTCGAGAACGAGCTCTAGGCGCACTGCATGCTCTTCAGTGGAAGTGCCACTGATGATGACATCGTCAAGGTAGACACAAACTCCTGGGATGCCCTGAAGCACTGTCTCCATGAATTTTTGAAATATGGCCGGGGCTGCAGCTACGCCAAAAGGCAGTCGCTTGGCTTTGTACAAGCCTTTCAGTGTGTTAATTGCCAATAATTCAGCAGTTGACTCGCTCACCTTCAGCTGCTGATACGCCTGGGTGAGGTCCAATGTGCTGAAGACTCTTGCGCCACGCAGTACACTGAATACTTCTTCAGGTGTTGGTAGCGGGTAAGAGGACGCTTTAGTCGCAAGATTGACGGTGCTCCGGTAGTCTCCGCAGAGGCGTATGGTTCCGTTCTTCTTGCGAACTACGACAAGTGGTGTGGCCCATTCTGAATGCTGCGTCGGCTCGATGACACCTTGCTGCTCCAGTTTGTCCAACTCTTTTTCAACTGAATCTCGGAGAGCAAACGGCACCGGCCTGGCCTTCAGAAATTTGGGTTGCGCGTTGTCCAACAACTCCAGTGTGACCGGGGGCCCTTCGTTTCCTGGAATCTCTTCCGAGAATACTCTTTCGTATTTCTCTTGCAGTTGCTCAACCATGTTCTGGCTCGGCGTCTGGTGTATGCCGCATATCATCACGCCTAGTGGAGAAAACCAGTTTCTCCCTAGAAGGCTTGATCCTGTGCCCTTCACAACAAGCAGAGGTAGCGTATGGGTCTGGCCGTTGTAGTTAACCTGCACGTTGGCAGAGCCCAATAGTGGCAGATTCTGTCCTGACCACGTTCGCAGGTGCGTGTCGTCTTGTTGCAGGGCGGGTGCGTCAGATGGCCATGAAGTTCGGAACGTGTCCTCACTGATCAGAGTACAGGCTGCGCCGGAGTCCACCTCGAACTTAATCAGCTGGTGATGTACGCTTACTTCTGTAAAAATCTTCGGTCGCGTGCCGAGATTCATGGTGTTCAGGTCGTACAACACAGATGGTGTTGCTGATGTTGTTCCATGGAGATCAGATAGCGGCGTATTCTCTGAGGCGTTGACGCTGTGATTAGGCTGGGAAGGTGACTTTATCTTGGCAAGTCTCCGTTTCGTAATGCATGCTCTTTCGATATGCCCTCGCTTGTGGCAAAAATTACACGTGGCTGACTGGAATCGACATCCCTGGGGGTTGTGTTGGTCGTCACACCGCCAGCAGCGTTGTGCCTTTTTGACCGATTTTACAACAACAGAAGGCTTGCGCACCTGGTTGCTTGTCTGGTGTACCGGCTCGGTGTTCCGGCGAATCCCTCTCTGCTGGTGACCGGCGCTCTCCGCTCGAACGGCGATGTCGTAAGCTTTGCTGAATGTGAGGTCCTTCTCAGCGAACAGGCGCTGCTGCAGGGACTCGTCACTCAGTCCGCACACAAATCTGTCGCGTAACATCACGTCCAAGGGAAGCATGGTGGTGTTAGCAGAAGAAGCTGCGTCTCCCTCCTGCCCGGTAGCTGTTGTCGACAGCGTTCCAAAATTGCAGTCGGCAGCGAGCTTCTTGAGCGCGGCTACGTAGGCGCTCACAGTTTCTCCTCCCAGTTGATCTCGTCGTTGGAAGCGAGCCCGGCTGTAGACCTCGGATGGCCTTGGGTCGTAGTGCTTTTGCAGCGCTTTTACGATGTCGTCGTAAGACACTGCCGCTGGTGTGCTTGGCTGAATAAGGGCGCAGACAGTATCGTAGGTCTGCTCCCCGCACAGCGTCAGCAGGTTGGCCCTCTTCAAGGCTGGGTCTGTGATGTTGTTAGCTTCAAAGTAGAACTGAAGGCGGCCAACCCACGATGACCACGATGAGCCGTTGAACTCTGGTATCTGATTGGGAAACCCTCGCGTAGCCATGGCTTGTCAATAGCGTTGCGTAGCGCGGGTCGAATCCACTTTCTCGTCGCCACTGTCGTGTCCGGTCGCTGTGTTGAATGCAGCGAAAGACGCACACGGTACTTTAAGACTTCGTTTATTTAAAGCCGATGAGGGTGCGACCAGCGTCGACCGAGGCAGGAGCCGAACTGGCCGCCCGAAGAAAGGAGGGAGCGGAGAAGCGTCCACGGGAGGGAGTGGCTTCCCAAAACAGGAGGAGGATGCGGGGGCGCACACACACAAAAGCAATAAGGGGACACAACAGAACGTAACCATCCCCAAAAACCTCTGCAAGCTTTTCACATCCATGGGGCGGGGGTAGTTCAGAATTGCCTGCAGTTTGTCATCATTCGGTCTCAGTGTGCCATCATCCACGACAAAGCCCAAGAGGTTCACTCTCTTCGATGCCAACTGCACTTTCTTTGGATTGATGGTTAGACCGGCACGTCTCATTCTATCGAGAACGGAATTCAGGTGAATGAGGTGCTCCTCGAACGACTGTGAGAATATCACAACGTCGTCGAGGTACGCCATGGCGTAGTTGAACCTTGCATCGCCCAGCACGATGTCCATCAGTCGCATGAACGTGCTCGGGGCGTTAGACAAACCAAACGGGAGTCGAGTAAATTCGAAGAGCCCGCGGTGGCAGGTGAATGCGGTTTTCTCAATGTCACCTTCGGCCACCTCAATCTGCAGGTACCCTCTGCTTGCATCTAGGACTGTGAAGAACCTCGCGTTCCCTAACGCGTACATCACAGCCTCGATCGACTGAAAAGGGTACGCAACCGTAGGCGTCAGTGAGTTGAGCTTACGATAATCAACACACAGCCTGACCGATCCATCTTTCTTCGGTGCTAGAACCACTGGTGACGCCCAGGGACTTTGTGAGGGTCTCACCGCACCGGTGTCAATCATCTCGTCAAGGGCACAGTCGAGAAGCTGCCTCTTATGCGCACTTAACGGCCTCGGGTTACACCTGAAAGGGCGCGTATCACCCGTCTGAATCTCGTGCTGAAGCAGGTCGGTTCTGCCCGGTTTCTCCGTGAAGCAATCCGAAAACGGGAGTAAAGTTTCCGCGAGCCTTCGGCGCTGACTACTGGGTCCTGAGAAAGACGCAATAATCGCTTCTAACGGGCCACCGTCTCTCAGCATCTCGAGGGAGCTCCCCTGCCTTTCTGTCGCACAGGTGTGGACACCCACCTTTTGTGCAGGACAGCCGGGCAAGGATGCGCTTTCAAAGGGAATGAGGGGGGCGAGCTGGCTGTAACGATAGCCATTCTCCCCCATGTCGAGCACAATGCCTTCGCTCGAGAGAAAATCCCTTCCCAGAGTTACTGGTATCGACAAGCCAGGCAGATAGACGAAGCGATGTCTCCGCTTTCTGCCGTCAAAGCGCATCGTAAGACGCATTGCTCCCTTTGCCTTTGCCGCCCCAGCTGCTAAGCTTAACGGGGTTTCGGCCGGTCTGCAACGGATGTTACCTATCCGGCAGGCCTCGTACACCTCGTCACCGACCAGTGACAGCGTTGAGCCCGTGTCTACGAGTGCAGAGTAGCATCGACCCGCTAACTGCACTAGCATAAAAGGGCTTGAGCGCGGAACGACTCCCTGAGCTCTACAGGCGAGCGGGACAAAGGCCTCCCCGTCGCCGGCGCGGGAGTTCTTTTCCTGACTAGCGCCTTGACAACCATGAAATTCTCCCGCTGACGGTGAAAGGCCGGTGCCACCAGACATCACCGCCAGCGTCGGGCGTTTCCCTGCATACGCCTAGCTTGGCACTCGCGTGCCATGTGGCCGGGCTGGTTGCAATTCCAGCAAAGCCGGTCGTTCACCCGCCGCGTGGACGGATGACCCCTCGTTCCACGAAGCGGTTGGGGACGACTCTCCCCTTTCTCCGCGCCTTCCTGACGCTCGCTCGGCGCGCGGCCTGTGAGGCCGGCACGACGCCGCTGCTCGAATGCGTACGGGTCCAGCGCGCGAGGGACAACAGGGGGTTCCGCCTGCCTTTCCACGGCCATTACCTCGGCGCGCCGAGCCCTCATCGCGCATTCTCGGCCTCCATCCCATGCGCATCCCGGTTCCAGCGATTCGGCCGGCCTGGGGTGCGGCTGGTAGCGCAGTTCGGCCAGTAAATCCGCCTGCACGGTTTTGGCCTCCTGCGCTAGGGCCTCGAGGTTTGTAAAACTGCGGCCCCGCAGATACGGCTTGAAGCGTGGATGGCACTGCCTGATCACACGCGCAACCTGATCTCGGTCGGTTGCCGTCGGATCTGCCCTCTTGTACAGCTCTTGCATTGCGCGTACGTACTCGAGGAGGCTTTCCTCTGGGTGTTGGGTGCGCAACGCGAGCTCCTCCAGCATCCGGCGCTCATAATCAGGCGGCAAGAACTCGGCGCGGAAACGGTCTTTGAAGTCCGCCATCGACTGGAAAGTCGGCTGGCAGCGCCTCCATCGCGCCGCGCTCTCGACGAGTGCTACAGGCAGGACCTGCCCTAGCATTACGTCATCTGGGGCGCCCAGAGCCGTCTGGTAGTCCTCGAGTTGTTGTAAAAACTCGTGGACTGTTTTCTCGTCCGTGTACCCGGAAAAGGAGGGGACCTCCATATTTATCCGCGGGCGCGATGCTGTCGCCGATGCTACTGACGCTGCGGCCTGGTTGGCGCCAGCCACCGAACCGAGCTGACGGGCTAATGCGGCAAACATCTCAGTCACCTGCCCTATTACGGCCGCCGCGTCGGCCGTCTCACTACCGGCTGCCCCGCCATCCAAAGCCGTGGCTGAAACATCCTTTCTGGGAGGCATAGTTCGCGCCAACTGTCCGGCCGCACCGGCTAACTGCTCATGGCAACAAGAACATTCACATACACAACAATCTATCTACAAACACGCGGAAATACACAACAGAAAACGCCCGAAAACTACATAAATAACACAAAACCCCTAACAAATTTACAACACTACACAAGTCGCTACCCCGCGAACATTCCGCCTGACCTGCTCCTTAACCCTATCGGTCCGGCGTGGCCCCGAACAAAGAGGGCCTGCCACGAGTCTGGCTGCACGTCCCAAAATCGGCAGAGAAATCGTCCACAAGGTTTTAATTAAAACCGCACGCTGGGCGCCATTATTTGTGGGCAATTCCTCTGCGCGGGGACGCACAGGCAGTCACTCGAGGCAGGACTTTGTACAAAACGGTTTATTCTCACATGGCAGGTAGGTCGTCGTTGGGGCAGCGGGGTCAGGTGTCGAGAGAGCTGGTCCAAGAGCAAGAGAGGGCGAGCCTTCCCGGTCGCGCCTTATAAAGGCTTTCTCCTAGCCTCGCTCCCCCCGCCCCGCCACTCGGGATGAAGGGGTCCGAGGCTACCCGCGGTGAGCGGCGCGAGATTTGACCTGCCCGCGAGCAGACCCTACATCTCAAAAGGTCTATTTTTGAAAATTTTTCAAAGTCTTTCCTGAAAGAGCAGGTGTAACGGGGGCATATTTTCCAGTCGCTGTTTAACATGCTCTTCCCAAATGCAAACGCTTTCGTAATGCAGGCGCTGTCAGCCCTGAAAGATTGCTGCGGACAGCTGCTCTACCTATGTATCATAATGACAACAATGTATAGCTCTGCACCAGCAGGTAGAGCCCCAGCGTGTGATGTGTAGTGTGTGAGCAGGATCTGGGCATAACCCTAGTTCTAACTATTACCCGAGGTCTAATGGACTTGTAGAACGGTCCATACAGGTAATAAAGCGCTAAATACTAAAAGCGTCAGCGGTTTGAGGGACTTTTTTGCGGTCCTGATCGACGCTCGAAGCACACAAGTGGGCAAAATCAGGTCGCCAACGAAACTTCTAAAAGGCCGTAAAATTCGTACAATCTTACCAATGCATATCACCCCACCCGAACCGTAGTACAACTGCGCTGACGTAAGCAATCGCCTTTGTGTTCATCAAGACAGTCCCCGTTGTCACGAGGACAGAAAAGCGAACCCTTTACGCATGTTGAAGGAAAAACAGATGGTGGAGCTTTGGCGGCAAGGTCAGTGGATACATGGATTTGAACACAAAGTCGGACAGTCAGACCACAGCACCGTTCATATCTGGTGGTCTAACCAAGAAGGTGTCACTCATTGTAGCACTCGATATCACATTCGACCTTCGTCGAGTGTTGCTCCAGTACCATGTGGCTGCACCAGAGGGCTATGACAAAACTCCATCCCCGAACATCAATGTTGTTGTTGTCCTCAAGGAGTTAATGGCGCGTATCCACTGCGGGCAATTGGCGAAGATAAAGGCAGCGACTGACAGATGCTTCAAAAACGTTTTCCAGATTTTCTGAGCTTGCTGCGCCAATATCCCCGCAGCAGCATGCACCAATAACCCCGCTTCAACAGTTTCTTACCATACTCCTTATGGATGCCAAATAGTAAGGCCAGCAACATTTAGCGACTGGCAAACCCTAAGGAGACCGAACGCTTTAACTTTTGTTGTAAAATGTTTTTTTTGTTTTTTTTTTTTTTGAGGGAGCGTTATGTATAGCTTTGCACCAGCAGCTATAGCGCCGCCAACCGGTGATATGTAGTACCTGACCGGGCCAGGACATTCGTGGACGCACTTCGCTCGGTAGGGTATTGTGCACGCAGTGGCCGCTCCTGGCCTGTGATGCACAAATTGGGATAAACCACATGTCGATGACAAACGAAATTATATCTCCCACTAAAGCCCCAGAAGGTGCAGCTCGATTTGTTTCTCATAATCACAGCTTTATGTCTAGTGTTACATTCCTTAAGGATAGGTTAAATGGGATGGGAACTATTAAGCAGGCACAGAAAAGAAACATGCGGTTGTAAACGCTCTTCGGAATGTATTTCGGCATAGTTAGAGTAGACGAGGAAACTTACTTTTTGCCTCCTGATTTTGCATCTAAGGGGCGTGATCATCAATTGAAAATAAGGGAATTGCCGAACAAATGTCTTTCATTATTTATTTTTTCAACACACCATCAGCGAATGAAATCAACTGCCAAAGAAAATTGCTGAATGCCAGAGTAAAGCGCTCTTTCGGGCTCTGTTGTAGGCTTGCGTGGTGCCTTTTTGTTTTTGTTTTGTTTTTTTTTAGTTTTAGCGAAGGTTGACTAACTGTGACGGTTAAAAGGTTAATTATATGAAATTATTTTAGCGGCTAACTTGTTAAATTTATTCACCTGTTCTTTTAATGTCCGCCAGAGCAAGTATTATTGTGCCGCAGAAGCCACCCTCACACCTGAAAAGCCTATTTTCAAAACTTTTGGTTCAACTTCGCTGAAACGCTCAGTATATTGAAAGCGTTGCCTCTTTAGAGTCGGTGACAAGCAAGGCACGCGGTGCTTCGCGCCATAGGGGAGGAAAATTTCAGATGTACCATTGCGTCCCATTTTTTGAACGTGAAAGTAAGGGCTCCGCCGTCCGAATCGGCCATCGATCAGCCAAGGAGCCGCGAACGATTAACGTCTCCGTTGCAGTATCAGCGCCCGCACATCCGCCGAGCGGTTTGAGACGGCAGATATTGCGGAAAAACATCTCCGACCTCGGCCAGTCGAGTAGCCGTGCTGGCTGCGGGCATCTTTTCCATGACTACGTTGCTGTTGTGCTAAAGAGTTTCGCCGCTCCGTTGAGAAAAAAGCACGTGACTTCCGGATTGGTTTCCGCAACGCAACTCGGAGTGCAGGAGAGTGTCCTACGATTTCCATCCTCAATGGCCTCACACAGAAAATAGTCATCAACAGAGCTAAATACCAATGTAAGAAGCCCCGACCTGTATAACAAGCAAAAGACTCGGGTCAAAAGTGCATGCGAATTGAAGTGCTCGTTCGTGCTCGCGGGACCGACAATCGGCGTTGGCTCTCTTCATATGCTCGAGCAGCGCGTACCTTGCTTTTGCCACGGGCGTATACTGTTTCGAACGGGGAGAGAGTGACAGAAAACTATTACGCCTCACAGGTCCAGACCACTGGTTCAGATGGGTGCACTGTGGTTGCAGCTCGGCGACGGTATGGTCACCCAACCCGTGAGTGATGCAAGCCACCATGAGCTACCATAGTGTTGGGGGCAGTGTAGTAGGAGGAGCGACCCATCTCACCCAGGAATAGGGTACGTAAGGTTTGGGAGGGCAAGGCGACAATTAGGTCCTGGCCAATTAGTTAGATTATAAAAAAGAAACGGCGCAACAAGACAGGGACATAGAGGTGGTCAAGGAGGTTTTTTCGGCCCCTGAAAAGCTGTTGAAGGTTTTGCGCAGGGTTATCGCTCCTATTACATGAGATTCAGTGCGTAAAATCAACCATAGGTAAGTTCCTTTACGTCGAGTGCACAGCGAGAGTATTCTATGAAATGTCTTTAAGCTGTGGCAGAAATACGCCAGACCGGCAGGCGCATTATAGTGTGACCGTAGCAGTGGCTTAATGGTATGGGCATCCGCCTCGCATGCGGGTGATGTGGAGCTCGATTCCAAGTGCCGCCGGGCACCCACTGGTGATACACTCAACACAAGCTTTTCTTTGGCCTACTGCTCGGCTTCTTTAGGGTGAAATGCTCGGGAAGTGGGTCTTTGATCATCCCTTAAATAGACGAAAACACCTGCGTCATAACAAATAATAAGCATCACTGTAATGTATACCGAACTGTCTTAATGTACCGAACTGTCTTAAGTGCACTGTCTTGAAGGGAAGCTGAAACGGTTTTTCGAGAATTCGAGCTTATTTAATAATTCGAATTTATCAAGCATCTAGATAAAGCATGAAAAGTATTTTTGCACTAGCTTTTCAAATGGTGTCATAATCATCGATTAAAACCACGACGATGTTTAGGCTGCTTCTCACTACTTTGGAGGAGTGCGGGGAAACTCGGCAGTGACGTCATTGTTGCCGAAATTTCAGATGTCCGCTGCTTACACCTGCATGCTGCTGTGCGTCGTCAGATGGCGCCAAACAATGCATTGTGAGCTTCACCTTCGATGGCGTCGGTTTTCTTCCATGGAATAACCGTTTCTTCGCTGGAAACGTACTGCCGTCATACATGACGTCATTATCGGGGCCTCTGCTTGTCGCTGTGCACTTCAGAGAAGCCTGAACGCCGACGACGACTTTATTCGGCGATTACACCACCATTTCAAATGCTAGAGCAAAACGATTTCGCAGGCTATACCTGCACGTTTCGCACATTCGGCAACCTTAAACTCATCGAATTCGAAAACCGCTTCAGTAGCCCTTTAATTGTCCCACGCGCACCTGTAAACAAATGCTTGATAAATGCACTATATTCGCTAAGAATGCGCACATAATCATTGGTGAAATCATTGAAGCCCAAAACATTGCCAGATAAAAGAAAGACTGCGTTAGCACTCTTTCGACTGCGTTCATAAAACGCGAATCGGAATATCTGACCGACAAGTGGATGACGCGGTATGGTGCAAGTGGGTTTTGTTATTCTTTCAGTGCTTTACGTATTTTAATCATGGATGATTTGCGGGTCGTTTTATAGCCTTTTTAGGTCCTCGCCACTTCTAGCCTTGTGCATATTTTTCCTGCTTTTATCTCAAGGACGTAAAACCGCAGACACCATATCGTATTTATGAGAGCCCGCGTAATATGTGCTGCAAACGGGCTCTATAAGCATCGTACAAACCTGTACGTTACCAAAACGGGTCATTTAATAAGAAATTGTATAAAACTTGGAAATGATGCGTTTTTTTTTCTTTTACACACAGTTGCCAGCAGAAGGGCTCGCTTTATTTTGGGCCTTCACACCTCCCCCTACAGCACGGGACGCAGATACTATAATGTATTTAAGTCTGGGTGTCTGAGTGGTACAATCAAGAATTTTTTTTTTCAAGCACTGTTTGATATCCGTGTTTCGAGCGGCACTGAATTACCCAAAAATTGCGTATAATAAATAGTGTGAAGCTCGCTGCATCATAGATGCGACGAGCGAATTCCTCCGGAACACCAATTGCGTAGGACAGCAGCAGTGTAGCCGACAAGAAAGGAACAAGCCAGTCGCCCATCAATTCGGTCCTCTCACTGCCTAGTGTTTGTGAGGGCCGGTCCCTTGAGCCGGTCCAATCATACCTCCCTGTAGCAACAATAGTCTTCCATCATCAGCATCATCATCATCAACAGCAGCATCATCATCATCCGCTCACTCCCGCCTTATTCCCACTGCTTGTGTTATCAGCAAAGAATGAAAGGCGAACAAGACAACTAAACCAAGAGCAGCGAAATAATAAGCTTTTAGCTACAGGCAGCTCAATGCTAGCAGATGGCAATTTTACTTCGAAAGCGCGAGGACCCTTCTTCAGAAGTGTTAATCACTTGCATTCGCTCTAGGAGGTAATATGAGGGTGTTTTGTGTTCCCACCTAAGTTTTCTTCTTCGCGCTTCATTCGTTCGTTGCTAATAGCAGCAAGTGCTCAGGCCATGAATCGACGTTTGCCACAGAGCTCCCGCTCCATAAGTGCGGGCCGTTGTTCACCTAACGGACATCTTTGCCCAAAAGTTTAAGGTCGACCGCCGCGAATGATACGGCTTTGATTTTGCCCATCGGAACCGGTGCGCGCTCGTTTTCCCAGTCTGTTTATAATAATAAATAGTGGCAAAGTTTGCCTAGACGTTACGTTATGGTTCTTCTGAAAATAGGGTAAGTCTGGTGGTTCTAAAGGGATCTGTTTCGGCGAAAAGCAGAGTTTATTTAGCTCTCGAGACTTAGCAACTTGACGAACAATTTTTTACAAGTGTCCAAGACTTTATTCCTTGTTTATGACGCCATTAGCCAGGGAAGTATGCATGTCGCGATGCAAAACTGCCAACTACAACTATCGGCCGAATAGCTGAGCCTGGGTCATACTGCATGTGGGAAATATGCCGCAAAGCGTGGGCCACGTAATTGATTGTAAAACATTTTATTCGCCGGAAAGAGCTTGGCAAGAGGTCGCGTTAAGTGGTCGAGAGTACATAGCCCTCGACGACTTTGTCAGCCCACTCCACCGCCAAAACTTGCGTTCTGGGGTCAGAGCTAGCCAGCACGATCTTCCACCGTTCGAGAGAAGGAGCTGTAACTAGATCACCTGGAGGTGCCTCTATTTTGCAGTCCCACAGGATGTGATCGTAGGTAGCACGTTGGCCACAGTGTTTGCAGTTTGGGTTGTAAAGATCTGGATAAATGTGCGCGAGGAGTGATGGGGTGCGTATCGATCTCGTCTGTAGACGACGCCACGTAACCTCTTGTTCTTTAGTAAGTCTTTTGTCTGGAGGGGGGAAAATTCTTCTCTCTAGTTTAAAATGATTGGTGAGATCATGATATGTGATCATGGAGTCCTTCTTGAAATTCAGGGAGCCAGACTCATCCACTGCCCGGTCGACGAAACCTCGGGCTTTATTGTGGGCTGCCTCGTTCCCCGGATTCCCCGAATGGGCTGGGACCCATATCAATTCGGAATAATTTGGTGAGAATTTGGTTGCGTTAAAGATTCTAAGGGAGGTGTTTGTAATTGGCCCTTTAGCGAAATTATTGATACCCATTTTGGAATCGCTGAGGATGATGCTCTCTTGGGTATGCGCTAGGGCGAGGGCTATAGCCGCCTCTTCTGCCGTTTCAGAGGATTTCGTTTTGATTGTTGCCGAGACGATGTGGTTACCATTCTCGTTCACAACCACAATTGCAAAGGCATTGGTATGTTTGTATTCTGCCGCATCTACTTAAAGTGTTCCAGCGCACTGTCTGAATTTGTTATGTAAGGCTTTGGCTCGTGCTTGTCTTCTACCCTCATGGTGTAAGGGGTGCATGTTTTTGGGGAGTGGTTTGATTAGTAGGGTCGTCCTATAGTCGCGGGGTAAGTCTACTTTAGCATCGTATTCGTAGGTTGAAAGTTAATTCCGAACCTGGTAAGAATACTCCTGCCAGTTCTGGAATTGGCTAATCGCGCTGTTTGAGCCATTAAATGGGCTACTTTCAGTTCATTGTAGGTGTTATGTATTCCTAACCTCATAAGCCTTTCGGTTGAGGCATTTAGTGGGAGTCCTAACGCAGCCTTATAGGCCTGCCGTATCATGCTATCCAATTTGTTCTTTTCTGCTTTCGAAAATTTGAGATAAGGGGTGGCATAGAGTATCCTGCTTAGCACAAAGGCCTGCGCTAGTCGGCATAAATCACTTTCCCTCATCCCTTGTCTGCGGT
This sequence comes from Amblyomma mixtum, assembly GCF_055824585.1. Lineage (NCBI taxonomy): Eukaryota > Metazoa > Arthropoda > Arachnida > Ixodida > Ixodidae > Amblyomma > Amblyomma mixtum. The sequence goes on along the minus strand of NC_143016.1, from coordinate 128,853,686 downwards.
TAGCTAAGCGGCGGATTAATCGCGCCGTCGCTTCTACCGTGCGTTTTAGCTTAGTGAGTGTGCGAGCAGCAGAATGGGCGCCTTTGTAACTCGCGGGGTGAGGGAGCGCAGCTATCGCCTCTGGTCTTCTCTCCTGGAGATGGCGAAAGCCTTTACTGCATTTTTAAATAAAACAAGCATTGTGTAATTTCCAGCAAAAACGTTATGCAGCTAGAAAAATAGTCGATTGATATGCTAATATAGACAAAATCTAACGCGACTACCCTGAGATCTAATGAAACATCGTTCTCGTCTCACACGCAAGTACTGAAACATAAGATGCCTGGTCATTTTAGTTTCTCTCATTATTTTTCAGAATTTACACTACTGAGGCGTATAGAACGGCTGTCTCTGGGCAGTAGCCGGAGCGAATCACTGTTCTTCCAATGGCAGCTTCAGTAAAAATGAGTTGCACCTTTGCGAACAGGCAACGGTAGAACAAGAAGTAGAAGAAGCTGTTTGAGAGGCTGTTCGCTCGGTTTGTGCCCGGTCCGTCTGAGACGCTCTGGAAAAGCCGCAAGGTAAAAACCCGCCGTTCAGCGTCGCATACGAAATGAACCTCCTCTCCACTTCCCGTCTGGAGTCCAAGGACTTGCTGACCAGCGAGTGTTTCGATTGTCGTGACGCCTTCGGACACGGGATCTACCAGAGCCGGCTGATGCTCATATGTGCGGTCGCTGCTTTCGTGGCAAGCTCTCACTCCTTTGTGTTTTCACTGATCTCGGGAGATGTGGAATTCTGGTGCAAGCAGCCGCCGCAGTCCAACGTTTCCTTGAACGAATCGAGAGACGCGATCGTCCCTTCACCAGCCAACAGGACGTCAGACCCATGCCACATCTACGACGAGCATTCGAACGAACAGAACAGCTCGACAGGAGTGCCGTGCCAACAGTGGGAGTACGATCATGAATGGGCGAAGACCACAGTCGTGAGTGAGTGGAATTTGGTCTGCCAAAGGCAGCCGCTCACCGCCCTCATGGTTATGATTCAAACCACTGGGGCCGCCGTGTTTGCAATGGTAGCAGGACTTACCGCTGACTACGCCGGCAGAGTGCCTGTCCTTATACTATCACTGGCGATACTCTTCGTCTCCGCGATAGGAAGCTGCCTTTCCACGAGCTACGCCGAGCACGCCACAGCCAAATTCTTCTCTTCCGGAAGCTCTACGGTTGTCATGGAAATGACCGGCGTGGTACTATTCGAGGTTAGCACCCACGACCACCGGCCACTTCGCATTGTCGTCGCGGGGGTAATCGGGCTCGTGCTGGGCGACCTCTGGTACGTCGTCATGATCCCCGTGAAGCTGGACTGGGAGGTGAAGCAAGCGCTTTTCATCCTGCCCAGCGTACTCTTGCTCCCGGCTGCCTTCTTAGTCGACGAGTCACCACGCTGGCTAATCGCAAATTCACGGCTTAAGGCGGTCGAAGCTGCCATGTTGGCAGCGGCCAAGACGAACCACTTTCCCTTACCCAGCACGGCGTGCCTCGTGGAGAAGCTGAATAAAAGTGCGAAGAAAAATGCTCTCCGTCGCAGCGCCATCGTTCAAGAACTGTTCGGCGACTTCACCATAAGATTACGTACGCTTACAATGTGTGCCTGCTCTTTCACCTGCACTTTCGCTACGTACGTCGCCTTTTTTTCAGTGCCGTCGCTGAAAACACCCTGGCGTCCGTTTTTGTCGTTTCTCGCCAACGTCTCGGGCTACGCAGTCATGCACCTGTTCATCATGAAGTTCTCCATGCTCACAGTAATCATGGCGTGGTTCGTGGTGTTGTTCGGACTTCAGTGTCTCCTCAGCGTCACGGTCGCGTATCCATCGGCGATCATCAGTGAGCCACTGATATTGCTCGATATAGGCTTCTACTACACCGGCGGCTTCGTATTCTTCGTCTATGTCCTGGAGCTCTTCCCTACGGCGCTGAGAACTAGCGCCGCTGGACTGACCTTCGCATTTGGCCGCGTGGGAGCCCTGTGCGCCTCAAGCGCCCTGGTTCTCAAGAGCATGGGCCGTGAGGACGTGGCGTTCGCCGCAGCCGCGTGCCTGGTGCTAGCATCCCTGATCGCTTTGCACGGCCTGCCGCCCGACACCGCGGTCGAGTGCGCCAAAGGGATCGTCGGGAGTGGCTCCGTCCAGAGCAAGGTGAGCAAGGTGACCCTCAATCACATGAAGAACACGCTCGGGGCACGTCTCAGAAGTTCCAGCAAGACCAGGCGTGACGAGTCCTGAGCGAAACGTCGGGCATCCACAATGGAAACTGGTGCCAAGTCACGGGTGCGTGTAAATGGACAGACCCTTGCGACTGCATTCCGGAGTTGAGACTGTGAGGCCTCATCAGTTTTTTTTTATTAACTACTAACTGAAATCCGAAGATATTTGTCCGACATGTGTCGCATTTGTACAGGGAAATGAAAGTGACCTTAAATATATTGTCGATAGCTCCATTTTATGGCGTGTGATGACGTTCGATGTTAAGCTGGAAAACACTGTTTTGAAACCTGCGAAGGGCTCATAAGGCTATGATAGATGCAGTAACTAGCGAAAGTCAATGAAGGATTTTAATCGGAGAGGATAGAGAAATAGTTTATTTTCATAAGAACGCAGATTATCTGTTTTGCATGTTCATGGTCTGCAGCGCAACGGGCAGCTAGTTTTTTGGCTAAGGTGGCCAGGCACCTCAGGAGAAGAGAGGAGATTACAGGGACATATAAGGATATTGTCACCGAGCAATGTGGAAGACAATGCTCAAGCCTCACATGGGAAGAGCCAGTTGCGGCCAGGAGGGCTCAATGGTATTGATAGGGGCAGGGTATGTAGCTGTACTAAAAAGGGTATTTTCTTAGACCTCTCGGATCATGCGAGTTTGCGGCACATCTAGTTCAGGGAAGGGTTTATGACTCCTTATTCTGAGATTTCACTTGGATTTAAGCCCCTTCGCTGGTCGGGGGCTTGGCACAGGTGACCAGATGTGAATCCCGCGGGCTAGCTGACGGATGAGCTCATTACTAGCAAAACCTGTGGCACCAAGAAACCAGATAAACAGTATACTTTGTGACGGGCAAGAAGGTATAACGTCGGAGTATATCCGTGCACCAAAATTGCTTTTCACAGAAATGTGGCCGTCGCGGCCAAGATTCTATATCGTACCTGCATGCTCAGCAGCCAAACGGCATAAGCACTGAGCCACTGCGGTGGGTCAAATTCCACTTCAGTGCTAAACTCCGTGCGATGGAATATTCATGGTGGCTATCCTCACTGCCTGCGCCTCAGAGATACATCGAGGCACCCTGCATAGATGGATCGACGGAAGCTAGAAGCGTCCCCTTTGGAACGGGGTGGTGGCAGGTTGCCCCCATGCTCGGATTTTAAACGCGATGGCGTTAAGTAGCAGCAGTAAAAAGCATTTATTGTTGCAAAAGGAAGATTTAGGGAGTAGGGGATGGCGGATAGATAGATGTGGAGCTCCAGTGGTCGCTCTTCCCTATTCCAGGATCCCGTCGGCCTCCGCCGTTGCCTTGGACCTCGTCAACAGCATAAGCTGTGTGCTCGGGTCGGAGTCAGTCAGGAGGGCCTCCCACTGCTCTAGACTAGGGCTATTTATCTTTGGTAATAAAGGGCTTTTTTCACAGCCCCAGGTGTCGTGGTACGTTGTGGCGTAGCCCCCATCCACACGCACTCTTTCGCGTATCTGTTCGGCCACATTTTATGATACATGGCTCTGCTTGGGTAGGTGTCTGTAGTCGTCTGAGAGTGGTGGCCTGCTCTCTGTTGAGGATATCCGCCGGAGCCGAGTACTTCTTGCGCGCTCCCATCAACGCCTTCATTGCCTCCCCGTAAGATTCTGGCGTGCTGAAGGGTTCGACCGGCAAACCCGCCCTCCGGTTCGTGAACCCTCGGACAATGGTGTCTGCCATGAGATTTCCCTCAACCCCAGTGTCAGGGAACCAAATGATGGTGTGTTGAATGTTTGTGTTGTTTGATCCATGTCTGTGTTGTTTTTGTTTGAAGAGGATCCTCGCGGCTTTTCGGCCGATCCTTCCATCTCTGTATGCCCTCGCTGCAGCCTGAGAATCCGTCGCTATCCAGTAACTCAGTCCCTGCCGATTGGCTTCAGTCAGGGCTAGAGCTATGGCGATCTCTTCCGCTGCTTGTGTTGTCCTTGTGCGCACTGATGCACCAGTAATTACCTTCCCATTGGCGTTCACTACTGCTACAGCACTAGCGTTTTCCTTCGTTCTGTACTTGGACGCGTCAACATACAGAACCATCTGTTTCTTCTTTAGGAAACTGTCCAACTCCAATGATCCAATGAGTCCAACTCCAAGGACTTCATGTCCAAGTATATCCTGCGTCGTTTACCGTGAGCGAGAAATACTCGAAAAATTCCCATAGAAGCAACCAAGGAGGCAGGTGGGCCGCCTAGGTCACGTGACCCTGTGGCGTCATCAAAACCTGCCCACCGGATGGAGAGCAAACTGCCCGCCGTGGCAGGTGGCAGTTAATGATTTGGTCGCTCGGTAAGAGCACCATGGGTCGCACAAGGCCCTCCGGTGGCAGCACCTGTCACCGATATCGCAGGGCGGTGGCTTATCGCTTAACTGCACCCCTTCGCCAGGAGTGGTATGAGGGTTCCCAGGGATCTATGAATGTAAAGAATGACCAGTTCTGCATATACGGGAATTAACCCATTACGCTATCGGGTCATATACTTAGCGGAGCTTAAAGGTGCACTGAAGAGGAATCTGAACTTGTCTTTTTACCGCGGGAACTCAATCTACACGTTCCGAGCATTCTTAGAAACTTCGATTTATTGCCCTGTGTGGCCGATTTCCCTAATTAAATCGAATTAACGCCCGGCTCCCGCCTTTTCTTTTTTTTTGAATTCTCGCTCGTACGGTGGGCGGAGTCGACCAACGCGGGGAGTGCCTTTCACCCAGTCCAGTCCCGTGGCGGCTTGCTGCTGTGCCATCGGCGGAGTAATACGTAGCAGTCCGTAGAAGCAAATAGTCCGCGCGTATTTTTATTTCTGCGGGCTTACTTTGCGGTTATATTATCTGCAAATGAAACTATTTATTCGCGGAAACCTAAAAAACAAAATGAAGCGAAAGCACACCCCGCGTTGGTCGACTCCGCCCACCGTACGAGGGAGAATTAAAAAAAAAAGGCGGGAGCCGGGCGTTAATTCGATTTAATTGGGGAAATCGGCCACACAGGGCAATAAGTCGCAGTTTCTAAGAATGCTTGGAACGTGTAGATCGAGTTCCCGCGGCAAAAAGAAGAGTTCAGATTCCTCTTCAGTGCACCTTTAAGTGCCCCAAGGAATTTTTTCTTTCATTTATTTGCCCTAAGCAATCCCTCAAACTTAAAAGTGTTATTAGCTATAAACCTCCAGTTTATAGTCTAACGTCACTAGACTGTTTCTGAGCCCACAATATTTCAATCCCTTTGCGCTAACCTAGAGCGAAGATTCATTCACATGACCTTTGGTATATTTAAGCCCTATGGGGTCTCGGGGAGAGTGAATGCGCCTTCATCGAAATCCGCGTGGATGCCTCCGCATTCTAGTAGAGGAGTTGAATTGTTTCTGTAGATTTACCACGCAATGCACATGCGTTATCTTATTGATTCAATTACTTTTTGTAGCTTCGCGTTCGCAGACACCTTGCTCTTGCTTCAGAGAGTAAGGCGCTGCCTCTTGAGTTATCATAGAATGATTCCTTCCTGATTTATCTTTTCCAATTTCTATCTAAGTTCTTATCTTCTGCGTTTTTTTTTACCTCTTGTCTGAAGCTGTTCATTTCTCCGTCTTTGTTTCCTGCACACTTGCTGGTTAGTTTCTTAGTCCTTTTTAACCACTGGCAGTCAATGCTCGTTCTGTACAAGTATTTAAAGCTTCCCACCTCCAGTTAAAATGTCCCCACTTACGGCTGCGCCAGTTGAAACCCTCTCTTGAGATCTCGTAGAGGGGAATTGCTGTTGAAGATGATTGTTGTAGGATTCTTGACGTCTTGCAAATTCGAATTGCTCAATCACATTGCAAGAGGACACTTCTGGAGAGGTTAACTTTTTATAACAATTAAAAGCACAAAGGAAGATACAAGCAAGGAGAAAACATATTTACACTTGACTGGCTCACGAGTAGTTCTACGTGACGAAATCAGCCCTCGGTCCTGCCGAAACAGCTGGTTTTAAAACCTAAGTCCCCGCCCTCGGTGGGCAGAATAACCAATCAGGTCACTGTACAAACATCCACCCAATAACTTATTGGGGAAAGGAAAACACAACCAATCAATGAATGGGGAAAGAAGGTAACTCATAGCGACACCATACACATATGTACACTTGCCACCATCACGATTTGAGAATTACGCTTTCCTGCTTCGAGTTTCGCGAACACTCGCTTTCCCAACGTCCGGTTGCCCCAAGTTCAAGGAAAGCCACTTCAATCCATCTCGGCGCTGCTAAGCATAATGGAAGGCCTGCTAACGCATTTGTTGCCAGCATATTTCATCAATCCATCTGTTTCTCATCGTCGCTCCTCATGCCTGCAGCTAGCGTGACAATATGTCAAAGCACCCCGCTGCAAACATGACACAAAAGCCACGCACTGTGACGCGGGATGCGACCTAACGACTCGGTCCATGAGGGGAGTTTGACCTTTCCCGTAACGGCGCCGTCCGGCCCCCCCCCCCCCCCCCCCCCCCCGTATCCCACTGGGTTGCGCGCTCCCCCTTCTGTGCGGAGGGCCCAAGAGAGAACGTAATGGGCATTCCAATAACGCGACCGGATGCGGCAAACAAAATACAGCACCGCGAACTTCACTCCTCCTATCATCAGATTTCCTCAGGAGTCATTGGTTCGATTGGTTTATTGCGTTTAACGTCCCAAAGCGACTCAGGCTATGATGGACGCCTAGTGGAAGGCTACGGAATAATTTCGGGCCTGCAGCCGAGTCCCATTTTGGGCCAGCAGCCGAGTCCCATAACCATTGAGCTACCAAAGCGGATTCTCAGGCGCTCTTCGAATGATATTTTACTCTGAGCTTCCCGCGTGCTTCTAACCCAGCCCATGCCCCCTGGACTGCCTCATTCATGGTTGCGCCGAAGGACCCAGTGATAATCACCCAACAGATTTCTAGTCCCGACTTCAGTGTTGCCCTTAGTCACAAAAGCGCATTCACAAAATTAAGTCCTGACACTTTTATTCCTTTCCAAACACCGCTCAGTACTTCACACCTTTTGTACCTTCATAATGCCCTGAGCTTCATTATCGCGGTCTCTCTTAGCCATTTCGTCCTATCAGTTTGTTCGCCATTTTCATGTAGGCCTGTCCTTCGTTTACCCATACCCCGAGATATTTGTATTTTGCCAGTCTCGGTATCTCATGCCCTTGTGTTGTTAGCGCCTGATCAGTTAAATCGATGATAATAATCAGACATGACTTAATTGTGCTAAAAGTAAAGCCTACAGCGTCTCCTTTGTCTCCACAAGAACTAACCAGAAGAATTACATCGTCTAGGGCACCTCGATGTAGCTTCCGTTAGTAGGGTGGTGACATCTTCACCATTTTGAATCATGACCTCATTTAGCCGCGCCAAAGTATTTTTGCGGAAATCAATATTTTCGTGTCTTTGACGCATGATAGCGTCCGAGGCTGTTGTTTCCAGATACTGCATTAACACCTCTTTTTGGGCTAGTTGGTGCATACTTGGATTAGAGAGAAACTAGCGCCAAACTATGCACACCACGAGAAAAGAACGAGGACGAGACAGAAGCGCTAAAGCGCGAGACACAAGCGCTTGTATCTCGTCCTCATTTTCTTGTGGTGTACATGGTTTTGCGCTAATTTTTCTCTAATTCATGTTTCCAGATATCAATGCAATTGCAAGTATTAATTAAAATTACTCTTTAGGAGCTTTCCCTCTATTGTAGGGGTCGGCACGTTGCACATGGTTCCGAAATTGGAGGGGACACTTCATCTCCAAATTAACGGTATGACGCGACAGCGTAATGGGTTAATACCCACATGTGTAGCAGGTCATTTTCTACATTCATAGATCCCTGGGTGTCCCTCCTGGCGCAGTGGTGCAGCGGTCAAGCGATGCGCGCCACTTCCCTGACACCGCCAGCTCAGCTGCTGTTTCGTTAACGATAGACTAGAGGTACCGTCTTTGTCAAAAGTAACCAGGCTGCATGGTTTGCTTCTAGCTTGTACAGTGGCGCCCTCGTGGCTTTCCTTAAGATCAAAAGGTGCTGGAAGATAAGAAGACCCCCAGTCCATACCTTTAACGACCATTTCAGCTTCAGCGAAGCTGTAAGAGCTCCACTGCATGAGCTAGAAGTAAACCATGCAGCCTGGTTACTTTTGACAAAGACTGTACGTTGCTGTGGCTAGAACGACTTCCCGCACACGCCCATTAAACAGAATCAGAACCTCTTAGAAGGTATCACTGCACGCTGCAAGCCAAAATTCGCCGCAAATAATTTGTCACTAATTTTATCGACAACTACGTGCGCTACAAACACAAGATAAGAGTAACGATTAGTCACTTGTGAATAAGACGAAAGGATGTTCTGTTGAATTACGCTGATAATACGTTCTTCACAACATCAAACGACCCCCTCTGACGACACGCTCAATGGCCTAAGCAGGGAAATGATTCGTTCAGCGATAGGTGGTGGTGGTGGTGGGCTGGCTAAGGGTACCCGTGGCACAAGACGTGGCCTCAGATGAGTCACGGTAGTCGGGGTACGCCGCGTAAAGGCTGTACGTCTGGTACACGCTGCACAGTATAGACAGCTGCAACACAAACCAAAAGAAAACGTGACGTGGCACAGCTGGTAACCTTGTGTGTCGTAATGGTTTATCTAGGACAGTATATTAGAATCGATAATAGTAAGCATGGTATTTTAGCTCTCACTGAGGCAGTTTCGGCAGTTAAAGGGCAACTGCACCTCTTTCTGAGAATTTCGCTATATGCAAGGATTCAAATCAATATTGTAGGTAAACCATGCCAAGTTTTTTTTTGCACTAGCATTTAAAATAGTGACGTAATCGACGATTGAATTTTGCGCTTCTCCTCAAAGCACCGAAGAACAGCGGGGATGTTCAGTGTGACGTCACGGAAGGTATGATTTCAAATTACCGCTGCCGTCAGCCACACCCTGCCGTGCCTCGTTGGATGCTGCCAAACAACGTTCGGCAGGCTTTGCCTTCGATAGGGTTGGGTTTTCTTTCCCTTCAAAGCAGGCGTTTATGCGCTGGAAATGTACCGATACCTTCGATGACGTCATCATGCGTCCCCCACTTGGCATTGTGCTCTGCGGAGAAGCTCGATGGGCGTCGCGATTTTAATGGGTGATTAGGTCATCATTTCAAGTGCTAGCCCAAAAGGGCTTCGCATACGTTACCTGCAAGTTTCACACATTCGACCCTTTTAAGCTCGTCGATTTCTAAAACCTATGCAGTGGACCTTTAACGTCGGACTTTCTCCAAAAAGCATTGCGAAATCTGCCCAGAAATTTCCGGCTGTACAGTGCGCATAGGCAGGAAGTGAATGCTTTTCGGTTAATTTGCGATGCACGGTCGCAAGCAATGTTAACTTAAGCGGACCAAGACCAGCAAACCAATCCTGGCGTGATGGACTCTGGGTCTCTGAGAAAAGTTAGTGCCGAATTGGGAGTCGAGACGCCAGCTGTGCTGATGTAGTTTGCTAAGTCTTCTTGCGATAATAGCTGCGGCAGAGAACTTTATTCCGGAAAGGTTAAGCCTAAAGTGATCGCCTTCGAACTACAGTGTTCTGAGCACAAATCAATTCTGCGACAATTTCGGGCTGTATTGATGTTGACAAGCGGTAAACAGAAGGCGAAATTATCGCCGGGAAAATTGAATTTTGTAAAACGATTGTCGATTTGCGTAGTCAGGATATATGTTATTTAGGTGTATTTAACTGTGTGGGCATTTTTTTGCATTGTTCATCGGAGTTATGCTTTGTCATTCATGATATTGCCATAGGATTGAAGAGGTACATCGTGTATTCTGTGTGTTGTGTGAGTTTGCATGGCACGGATTGAAGCACAGTAGCTGTGCATGACACACCGTTTATTACAGACATTCGAGGCAGGCATATCAATCACAGCTCCCGTTAAGCAGAAAAAGCTGGATGTGACACTTAAGCTCCGCGTAAGGGTATGGCGCTAAAGCGTTAATGGTTTAATACCAATATATGCATTCATACCGGGTCTGTTCTGAAAGTAGTAAGACTCAATTTTTTTAACAAAATTACTTCAAGAGAATAGTACAAACGATTAGAATTTTTCAAAGTAGCACCCTTTCGCACCTACACGCTGCTGCCAATGAGTTTCCCAGTTTTCGTGCGCCTCTAGGAACGCCTTAATCGGAATGCTGTCCAGCTCCCTCGTCACGGCCTGTTCAACCGCCTTTACCGATCCGTGATGTTTCCCCTTGAGCGCCGATTTTTTATGGGGAATAAAAAAAAGTCTGGTGGGGCCAAGTCGGGGCTGTAGGGGGCCTGAGGCAGCGTTGCCGCCTTGTGCTGGGCAAGAAATCGGGGTCCTCATTCACATGATGAAGAAGATCCTAGCAGATCGCTTTCCGGTTGGCCTTTTGCTCCTCTGACAACACTCCCGGCACCAAATTCGCGAACACTCTCCTCATGGCTAAGTTTTCTGTCACGATCTCAAAAACTTGGGTTTGAGGAATGTTCATGTCATCAGCAATCATTCTGATACTTATCCTACGATCACTGTTCAGTAAATGTTTCACTCGCTACACATTTTCTTTGGTCTTGCTGGTCGAAGGGCGTCTGGAGCGGTCGACGTCTCCCACTCTTTCCTTACCTTCTCTGAACCGCTTGTTCGACTCAAAAAACACCTGATCTACCCATGGCACCGACACCGTAGACCTCCTTAATCATGTTGTGAGTCTCTTTGCCCGTTTTACCAAGATTTACACAAACTTTGATTGCGTATCGCTGATCCAGTATAAACGCTCTGTGATTCCGCGTGACGAGATGTTTCGACAGGGGTTCAAAATGCAAGCGACCTGCTGTCTTCAACGGCCGAGAGCCGACTGCCGATTTTCCCCAGCATTCCCAATATCCCCCTTCAACGGTCCTGCTCGCGCAGACCGCATCTAGTCCGCCCGTTCGCCCAGGAAAAAAACAGTCCTACTACTTTCAGAACAGACTCTGTATCTTCCCTGGGAGCCCTCACACCACTCCTGGCACAACAGTGGTGCGCAGCGGTTAAGCGATGGGCCACACTGCCCTGCGATGGCAGGTGCTGCCACCGGTGGGGTTTCTGCGACCCACGTTGCTATCCTCGAGCAACCTCTCACGAGCGATCATTAATTTAAGTGCCACATTTCGTGGTGGGCAGTTTGCTCACAATCCGGTGGGCACGCAGGCCACGTGACCTTCATGGCCCACCGAGGTCGCTTCTCCTCACAACGCCGCCGAGAGCGGCGAAAACGCAGGATTTTCTGCAGAACAGCAGCCGTAACGCTGTCACGTTAAAACCTGGCGTCGTTGACGGCGGCGGCGTTGTGAGTTGAAAAGCAGGTGGTCCAGTTGCTACGTCAGAAATGTGTGACGTCTTCGCATCCTGCTCTTCGTGTCAGGAGGGAAACACTGGTTAACTACGTAGTAGCCATATATTCGGGCGAAACCAGATGCGAATTAAAGAAGGCGGCCTGTATATATACGGAGTGCCCAGGCTAACTTTAGCCAAGGGTTAAAAAATAAGATATTTGAGGTAGGCCAGGGAAACCACTTACATACACCTACCAACCGGCTTGCGCATCATAGGCAATTTTTTTGTTTTGCAATTAATTAATTGCTAAATAAGGTAATTATTCTGAATGCGTAAATATTGTCTTTAAACAGCAAATGTGAATAGCAAAGTTGGCGAGCACCTTCAGAGACCCGCATTCTATTTATCTGCGATAAAGAAAGCCTCAAGTGCATCTTTTTCCGAGCACCAAACAAATTCCGCGAAATACAAAAAAAAATCAGGTGACTAGCGCATTCGCGCGCCACTATTGTGCCTCTCTCAATCCTAACTTGAGCTAACGGAATTAGCTGCTAGTAGAGCGCGACGACCCCACTGCTCCGGCAGGCCGATATGTCGAATGTGGTTGCGGCGCAACTTGCGCCGTCACGCGTGCAGTCTGGCTCGCGCGAGCGTCGTAACCACCGTCGACATCCTGCCGGAGCAGTGGGGTCGTCGCGCCATACTAGCAGCTAATTTCGTTAGCTCAAGTTAGGATTGAGAGAAGCACAATCGCAGCGCGTGAATGGACTAGTCAGGTTATTTTTTTTTTGTATTTCGCGGACTTTCTTTAGAGCTTGGAAAAAAGATACACGTGAGGCTTTCTTCATCGCAAATAAATAGAACGGGGGTTTCTGAAGGGGCTCTCCAACTTTGCTATTCACTTCTGCCGTCTAAGCCAATAGCTACGCATTTAGAAAAAATTATCTTAATTAATCCTTAATTGATAGCAATACAAAAAATTGCCAACATGCGCAAGCCGGCTGCTAGCTGTATGCAAGTGGTTTCGCTGGCCTACCTCAAATATCTTATTTTTTAACCCTTGGCTAAAGTTACCCTGGACGCCTTGCATACATAAACGCAGCTGGTCAGGTTACCGACAACATGGTTGACATGTTACCACCTGCCAGAAGGACCAGAAGGACAAACGACCATTCCCGTGAATGTGGGCTTGAGTGCTGGCGCACTGAAATTTTCCCGCCACTCGAGTCAAACTCTACACGTCAAGACGGCGAAGGTGACTGCCGCTTTCGAGTGAACGGTTGTGTTGCCTAACCTGAGGCTTCCGCCTGCAGAGATATGAAATGTGTCAGTAGCTAGTGCTCGCGGATAAGTGCCGAGGCCGGGCATTGCCACAGGAAGTGTACGATGCTGACGTTATCCGTGGTTGCATACGGGGTCTCCTATAACCCTCACCCTATCCCTCCGCTGCACAGACCGTAGGCCGTCATTAGTATGCAAAGCCTATTAACTGACTCCTATTAAGTGGCCTATTAATTGACTGAGATTAGCGCAGCGGCTAAGGAAGCTATAGGCAGGCGCTCTAAACGAGGCACTATACCTTCCGCAAGGGGAACTGGCATGCAGTTCTCGTGCCCCTGGCATACTTACACGAAGAGCTGTAGCCACGAAGATATGTGGACGTGTCGAATTAATGGCTTCATCAGTGTTGTACTGCAAGAAGTCGAGAAGAAGAGCGCTGACTGTCAACAGTTGTCATGGCAATCTGCGATACACTGATACAACTGTTAAGCCACCGGTGTTCGCACCAATTTGACGACCTGCCGACTTCTCTTTTCCCTTTTGACAGCGAAGGAGGGTAGTGGCGGCCTCAACACAGCGTACCACTAGCTTGATGGAGTATTTCTTTTTTTTTTTTGAAAGATATTCCAGGGTAAAGAAGACTGCTCAGTTGCGTAGGTTCCAGCGGTTGTTGTTAAAACGCCTCTACCTCACGTTATTCGGAAGTGATCTTAATGCTATACTACGGTGCTGAAATGATTCAAACAAATCGAAATCTGAAGACTGAAAACTATCGGAGGCCAGCCAAAGTGCTATGTAGAGGAAAGCTATGCAACTACGTTAAATATTCGCGATGGAAGAATGATATGTCAGCTGTAGTCATACGATGGACGCCATTGAAAGGGCGCTGTCTTGATAGAGACGTGAAGGTTCTGCACAGGCATCGCCATCTCTTCTAAGCGACTCACTCCTGAGGATAAACGAGTACTTGACCGGGAAACCAGTATAATCGGCAGAAAACCGCTGAATTCCAAGCTGCAACGGTGCCCAAAGTTACAATATACGTTATAAAACGTAGTTACTCCACCACTAGGTCACCGCCGCCGTGCCTTTCAACGCATGGGTGAGATAGGATTCTACCTCAGACTTCCGTAGCCAAGAGTAGGGACATGACGGGCTCGTTGTGACGTACAATATGCGTCATACTTAGAGGGAACACGGGAGCGCGTGGCCTCTGCGCTTCGCGAAGCACTGCTGCTGACAGGCGGCGAGAAGGAACGGCTCCAGGCACATGCGCGGAAAGAGCAGCCGGCCGTGCTTACTAGGCATGCACATTTGTCTCAGACTCTTGCAGGCCGTCGGGGGCAGCGCTTCGCAAAGTGCAGAGGCCGCGCGCTCCCGTGTTCCGTCTAAGCATGACGCATAATGTACACCCGGCCAAATGTTTAACTGGCGTGATTTTTGGATCCTTAATCGCACCTTGTAAAAGGCTTCTCTTGGCTAAACCGCTGGCATATTCATGCCGCAATTTGACGCGTGTTGTGGCATTTGGTGGCTTATTTTTATTGCGAAAGCAATACTACTCGCGCTTTCAAGCCTTCGCGTGACCCGGCCGCAGTTACGTTTGACCTTTAGCGGAGTGAATATGGACGACCAACTCGTTCCTTCAGATAGCCCGGCTGCAGTTACGCCGCGCCGCGCACCTGTGGCTCTACTGCCGCTGTGACGTCATACCTGCTGTAGATTATGGGCGACCAACTCGCTCCTTCAGAGAGCCCGGCTGCAGTTACGGTGTGTGTCTGCCGCGCTGCGCACCTGTGGCGCTACTGTCGCTGTGACGTCATACCTGCTGTAGATTACGTTTTCTTTCTCTCAGTCGCAACAACATCAAAAACAAAAATATAAAAAAATTATCGAACACGCTTTGAGTCGTCGCGCAGCGGCGGCAGGTAGCTACGCGTGACGTGTAGACGCGGCGCACTGCGTTCCTTCAGTTGGAGGCGCTGCGCTTTTGCTTTCGCAACCTACCAGGCTTAACGAAAGCTAAGCCCCCGCCAATTTTTTTTTTCGTGTTATGCTTAAGTAGAGCACTTGCCGGATAGGATCAAAATGATTAGACATCCGCATGGTCTGCAGCTACGAAGAACCAAAACGAGCGGCACACGCAGAAGTGGTTTTGGTTCATCTCGCTTCCTCCTCTCGGTGAACTAGGTACCTCTCCTTCAATGCTAGACAAGTCCTTTGCCCAGAGTAAGCGCGATTGCGCCACCGGAACCATTGCAGCGCATCCCCCTTGTTTTGGCTGCTCGTAGCAGTAGACGATGAATATTATTAATAATTTTGATATAATCAGGTCATTACTCCGCTCCAGCATAATGTGAAAAGAATGGACCACCAAATGCCACCACGCGCGTCATATTACAGCATGAATATGCCAGCGGTTTACCCGCGAGACGCCTTTTACAAGGCGCAATTGGGAATGCAAAAGTCACGCCAGTTAAAGATTTGTCCGGTTATACCTTTGAAGGAACCCAACAGCCACCGAAACCAAGGCAAGTACACGGGATAGTGTTCCTTTTTTAGTGTCATGTTGGACACGACATTTGCCGTTTCGGTGTTGGGTTGCAGTTGTAATTTTGTAGTTCGTGGGGAAAAGGTGGCCGCCACTGGCACAGGACATGCATGTTAATTGGAGGGACATGGGAGAGGTTTTTGGGTTTCAGTGTACGTGGTTTGGTTGCTGCTGACAGTGACTGTGGAACCCTAAAGACTCACCAGTAAAGACAAAACTTTTTTTAAGCGTTAGTGAAAAGGTTCTTCTAACCCTACTGAGTTTTAGAGCTTCAGTGGCGTGAAAAGCTCCTTGCTACGTGGCTGGAATGCAAAAACCCCCTTGGCATCAAGACTTTCGTCCAAGGCTATATGAGTGCGTACCTTGTTGCGAACGGCTACAAAGAAGGCTGATAGTATGAAGAGATCCGCGCAGAAGTGGAAGATGTTCCAGTACAGGAACGCGCACAGTGCCGCCTTCACTGGTTGCTGGAACAAAAAAGGCGGATGCGAGCGTGTTGATCCCAGACAGCGCACTTCGTATCCAGTTAATTCCGGTCATCAAGTGCAGTAACACAAATGAGCATCGCTGAGACTGCAGTGGCCACGTGTCACACTCTATGTAAGACGCGCCGCACGTGACAGCAACCGCAATGCGGCTTCAAGATAACGGAACCGATGTTTTGAAAAGACGTTGGATGACGTGATCCGTATGCCAGGTCATTTTATTGCGAAAGCAATACTACTCGCGCTTTCAAGCCTTCGCGTGACCCGGCCGCAGTTACGTTTGACCTTTAGCAGAATGAATATGGACGACCAACTCGCTCCTCCAGATAGCCCGGCTGCAGTTACGCCGCGCCGCGCACCTGTGGCGCTACTGCCGCTGTGACGTCATACCAGCTGTAGATTATGGGCGACCAACTCGCTCCTTCAGAGAGCCCGGCTGCAGTTACGGTGTGTGTTTGCCGCATTGCGCACCTGTGGCGCTACTGCCTCTGTGACGTCATACCAGCTGTAGGTTATGTTTTCTTTCTCTCTGTCGCAACAACATCAAAAACAAAATATAAAAAAATACCGAAGACGCTTTGAGTCGTCGCGCAGCGGCGGCCGGTAGCCACGCGTGACCTGTAGACGCGGCGCACTGCGTTCCTTCAGTTGGAGGCGCTGCGCTTTTGTTTTCGCAACCTACCAGGCTTAACCAAAGCTAAGCCTTCGCCAATTTTTTTTTGCGTTTACAGATTACAGGAAAAGCAATCACAAGCCGCCGGTGGGATACGAACCCATGACCTCCACATATCGCACGTGGTGCTCAAAGATCTGAACCATGGCGGTGGCTGCCTCGCCTTTTACTTATAGGTGTATTTTTGTGTTGGGTGTAGTCTAACAATGACAGCCTTCATCAGTGCCACACCAAACGACAGCAGTGGGCGTGGAACGCCCTGTTATATACCTCAAGCGCCACGAAAAATGGAGTCAAATAGGGAACGCGGCGGCTGTGCGAAAACTCTCATTTGCGACCCTCAATGGCATCAGGACACTGTGTTTTTGGCGTCACGTGTCTGCTTTCTTCACATATCTAGGCCAGCCTTTGGTCGCGGATAAACGACCATGCGTCACACAGCTAAGGCTAAACTGTGACCGCACGGCACTCGCTCTATCTATGCCGGTCTTTTGTGGATGTCCTGGCTGAATGTTCCATTCTCGAGCCGCCTGCTTTCTGTGGAAGGCGGGGCCAGGAGAGGGTATCTGGGTATTACCTCACAACTCGTGCTCTCCTTAGTTCGTCCCTCAAACCTCGTGCTCTGCCTAGTTCGTCCAGAGGCGAGGGTCCTTGACGTCCTTGAGTTGGCGTATAAAACGTCTGTGTCGTCCGGCATGTGATCGCTCTCTGAAATTTTACCACAAACCAAAGCCAACAGGAGATTGACAAAGTGAAGCCACAAGGCGTCAAAGCGCTGAATTCGTTGCGCCAACACACGAAGGCGAAGGAATACGCACCCTCCTGGCGTGCAACAGAAGGACCAGGTCCGCTCCGACAGCGAACGCGGAGATCACGATGTAGGCAATGGTGAACCTCCGTGTGGTAGCGGTATCTGCAAAGCACGATCTTACAGTATGCCGCTGGTAGCAGGGAACACGTAGATGTCCTTGCTATTTTTTGCGAACGAACTGAAAGGGACCCTGAGATGATTTCGATCGGCATATTCTAGTGCAACATATCTGTAGAGGTGGCCTTTGTGGGTACTCGTGTGAAATTCGAAAGCTCTGCATGGACCCTATAATTTAGAAATAATCTTTAAAAATCGCTGCTCGCAGTAGCTCGCAACCGATTAGGGCGACACACCTCACCGCGCGTCCCCTAGCTACCCCGGTGACGTCAGTGGGGCAAAAGAGCCAGCCTCCGAGCTCACCCCGTCTGCCCCACTGACGTCACCGGGGTAGCTAGGGGACGCGCGGTGAGGTGTGTCGCCCTAATCGGTTGCGAGCTACTGCGAGCAGCGATTTTTAAAGATTATTTCTAAATTATAGGGTCCATGCAGAGCTTTCGAATTTCACTCGAGTACCCACAAAGACCACCTCTACCGATCTGTTGCACTGTAATATGACCATCGAAATCATTTCAGGGTCCGTTTAATACGGCGTGACGCTGCGATTTCTTTAACGTTTTACAGTGACAGATACCTCCAGACCTGTAGGAACACCGATATCTTCCTTTATTATTGTAGGCTTGCCGGAGAGATGAATGAACACCTTGAGTTGATTGGTAAAAAATTCGGGGGCACTTTGGCTCTCTAAAGTGCTGCAAGGCGAAAGCGCGCTTCCTGGCCACCGTTTGTTTTTATTTACTTTTTAATTTTTTCACATTTTGTTTCTTATTTATTTTTGATCCTTTTCTTAATTTTATTGTTTTTTATTTTTATCTTCACATCTCATTTTTATTTTGTTTTTATTCCTGTTTATTTTCTTATTTTTATTTTTCAGTTTCCTTTTCTTGACTTTACTCCTCTTATTTTATTTATGAAGCCCATGCATTCACTAGATGCGCCTTTATTCATGCTGGAACCTTGAGCCTTTTAAGCAGTGACGCCGAAAGGCGGACGAATCTGCCGACGCGTCTGTCGACACGGCTGCCGACGCGTCTGTCGACACTCCTGTCGACGCGTCTGTCGACACTTCTGCCGACGCGTCTGTCGACACGGCTGCCGACGCGTCTGTCGACACTCCTGCCGACGCGTCTGTCGAGATTCCTGCCGACGCGTCTGTCGACACTTCTGCCGACGCGTCTGTCGACACGGCTGCCGACGCGTCTGTCGACACTCCTGTCGATGCGTCTGTCGACACTTCTGCGGACGCGTCTGTCGGCACGGCTGCCGACGCGTCTGTAGACATTCCTGCCGACGCGTCTGTCGACACTCCTGCCGACGCGTCTGTCGACACGGCTGCCGACGCGTCTGCTAACGACAGTATGAGGCATTAAAGGCTTTCGCCTTAAAAAAACACTAGTAGACAACAGCGTTCACATCGTGCTGCTTGTGAACTTTTAATTTCTTGAGACTCAGATGTCACTGGTTTTGATTATCAAAGAGGCTTCGCACGTGCATGATTGGACAACGAATGGAACAGGAATTTAGTCACATTCATGAAGGCAGGGCTGCATCAAGGGCACCTCGCCTTTTATTCCCACATTGCTTTCGTAGTTCCACACAGGGCAACTCAAACGGGTTTCTGGCGGATGAATCGGCATCTCCGAAGGCTACATTAGGATGGCGTGAGGATGTGGAAGAGCATCGCACGTATGACTTCAAAAAAGAATTCACGCCATCCTAGGAAGGTTCGGAGTAACTGCTTTAAGTTCGGAATACATTAATGCCAAACCAGCTACAGTGACATCCGTCCACACAAGAAGGATGACAGGAGCGATAGATGCAGTTCAGGCGTATTGAATAAAGATCACGCTGACGGGGCACCCAACACTGTCCTTGGCCACTGACGTGGAGCTTGAGATCCCTTACTTGAAAACGGTGCAAAGTATTCGTGACAAACAATGTGCATGTTCTAACGTCCAGGTCTTCGCACACCCCGGATGAGGCACACTCTATGTGATTTATCTCTGGCTTCTGTGTGCTTATTGCTCATATGACGTACTGTACGGCGTGTTTGTCTAGCCACACGAGAAAGAAAAAATCAAAGCAAAATGAAAGCCTTCAATGGAAAATTAACTGATCCCATACTGGCCAACCTCTCCTGCCCCGCTGGAGACGACGAGCTGTAGTTGCGACAAAATGAAGTGTCATCATTAGAGAGTTTTAGCACAGCGTTATCATATACCATTCACGACTAAAGGCCGTGAGCTGTTGGCTGCTGGATGGTATACGATATACAGTGATGGTATGCTAAACCTCTTTCTTAACCGCTGGTCTAGCTGCACGTGTTAGAAAATCCCTTGTCGTTTGTCATGTTTTGACCAGATGGCATGTAATCCAGCCTCTTTATTCAGTACCATGACATTAAACGATGAATTAGAGAGAAAAAAATAATAAAAGCCCGTTGCTGTCACGCGACGAGTCGAAAGAGATCAGTTTGGGAAGAGGCTATTTAAGCCGCCGCAACAACTCAGGCGGTTGTAAATGTAAAGCCGTTGCTGTTGCGAAAGCTAGTTTTCTCTTGTTGCCATAAATATAAAAGAAAAAAGAACCATAAGAATAACAATGAGGAGAGCCTTTCTACACCAGCGCCATGAGCGTGGGCGTTACAAAGTTCACGCACTTTCCAGTGATTCTCCTACAGAGCTGTGGCACAGCACTTGATGTTCCGTGCCACAGCAAAAAAAAAAAAAAAAAGTCACAAATTCTCCATTTATAGCTCTTTTCCCCGCAGGAGTTTGGGAAACTGACAGAAATTTGGAAAAAGCAGACGAAAATTTCCCTGAGTCCCATGAGAATCTCATTTTCGTCAAATTTTACTCCTAAAATTCCCTAAAAAGGAAAAAAATCCCCGAATATTCCATCACTGCCGGGAAGTACCGTTTCTCCTGGCGCATTTCACACAGGCAGGTCGTTTCGAATTCGCAGCACAGCCCAGTATGCACGCGCTTAGTCAAGCTACAGACAGTTAAAGGGTCAGTCTACTGAATTTTATCGACCATATTTTCTTTGCGGCAACCGATAGCTATTTACTCAAATTACCGTTTAGCCAGGTGTGGTGCCAAGAAGTGCGGTAGAACATTTTAAAATAGAATTTATTGATGTGGGAACACATCTGTATGAGATGGTAGTCTCATCTGGCAACCATCTGGATTTCCGCCGCGGGGCGACAAACATGGCGGCGCCCGTCGAAGCCGGACCTCTCGCTTCGGACTGAATTATCGGTGTTGCTGCCTTTTTCAGTGCGTTCACTGGCCATAAATGGGGCGCCTGTCTTTCGCTTCGTCTCATCTCGCCTATAAGAAAACATATAAGAGATAAATTTGCTCTATTTTAATAATTAGAGTGACGATTCTGCCGCTCCTAGGCTTAAGTGGAGAGTCGGTTTGTTTACAGCAATGGTTCCCGTCCTGACGACTAGATGGCGCCACTATAGGCTGAGTTTATTTTTGCGTCTCTGCTAGCATACGCTGAACTAAAAGTGGGAATGTGCCTGCGTTTTGCGTACGTGTAACTATAAATTTCATGTGACTTACAGAAAAAGCGAGCGGTACGCCTTCTACAGTTTACTAGAACGTGCATTTCTCTGACATTGGTGCATACAAATCGTGCGTAGTATATTCACTTATGCTTCTACAAAAAAAGACTACCACTTTCTTGAACAAAATGAACGTTTGGGGTCGCCACCATTCATTTTTACGCGACTTTTAACGCCGAAATAAAATATAAATTTCCGCCTAAACTGGGCGCAGATCCCTCGTTATTGATGTTATAGGGTGCCAACTACCAGAATATGCCATTATTTATATACTCATCTCGGTGAGTAGACTGACCCTTTAAAGGCAGGTGAGTACTAAAACGAACCATTATAAATAAATCGCGGCCACGGAAGCGCTGCAAAGTTAGATGGCCTTTAGAAGACCTGACGATCACCAGGATAGGGCTGCAAAATTCTGCGACCTAAGATGTTTGGTTATACTTGGTTTATTGATTTATTGGGCTTAACGTCCCAAAGCAACTCAGGCTATGAGGATCGCCGTAGTGAAGGGCTCTAGAAATTTCGACCACCTGGGGTTCTTAACGTGCACGGACATCGCACACAACACGGGCCTCAATAATGTCGCCTTCGACGGGGCCAGTCAAGCTGCCCTTGACGCAGCTTTTATCCCGTCACCCTCGCCACACCTCGCACATGCCCTGTACTTGTTGTGGGAAATAAACTGAAACTGAAACTGACACGTCGATACTCTCACTCACCAATGGCCTTGGAGTACGTGGGAAAGGGTTTCAGGGTGATCGGAAAGTCGCGCTCCTCGACCAGGCTGTACACGCATTCTCCGATCGTGGCCACGTTGAAGAGCTGCGCACGAAGTGGGGAAGAAGAGCCGAGTGGCGGAAAGAGCGGCCGTGTGCAGTGAAGAAGCAAAAAGAAATAGATGTTTGGGCCAGTAAAAGATTCACCGTACGGCTACCACTCCGTAACGCGAGTTTAAACGACAGCTATTGACGAATCCATATTTTAAGATATTGTGAGGTAGAAAATATTAGAGCAACTTTCTGTCTGTAGATTTCTAGAACGCTGTTTTTAGCTTTCCCTATTTATTTGCTATACACTGGCTACGGATTCCTCCACTTACGTTATACCAACCTCCTTCCACGGTAACCGTCCTCCGAGTGGTGCCCATGGCAACGCACCCGGCGGTTACGCCGACGACTACAACACGCTACTGCTACTGCGACGCGAAACCCAGTAACGGGCTCTTAATACCTATATGCACAGACGATCATACGATACGACGCAATAAATCTGTGTTGGAATAATTAGTCAATGATTACGCTTTTGCGCTTATCACCTTCTTATTGCGGCTTTACATTTGATTTCGGAGTACCTTTTTCGTGACTTTTTCGTAACGGCCTTCTGGTGGGTAGAATAGTGGGCGATGGGGGAAAGCTTTCTGGAGGGTTAACGTTGGTGAGTGGAGCCTCTGGAAAGTGTAGGTTGGTGGTTAGCGAAGCATTTTCATTATTAACAACTGCTGAAGAAGAGCAAACGCGACACAAACGAAAAGGGAAGGGACGAGCGCCGACTCGCAATTGATGCTTTATTGGGGGGGGGGGGGGGGGGGGGGTGTTGCGGAAGGGCTTCACACGGTAAGAGAACTATGCTGCATGCAAGCGCAATGAAAAAAGAAAGCATGCAAAAAGAAGGAGCACTTGTGTTGTTGTCACTCTGTCTCTGTCCCTGTCCCTGTGGTGCCACACCAGTATGAAAAAGAAGGATCCAGTCATGGTGGCTGAACAGCAAATTCGGGGGCTGTCATGCGTGTAGTACAGTGTACTAGAAGTTTTACAGTGGCTCGAGCGGAGGCGCCTCCTATTGTGCGCCGCGTACCCTGCTTTGGAAGAAAGTAGCGGCGGCGCTGTCGTCGCCCGCACTTGAAGCGACTGCGCGCGCCTTCTGCTCCCGCAGTTGCGTGTCGATGTTTGCGTCGTGGTGTGTTGCTCCGTGCGTGCGTTTTCTGCATCAGTGTTTACGATGCCTCCCAAGCGGCGGCTAAACCACTAGCTGTTATGCACCAGGTTGCACAACTGGCCACGCGAGAACAGCACAGGAGCGTGCTGCTACTACCTGCCTCGGAAGGAAAGATGCTGAACGCAGCAGTATTCACAAGAGCCTGTGACTTCGGTGGCTTGCTCTATCCCTCTATAAAACTTTTCAAGTTTATTACCAACCTTGAAGATATATTTACAGGCTGCTTCAGCTCGAACAAGCTCCATCACGACAGCATCATGGATGTCTGTCATACACAACAAGCACATTGCAGCTATTGGATGTGAGGAGCACAACCAAACACTTACAGCCAACATGATTGGATTTTATGTGGTGACCCGCATGCACTTTTATGTTAAAGGCTTGAATAAGTCTCGTGATGCAGCACGCAGAAAGTCGCACCAGCATTTAAAGCTTAGTCGCATATGATGACCACATATCAACCAAGCTGTTGTGCAGTGGTCGGCTTAAAAGTGGACATATTGTGCAGTAAAACTCATTGTTGTGGTCTGTGAAAACTTTGTTTGTTGTTCATGACTGTGCCAAGCACCTGTGCGTACCAAGTAGTAGTAGTAAGTGCAGTGCAAATTCCTTGTGATACAGAAGCATAGATGAAGATATTAAATGCTTTGAAAAATAATGGAATCTCCCTAATAAACCAAGAACATGTATCCAGTACCACACAGGGTATTCAGGTGCGTCACGTCCCCTGCCCCGCGCGTGCGCACGCACGCACGCACACACGCAGCACAAATAGAATAGCGCCACGACTCGGCGTAATTAAATGCCGCAGCTAGTTCCGAGGCTGGTTACAGAGGGAGGAGGTCGTATGAGTCACGGAGAGCAATTTTAACATTTTGACAAAGCGTATTTCTTTCAAAATGCTAGTAAGGAGACAATATTAATCGCCGTTTCATTTCACTTACGGCGAACTACCTTCTTTATGTGCTCTTGTCTCATGGTCGGTGGTATCTTGATCATAGACAGGGAATCCTTTTTATTTCGTATTTAATGGCGCTTGAAAGCGAGGACGCAATCACATATTTTGTGTGAAGCGCACCATCAGTGAGATGAAATTTACCATACAAAGAGTATGAGCGAAGCGAGGAATGTATATTGCATTCAGCTATACAGCTGAGCCGCCCGCGAGAATCGTAGTGAGCGTTTGCAAAATCACTTTTTTTTTTCATTTTGCTCGTTCATGGATAAAACAGGGTCAATACTAATCAAGGCAAACTGCAACGAATACCACCGCGAAATGTGAAGCGGCTGTCCCCGGCCAGACAATTACGGAACTCTTCGGTCCGCCAGCGACAGCATCGGAATATTTCCACATGCACAACGAAGCTACACGGGACAGAAAGCGGAAAGCAAACATTTTTGTCCCTTAGTAGTTTTGCATCCCTTCGTGGTGGTAAACTTGAATCGCCTAAAACATCGGCGGAAGCGGTGTCCTGCAAGCGCGACGGCCGCCTGAAAGGTGCCGCGGCTGACGCGCTTTCAAGTGCGGGCGACTACAGCGCCGCCGCAACTTTCTTCCGCTCGAGGCCCTCTGCAGCGGAGGCGGTCGCGCCACTAGAAATATTCTAGTTCACTATACGTGTAGAGGCTATGGATGCTGGCAACGACGCGTATTTCTTGTGTATAACTTGCGGTGGGTTTGGCCGGCATAGCTCAAAAAAAAAAAAGGAACAAGGGAAAAGAAACATTGCGGCGGGTAAAAAAGGCGCCACTGAAGACTTGCGCAGAACTCGAATTTCATGTCTTTCGGAAAAGCTTTTCGCTGACGCATTAAACCGATCGCGGCACATCGTAGAGCTCCCTCTATCGCCAACAGGTAGCCTATTGAGATTTTGGTAATGATTTTCACTTGATTCAATTCTTCGAACTAATAACGGTGGCAAAATATCCCCGTGAAATAAACAGACAGAGGGCTTCTTCCGATAAGTTCGCAGACATTGTGACGTCAGGCTTCACTGCTTGAGTCGCAGAGGTTAAAAGGTACAACTAAACACAGCTCTAGTTGTCATTGATGGTAAATCCAGTAATGCTAGAGGTTCTTGTCCGAAACATGTACAGCATACATTTCATGAGCCCTCCTCAAAAATCTTATTTTTAATATGTTATCTGCGTGCTATAGCCTTAAGACAATTTTAGCCAAAAATGTAAGTGCGAGAAGTTTCTTCGCCTCCACACAAAGCTTCGCTGGAAAATTGCCGGGTGTAGACCTAAAGCTGTATCCAAAGAACTTTGTCCCGCAGCAGCAGTGTTTCAGGAACCATGCAAAGGATATCGCGCAGAGACAAAATTTTTATTCACGAAAACACGGGAACTACGTTCACAACGTTGCCTACCTCAGTGTCGCAATAAACGGCTTCGTTTAGGGAAAAGAGCTGCGTGAAGGAAATAGCTAATCAGAGAGCCCTCTGCAGCTCAAGTTAAGGCTGATGGTCACGGTGTTCACAGAGGCAGCGTTTTTTTTTTTTTTCAGGGCTGAGTCCTTAATCACGGCTGCAAAAGCTGCTTTTTGAAAGTTGGAAGCGTGAATTCTTTACACGCAAGCAGGCTAGTGGTTCATGAGGTAGAGGCATCCCCGGCTAATATCGAGCACGTCAGCTAGATTAGTGAAAAGGTGATCAAGGGGCACATTAGGTTCATAGGGGTGAGCTCAAGTTCATTAATGTATTTACAAGACCCCACACTCCACTCGTACTCACGCTTTAGCCGTGATGATAAATACAGGTATTTGGGTCAGTATTGTGCCCGCTGTTTGGTTCAACAAAGCGGAGGATGAGAGAAAGTGTGATAAGTGCCTGCTTAATTAAGAACACGCAGCCTTACCACGCAGAATCCGGCAATAGTGCGGAGCCACGTTAATGGCAGGTCTGTGCAGCAAATCGGGACCTGTAAAGACCAAGGGGTATAGCGAGAAAGCCACTGAAAAGTCGAAGACGACGAAGGCTTTTGCAGTATGCACAGGAATCATGTCAGCTGATGTTAGAACTCTAGAAAATGGGGTGGAGTGTAACCGACTAAGAAAAGATCGGACAAGTACTATGCGACCGTGATGAATATGCTGAAGGAGCCTCAGAATAATGCACCACTCAGGATTTTTCTTCGATCCAGGAGAGCAAGCAGCTGCCCGTAACAAAGTTCTAGTTGACAATTCTTAAAACACTGCGTGAGATCATGTCTTTGGGCCAATTCGCAGATGTGGACCCGGTATCCTTGACCATCACGCCTCCCGTTTCGGACGAACTTTTCTGATTGCAACCAAGCGCGCCGTCCAAAACGGCTAGTTCTAGGCGCATGCGGCACGAATAAAAAGGGAAGCATTACTGCGTTTTCTGCCCTCTCACTAGCTCCGCTGCAGCGGTGATAGCCAAATCGCGTGTTCTCAAAGGGCGTCCGTTCAGTAGAAGTGCACTATGCACTAAATTTTGCCCCATGTTCTGGTAACCAAGTAAGCAGCAGAAGGACTCACCACAATCATATTCGTGCGATTGGTCGGACTCTTTGTGTTGGAAATGAAAGTCTTGTTATCCTCAGCTGCGCCCAATGCTTTTCGTGTGGCAAAGACACGTGCTCTACTCCCAGAAGCTGTAGCGGTGGCTGCACAAGCCGAGCGAAAATTTTGTAAGCAGCACTAATTAGAGAGAAATTTAGAACGCAGAATGTATTCGACGTGTAAGCTTAAACGTGTGCAATAATTGCTTAAAAATCAGGTGTAAAAATGAGCTCCCCGTGGTTTAGCCCTTGTCCGGTATTAAGAAGGGAACAGAAGCGGCAATCATAGCATTAGCCCTCGCCGCTGTCTGCGCCCGTTTGCAGTACTCTGTAAGAAGCTGGGCCTCAGAACAGAGGTTGGCTTGGCAACACCAAGCGCTATCCATTTCAATCTACGGAGCCCTAAAAATGCTGGCCATTCCGACAGGCGCCTGGGACGCCGAGTTGAAGTTTTCGTAGTCAGAAAATGCACGGTGCTTATGGTAGGTCTAAATTGTAGATGGCAGATTCAAGATGGTAGGTCTAGAATGAATGGGCACGGAGTTTTTGCGGCTGGATTTTCTTCAACGGCGATGTTTGTGAAGAGGCTATGTAGCTTTTCTTTTTCTTTGTTATTCCACAGAAAAGATGCACAAAATTCACCTTGATATAAACAACCGGATCTTTTGCCGATGGCTAGTTAGGTTCATAAAAAAAATGCAATATGGCTACATATGAACATTGCACTAAAGGATGCGATGTACTGTTCTGCTAATATGCGTCTTTCTGGAACGGGTGCAATGCTGGAGAGGTGTTTAATGCTAGATGGAATGACATTCCTCGCTTTAGCGCTGATATATGATACTGTTCGACGCCTGTGTACAGGGTGTCCACACTAACTTTAGCCAAGGGTTAAAAAATAAAATATCTGAAGTAGGCCAGGGAAACCACTTACATACAGCTACCAACCGGCTTGCGCATCATAGGCAATTTTTCGTTTCGCAACTAATTCTATAGCAATTAAGATAATTTTTCGAAACGCGTAAATATTGACTTTAGGCAGCAAATGTGAATAGCAAGGTTGGAGAGCACCTTCAGAAACCCCCATTCCATTGATTTGCGATAAAGAAAGCCTCAAATGTATCTATTTTCCGAGCTCCAAAGAAAGCCCGCGAAATACAAGAAAAATCACGCGACTAGCGCATTTGCCCGCCACGATTGTGCTGCCCTCAACCGTGGCTTGAGTGAACGAAATCAGCTGCTGGCAAGGCGCGACGACCTCAATGCTCCGGCAGGCCGATATGTCAACGGTGGTTGCGGCGCCGCGCGAGTCAGTCTACAAGCGTGACGGTGCAAGTCGCAGCGAAAGCGCCAGGAATTGTGAGCTATGAAATGACCAGAGGTGACAAACACAAATGCGACGAGTTTTATTCGCCACTGAGAAGCAAAAGAAGATAAATAAACTTGCACCGTCACGCTTGCAAACTGGCTCGCGCCGGCGCCGCGACCACCGTTGATATATCGGCCTGCTGGAGCATTGAGGTCGTAGCGCCTTGCCAGCAGCTGATTTCGTTAGCTCAAGTTAGGATTGAGAGAAGCCCAATCGTGGCGCGCGAATGTGCTAGTCACGTGATTTTTTTTTTTGTATTTCGCGGGATTTCTTTGGAGCTGGGAAAAAAGGTACACGCGTGGCTTTCTTTATCGCAAATCAATGGTAAGGGGGTTTCTGAAGGTGCTCTCAAACTTTGCTGTTCACATTTGCTGGTTTGGTTTGGTTTATGGGGTTTAACGTCCCAAAGTGACTCAGGCTATGAGAGACGCCGTAGTGAAGGGCTCCGGAAATTTCGACCACCTGGGGTTCTTTAACGTGCACTGACATCGCACAGTACACGGGCCTCTAGAACCAAACCAAACCAATCACATTTGCTGTCTAAAGTCAATATTTACGCATTTAGGAAAATTATCTTAATTGCTAATTAACTGATTGCAAAACAAAAAATTGCCTATGATGCGCAAGCCGGTTGGTAGATGTATGTAAGTGGCTTCCTTGGCCTACCTCATATATTTTATTTTAACCCGTGGCTAAAATTAGCTTGGACACCCTTTACATTGCGTGTTATAGGTAGATTGAGATTGCTGTCATTGGCATGCCTAGTGTTACTTGAAGGAAGTAGCAAGGTTGAAGAACCCTTAGCGCAGACGTGTGGCTACGCTAGGATGGATGTTAACGGGTAATTTTTCCTTTTGTATAAATTCGAACGCAGTGAACAAGTTCTCGCTTTGAGTTGTTATTGACTACAATGAGGGCGTAGTAATCAATGTGGCTTCACCCTGTCATATGCTGATCTTGCTGCGTGGTCCGCTTAGTTGGCAGAGCCGCTGCCCAGGAGAGTCGACGGTCCTTGGTTCAAGTCCGGTACTATAGATGAAATTTTCATGAACTGCGATGTTTCTGAAGAACCTGTTTAGCTTTCCTTTGTAGCTATGTGGTTACACTCAGTAATTGCTCCCATGATTAAAATTCCGCGGATGCAGGTCGATAGCGGAACATTACTGTAAGAAAACATTTCCGTCTTCAAAAAAGATTCAAGAAGTTAAAAGGTTAAAATTGAAGTATCAAAAACGCATGCAAATTTTCGACCATGCCTTCCGAATGTCAACGCAATCGGGTGTCGGTCTCGCGTGGACTTCTCTTATTCGTGAATTAAGGAACTCTTGACGCGCTTCTATATTACTCAGTAGCCTCTTTCATCTCGAAAACAGAGCAAAAGGTGGGACGATAAAGAAAGGCAACACAGCATCAAAAAGCTGGAGTTTTCGAAAGTGCGTCTTCAAATCTCAAAGCGGAAAGAAGAACGAAGGTACAGAAGTAATCGAACATCGAACCCACAATCGCAGACGCCATCTTGTTCAACGGAGCACGCGGTATGAAGTCGTTTCGTTTGGTTTATGGGGTTTAACGTCCCAAAGTGACTCAGGCTATGAGAGAGGGGGCATATTCATGAAACAATAAAAAAAAGTTACCCAGCTTTCTACGGCGCTTTCAACGGGATAGCGGTAGGGAGCTCGTGTCGCAGGAAGTCCGGCGTCGTCGTCAACGTCGTGACCGTGATCGAGAAAATCGCCGAAAAAACCCAGAGAAGCAACCTAGGAGGTGGGTGGGCAGCTAGGTCACATGACCTTGTGGCGTCATCACAACCCGCCCACCAAATTGTGAGCAAAACTGCCCAGCGTGGCAGATGGCATTCAAATTAATGATTGGTCGCGAGAGGTTGTTCGGGAAGAGCGACCTGGATCGCACAAGTCCCACCGGTGGCAGCACCTGCCATCGCAGGGTAGTGGCGCATCGCTTACCCACTGCACCACTACGCCAGGAGTGGTACGAGGACTTCCAGGGATCGGTGAATGGCAAGCAGGGTGTGCCCAATTCTGCACATACGGGAATTTACCCATTACCTATCGCCTCATACCCTTAAGGCGGAGCTTAAGTGTCCCCTCCAATTTTTTTTTATTCTACGTCATCACGCCAGTGACCAATCACTGCCATTGTTGTTTCCCCTTGCAGGCAAACAGCTAGAAGCCATCGTCAACCCGAAATAAATGTCAGCGTGATCTTTTTCGCAAAGGCTGTCTTGAATTTGACCGGTGAAACAGAATCCTTACGCTTCAAGGTCACCCTGCCTGTTACACTCGGGGTACCAGTGGTAGACGCAGGTTTCATCCTCAGTCACCAGCGGCTTGAAAGCAGCTCTCGTCAGTGTTCGTCATGACAGATTCTTAATCAGAGTATTTTGGTTGCTTTGTTTTTTTATGCAAATATTTTGTACATCCAACATGAACTCACCTTGGACATGCCCAACTCTTCGCACCAGATTGTTTTTATGGACTGAGTATGCATTTTAGTCTCGCTTCTAAATATAAGTCATTTGCTACAAATATCTGAAATCTACATTGCGCACAATTTATCCGAAACGATACTACTTTATACTCGTACCATAAATATGCGATTGTATCTTGCTTGCATGTTTGGCATGTAGAATATGTCACACAGGCGTTTCTGATTATGGTATTAGCATACATACACACCATCTTGGCTAGCCTGCTTTCTAAATGGCAGCTGCATGTACCTGACACATACTGTAGCCATACATACCAAGCAGGAGGGAAAAACTGGAAAAATCAAAATCATTGCAAATGCAGCACTCAGGCAACAAACAATCGAAAAAAACAGAAACGAGATGAGCTAACTTGACAGATAGCATAAAACACGTTCTTCGAAAGTGTTTTAAATCGTTAACAAGTGCAAGCATGTGGACAGAAAAGCTCTCAGAGTGAGCAGCATTTCCCGGTATACTGTTAAAACATAGAAATGACACTTTTTTATCAAAATGAAATTTTTTTTTGGCCCACATCCACCCTTAACCTTCTGAATGCCTTCCAACCGCTGGTTCTAGGGTCATTACCGGGAATCCGGGCCACTGCCGCTAAGCCTAGCGGCCTATAGCGCTTTAATGGGAGGTCACTATTTTCTTTCTTACGTCCCGGATGGTGTCAGCGCGCTATTCTTAAATACTCAAAGCCATGCACCACTTGGTGGCAGCCAAGGGAACTAGAAGTGTATTGCAAAAGGCTAGTCGGCACATTTCCCAGGAAAAGGCACAGCGCAAAGTAGGACTAAAGAAGCGGACTAAAGAAGCGGACTTAAGAAGCGGACTTCTTTCTTCTTCTTTCTTCGCTTCTTTAGTCCTTTCTATTTTGCGCTGTGCCTTTTCCTGAGGAACTAGAAGTGCTAGTACCGAATTCCTGCACTCTAAGCGGAAATGAGTAGAATGGGAGTAAGCGGTTCTATAGCGCACTCCCTCTTATGAAAGGGAGTGCACTAGAGGACCGCTTACTCCTTTAATCCCATTCAGCCGTATTCGTGTGTAGAGTTTGGTGATGGTTGCGGTCGGGGGGTAGGAGGGAGGCGAATAAGAAGATGCAAATGGGTTCAATGATTTAGCAAGAGTGCGCTTTAGCCGATGTTGCGCGGGACGAAACGAAACCATGCATCACTACGAGGTAGTCCGAGTTCGGCCACCGCAAGCAGGAGACACTACAACGCTCTTGACGTCACGAGCGAAAAAATCGTTTAACTGTGCGGTGGAATTACTCTTTAGTCCAGCATGGGAGGAAGCAAGGGAAAATCATTATTATGCACGAAACTCCGTTTTCTGCGGGCAGAAATAAAACAGCTGGAATATTAAAATGAGGCAGAAGGAGGAAAGTCAAAATGACCAAACCAATAAATGCAGGTTAAAACTTGTAGGTTCATTTATTTCTGAAGATTCTAAAATTAAACGCCACAATGAATGTCAGCACAGAAAGCACACTTATGTGCCATTAATGCGCAGCCACTGACACCTCCAACTTTCGCACTGTTTCACCTCGTTGCGCCACTCCAGCTCACGTCACTGTGCACGTGCGTCTACCAAAACAGCCCTGCGTGCTTAGAGTTCACGAACACCTAGAACGTGATTCGCTGGTGGTGATGAGTTCCAACGAAGCAACAATTTCAGTCACTATACGCGGTTCCCGGCACCTTTTTCGCCTTGACAAACGTGCATGCATAGACAGTGCTAACACAACAATTCGTTGAGAGGAAATTGAAGTTACGGAAAAAAGCGAAACACGTGGATGGATTATCTCTCAGACATCACCTTTTAAGCACGAGAAGTGAAGGTTTCACAACTACCGCAACGCACCGTTGTGAGCAGCACTTTCATGAAGATTGTGCATAACACGTGGCCAACGTACCGGCGGTTTCCGTGTGCATGCTAAAGTACCCAGGCTGAAAACATGCTGACATCTATAAGTGGAGACGTCTTTGAATACCAGAAGTCTTCTAAATTTTGGGGGCGCACCACATCAGAACATTAGGGAGGAAAATCACTGAATGCAAAGGCTCTAAAAAAAAGCTTGTTTTGCTACATGTCAAATCAATGTATGCACGATTAGTTAGTGGCGATTACATTGAACAAAGCTGACGTCAGCGAAAAAACCACCCAAATAAAGTTCGAAAACTCGCGATGCACACTTTAGGGCAGCACCAAAGCGAAGAAACGCATCATGGTTTATACAGCCTACATCAAGAAATGAAGAAAATACCGGTGGCACTAACTGCTTGGAAGAGCTTTGCATATATAAAGAAGAAACAAAAATATGTCAAAACTCCGGATAATTCGCATGCTATGGCGATACTTTCTTACATCTCAAGACGTTCGAGTATTTCCTTTCGTTCGTAGGAAGCAATACAGAAGTACAATTTGCGTTAATAGTAAAATACTCCAATAAGCATGAGACGCACCATTTGCGCAAAAATCTGTACATTACTTACGCAAGAATGCTTAAATCATGTACAGATGTCCGCGTTAGGAAGATGAGTGAAAATTAGTAGCAGCAGTGAACAGTGGCTGGAAGAAAACTGCCGCAACACATTCTTCAAGCCGCCGGGCTTCCGATGCTATAGGTGTCATCGTTGGAAGCGTTAGTGCTCGGGCATCGGTCCCAGTGGAGTTGGCGGCGTCCTCGCAACCGAACGCACGGGCAAAGCTGGGCAGTCTCGGTGCAACCAGATCGCACCCAGCCCGTTCACGCGGCCTCGGTATCCAGCGGCAGTGCTTGAAGCAGCTGGCCGTGTAGAAGAGGTGGTCCCCGGGCATCGCCGAAAAGTACTTGGACGGCCTCGGCGACGTCACTGTGGCCAGTGCGCTGTGCGCCAGGCGCCCTGCGAACCCGACGAGAGCGAGGTCCTCGACCTCTGCCTTCGGTGCGGTCCTGCTCTGGGTGCGGCGTAGCCTGTCAGCCAGGTCTCGCATCACGGTCTCCATCAGGTCCTTCAGCGGGCCCGGGAACCGCGACAGCGACGTAGGCACACGCCGAAACTCCGTTGTCCTGCGACGGAAGCACCGCATGCTAAACAGAAAGAAGCAAAAACTGAATAGAAAACAGGAGGTTAACGTACCAGGAAGAACATGTGATACCCCATATCGAGGAGCCTGCGCGCGATGAGCGTGCCTAAAAGCGCCATGTTCACCGCGGCCGGGTATTGGTAGTGGAACTTCGGCCAGAGAAGCGATGTCGGCGGGACTTCGATCTCACGCGTCACCGGCAGTCGGAAGGCTACGTTGTCGTAGAGGTGCGGAAAGTGCATCAGGCTAGTGTTGGGCAACAACATGGATCTTTTGAGTATCGCCATCGTCGAGGCGGCCACCTCAGTCAGCAGAGCCAGAAACGCTCGCAGCGGCGGCACAAACCTGTAAAAGTGTTCCAGCAGATCTCTCCTGAGGCTCATGTTGAAGGTGCTGATGGCTAGCGTGTCCCCAAACCTGGCTATCATGTCGGCGACGTCCCTGTCGTGGCGAGCGACGGTGTCGACGAGGACCCCTCGCACTCGTGCGTAGATGATGTAGAAGACGGCCAGGCGCGAAGCGTTGTCGATCTTGTCCTGGTGCTGCTTCCAGACGGGCAGCAATAGTTCGGCTGTGATCATGCTCGAACACATCATGGCCTGTCTTTGTTCAGTAGCATGTCCGAGCCCGCCATCATCTCGTGCTTTATGGGGCGCGACGCGAAGTTCGCCATCTTCCAGAAAACGTAGACGCCTATGTACTCCTTGAAGCTAGCCGCCTTCTCAGAGTCCCGCAGGCTGTCGCGGAACCTGACAAACCGTGGCAGCTGGAGACACACCAGCACGTCCTTCGCCCACAGCTGCGAGTCGTCCGGCAGGTGTCTGTTCGCGGCCTGCCTCAGCTCCGTGTCACTGTAGTTCATGAACTCGGGCCTGATGACCACGTATTTGGAACCCAGAATAATCTTGATCTCCCTGCGTTATGCGAAAGATAAGGCGGACAATTTCTAGTGGGAACTCTAGAGCGCGTGCTTCTGTGTAGTTCCCCCACGAACATTACGTATATGCGGGTTCTGCGATGTGCGAAAACTGCCGTTTTGGTATATGCATAGCAGACTGCCTGCCGGCTCTCGCACAGTCAGCTGCGAGCCACAGAAAAACGCGTTCAAATGTTCCCGCTATGAGTAGCACACCTTGCACGTCGAAAACTGAAGGGAGGACTTAAGCTCAGCCTCAAGGGTATGACGTGATAGCCTTTTTTATTTTTTTATTTGATACCTCAAAGGCCCCAGGTATGGGACATTACATGAGGAATGGGCATGACAGTTAAACAACAGTCTTGATAGCGTTCTTAAAATGGATGGCGTTGATGTGATGCATGGCGTCCTGTGGTAGATCATTCCAGTCAGCAATTTTTTAACGCCGGCTAAATTCTCTTTATTTCAATAAAGAGTTTCTCTCTCTCTCTCCGGGATTACGTGACGAAAAAAGATCAAGAATGAGCGGTAGTTCTTGTAGTGGGGGCGTAGACGCCTTATGGTGATTAATACGGCTTGAGAGGTTATAAACAGGTGACATGACTGATTCTCCTAAAGATTAATGATAAAACATATGAAAGAGGCACAATCGAGAAATTTTTCGTCGCGTTTCAAGGCTGGGTAAGTTGGCTTTAGATTTTAAAGCAGACTAGTGTAGTATGAATAATCAGAATAAATGAAACGGATAGCCTGATTATGTATTTTTTCTAAGGTTAAAGACAGGTTAGACTGGTCAGGATCCCATATTGCTGAAGCATATTCTAGTTTAGGACGGACAAAAGTTATCTATGCTAATGATTTGGTGGATGGGGTGGCAAATCGTAAATTGCGCCGTACGAAACCAAGGGTACGATTAGCCTCATTAGCGATGTTCATGATATGAGACGACCATGTTAGGTTTTGCGTTACAGAAATACCCAAGTACTTACAGGAAGAGACGGACGACACTTCTGAACCGAAAAGAGTGTATTTAGAAGTATTATGCATGTGCCGACGATATGAAACATGTTTTGGAAATATTGAGAGACATTAACCAACGTTTGCACCAAGTTTGGATTCGGTTAAGATCTTGTTGAAGAATGCCAGGGTCAGTACTGCTAGTGATTGGGCACTAAATTACACAATCGTCAGCAAATAAGCGGATGGTAGAGGAAATACTGGAAGGAATATCGTTAATATATAGTACGAGTATTACCATAGTACGAGTATTACGAGTATAGTACGAGTATTACTAGAGTTGAAAGACACCCGAAAACCAGTGAGTCGTCTTGAGCAGTAAGCTGGTTAACTAATTTTTAATATTAACTTTTTAACTAGTAGAGTTAGGCGCCCGGTTGCAATTAGAGATATGTAGCCAGTCGTTAGTAATAGCCATATCAGATTTTAAATTTTCGATAACACGATTGCCCTTGCGCTGTGGCTCGAAACAATTTGTCTTTTTCGACTAGCTACCTTCACTGGAGGGGTTGCTTTGTCTGCATGCTTTCGAAAGCGCATGTATTTTCGACGGTGCAGCCAGATTTTGTCGAGCCACAGCGGGGAGGGTAATCGCGTTTTCGAAATTCTAAGAATTGATATGGCTATTACTAACGAGCGGCTACAAATCTCTAATTGCCATCAGCTGCCTATCTGGGATAGTTAAAAAGTTAGTTGTCAAACATAAGTTTACCTGCTTACTATTTAAGATAATTCATCAGATTTCCAGTGTCCACCAACAACAGTAATAATATGCTGTAAAAACAACGTTTTTGCCCCAAAAGGTCTATTTTTTTAAATTTTTCAAAGTCTTTCCTGAAAGAGCAGGTATAACGGGGGCATATTTTCCAGTCGCTGTTTAACATGCTCATCCCAAATGCAAACGCTTTCGTAATGCAGGCGCTGTCAGCCCTGAAAGATTGCTGCGGACAGCTGCTCTACCTATGTATCATAATGACAACAATGTATAGCTCTGCACCAGCAGGTAGAGCCCCAGCGTGTGATGTGTAGTGTGTGAGCAGTATCTGGGCATAACCATAGTTCTAACTATTACCCGAGGTCTAATGGACTTGTAGAACGGTCCATACAGGTAATAAAGTGCTAAATACTAAAAGCGTTAGCGGTTTGAGGGACTTTTTTGCGGTCCTGATCGACGCTCGAAGCACACAAGTGGGCAAAATCAGGTCGCCAACGAAACTTCTAAAAGGCCGTAAAATTCGTACAATCTTACCAATGCATATCACCCCACTCGAACCGTAGTACAACTGCGCTGACGTAAGCAATCGCCTTTGTGTTCATCAAGACAGTCCCCGTTGTCACGAGGACAGAGAAGCGAACCCTTTATGCATGTTGAAGGAAAAACAGATGGTGGAGCTTTGGCGGCAAGGTCAGTGGATACATGGATTTGAACACAAAGTCGGGCAGTCAGACCACAGCACCGTTCATATCTGGTGGTCTAACCAAGAAGGTGTCACTCATTGTAGCACTCGATATCACATTCGACCTTCGTCGAGTGTTGCTCCAGTACCATGTGGCTGCACCAGAGGGCTATGACAAAACTCCATCCCCGAACATCAATGTTGTTGTTGTTGTCCTCAAGGAGTTAATGGCGCGTATCCACTGCGGGCAATTGGCCAAGACAAAGGCAGCGACTGACAGATGCTTCAAAAACGTTTTCCAGATTTTCTGAGCTTGCTGCGCCAATATCCCCGCAGCAGCATGCACCAATAACCCCGCTTCAACAGTTTCTTACCATACCCCTTATGGATGCCGGATAGTAAGGCCAGCAACATTTAGCGACTGGCAAACCCTAAGGAGACCGAACGGTTTAACTTTTGTTGTAAAATATTTTTTTTTGTTTTTTTGAGGGAGCGTTATGTATAGCTTTGCACCAGCAGCTATAGCGCCGCCAACCGGTGATATGTAGTACCTGACCGGGCCAGGACATTCGTGGACGCACTTCGCTCGGTAGGGTATTGTGCACGCAGTGGCCGCTCCTGGCCTGTGATGCACAAATTGGGATAAACCACATGTCGATGACAAACGAAATTATATCTCCCACTAAAGCCC
This sequence comes from Amblyomma mixtum, assembly GCF_055824585.1. NCBI lineage: Eukaryota > Metazoa > Arthropoda > Arachnida > Ixodida > Ixodidae > Amblyomma > Amblyomma mixtum. Next base: position 128,816,135 of record NC_143016.1, on the reverse strand, counting down.
CAGAAGGTGCAGCTCGATTTGTTTCTCATAATCACAGCTTTATGTCTAGTGTTACATTCCTTAAGGATAGGTTAAATGGGATGGGAACTATTAAGCAGGCACAGAAAAGAAACATGCGGTTGTAAACGCTCTTCGGAATGTATTTCGGCATAGTTAGAGTAGACGAGGAAACTTACTTTTTGCCTCCTGATTTTGCATCTAAGGGGCGTGATCATCAATTGAAAATAAGGGAATTGCCGAACAAATGTCTTTCATTATTTATTTTTTCAACACACCATCAGCGAATGAAATCAACTGCCAAAGAAAATTGCTGAATGCCAGAGTAAAGCGCTCTTTCGGGCTCTGTTGTAGGCTTGCGTGGTGCCTTTTTGTTTTTGTTTTGTTTTTTTTTAGTTTTAGCGAAGGTTGACTAACTGTGACGGTTAAAAGGTTAATTATATGAAATTATTTTAGCGGCTAACTTGTTAAATTTATTCACCTGTTCTTTTAATGTCCGCCAGAGCAAGTATTATTGTGCCGCAGAAGCCACCCTCACACCTGAAAAGCCTATTTTCAAAACTTTTGGTTCAACTTCGCTGAAACGCTCAGTATATTGAAAGCGTTGCCTCTTTAGAGTCGGTGACAAGCAAGGCACGCGGTGCTTCGCGCCATAGGGGAGGAAAATTTCAGATGTACCATTGCGTCCCATTTTTTGAACGTGAAAGTAAGGGCTCCGCCGTCCGAATCGGCCATCGATCAGCCAAGGAGCCGCGAACGATTAACGTCTCCGTTGCAGTATCAGCGCCCGCACATCCGCCGAGCGGTTTGAGACGGCAGATATTGCGGAAAAACATCTCCGACCTCGGCCAGTCGAGTAGCCGTGCTGGCTGCGGGCATCTTTTCCATGACTACGTTGCTGTTGTGCTAAAGAGTTTCGCCGCTCCGTTGAGAAAAAAGCACGTGACTTCCGGATTGGTTTCCGCAACGCAACTCGGAGTGCAGGAGAGTGTCCTACGATTTCCATCCTCAATGGCCTCACACAGAAAATAGTCATCAACAGAGCTAAATACCAATGTAAGAAGCCCCGACCTGTATAACAAGCAAAAGACTCGGGTCAAAAGTGCATGCGAATTGAAGTGCTCGTTCGTGCTCGCGGGACCGACAATCGGCGTTGGCTCTCTTCATATGCTCGAGCAGCGCGTACCTTGCTTTTGCCACGGGCGTATACTGTTTCGAACGGGGAGAGAGTGACAGAAAACTATTACGCCTCACAGGTCCAGACCACTGGTTCAGATGGGTGCACTGTGGTTGCAGCTCGGCGACGGTATGGTCACCCAACCCGTGAGTGATGCAAGCCACCATGAGCTACCATAGTGTTGGGGGCAGTGTAGTAGGAGGAGCGACCCATCTCACCCAGGAATAGGGTACGTAAGGTTTGGGAGGGCAAGGCGACAATTAGGTCCTGGCCAATTAGTTAGATTATAAAAAAGAAACGGCGCAACAAGACAGGGACATAGAGGTGGTCAAGGAGGTTTTTTCGGCCCCTGAAAAGCTGTTGAAGGTTTTGCGCAGGGTTATCGCTCCTATTACATGAGATTCAGTGCGTAAAATCAACCATAGGTAAGTTCCTTTACGTCGAGTGCACAGCGAGAGTATTCTATGAAATGTCTTTAAGCTGTGGCAGAAATACGCCAGACCGGCAGGCGCATTATAGTGTGACCGTAGCAGTGGCTTAATGGTATGGGCATCCGCCTCGCATGCGGGTGATGTGGAGCTCGATTCCAAGTGCCGCCGGGCACCCACTGGTGATACACTCAACACAAGCTTTTCTTTGGCCTACTGCTCGGCTTCTTTAGGGTGAAATGCTCGGGAAGTGGGTCTTTGATCATCCCTTAAATAGACGAAAACACCTGCGTCATAACAAATAATAAGCATCACTGTAATGTATACCGAACTGTCTTAATGTACCGAACTGTCTTAAGTGCACTGTCTTGAAGGGAAGCTGAAACGGTTTTTCGAGAATTCGAGCTTATTTAATAATTCGAATTTATCAAGCATCTAGATAAAGCATGAAAAGTATTTTTGCACTAGCTTTTCAAATGGTGTCATAATCATCGATTAAAACCACGACGATGTTTAGGCTGCTTCTCACTACTTTGGAGGAGTGCGGGGAAACTCGGCAGTGACGTCATTGTTGCCGAAATTTCAGATGTCCGCTGCTTACACCTGCATGCTGCTGTGCGTCGTCAGATGGCGCCAAACAATGCATTGTGAGCTTCACCTTCGATGGCGTCGGTTTTCTTCCATGGAATAACCGTTTCTTCGCTGGAAACGTACTGCCGTCATACATGACGTCATTATCGGGGCCTCTGCTTGTCGCTGTGCACTTCAGAGAAGCCTGAACGCCGACGACGACTTTATTCGGCGATTACACCACCATTTCAAATGCTAGAGCAAAACGATTTCGCAGGCTATACCTGCACGTTTCGCACATTCGGCAACCTTAAACTCATCGAATTCGAAAACCGCTTCAGTAGCCCTTTAATTGTCCCACGCGCACCTGTAAACAAATGCTTGATAAATGCACTATATTCGCTAAGAATGCGCACATAATCATTGGTGAAATCATTGAAGCCCAAAACATTGCCAGATAAAAGAAAGACTGCGTTAGCACTCTTTCGACTGCGTTCATAAAACGCGAATCGGAATATCTGACCGACAAGTGGATGACGCGGTATGGTGCAAGTGGGTTTTGTTATTCTTTCAGTGCTTTACGTATTTTAATCATGGATGATTTGCGGGTCGTTTTATAGCCTTTTTAGGTCCTCGCCACTTCTAGCCTTCTGCATATTTTTCCTGCTTTTATCTCAAGGACGTAAAACCGCAGACACCGTATCGTATTTATGAGAGCCCGCGTAATATGTGCTGCAAACGGGCTCTATAAGCGTCGTATAAACCTGTACGTCACCAAAGCGGGTCATTTAATAAGAAATTGTATAAAACTGTTGGAAATGATGCGTTCTTTTTTCTTTTACACACAGTTGCCAGCAGAAGGGCTCGCTTTATTTTGGGCCTTCACACCTCCCACTATAGCTCGGGACGCAGATACTATAATGTATTTAAGTCTGGCGGTCTGAGTGGTATCATCAATAATTTTTTTTTTCAAGCACTGTTTGATGTCCGTGTTTTGAGCGACACTGCATTACCCAAACATTGCGTATAATAAATAGTGTGAAGCTTGCTGCTTCATGGATGCGACGAGCGAATTCCTCCGGAACACCAATTGCGTAGGACAGCAGCAGTGTGGCCGACAGGAAAGGAACAAGCCAGTTGCCCACCAATACAGTCCTCTCACTGGCTATTGTTTGTGAGGGCCGGTCCCTTGAGCCGGTCCAATCATACCTCCCTGTAGCAACAATAGTCTTCCATCATCAGCATCATCAGCATCATCATCATCATGCGCTCACTACCGCCGTATTCCCACTGCTTGTGTTATCAGCAAAGAATGAAACGCGAACAAGACAACTAAACCGCGAGCAGCAAAATAAGAAACTTTTAGCCAGAGGCAGCTCAATGCTAGGAGATGGCAATTGCACTTCGAAAGCGCGAGGACCCTTCTTCAGAAGTTTTAATCACTTCCATTTGCTCTAGGAGGTAATATAAGGGTGTTTTGTGTTCCCACCTCAGTTTTCTTCGCGTTTCATTCGTTCGTTGCTGACAGTGGCAAGTGTCTCGGCCATGGATCGACGTTTGCCACAGAGCTCCCACTCCATAAGTGCGGGCCATTGTTCACCTAACGGCCAGCTTTGCGCAAAACGTTTAGGGTCGACCGCCGCGCATGATACGGCTTTGATTTTGCCCACCGGAACCGGTCAGCGCTCGTCTTCCCAGTTTGCTTATAATAAACAGTGGCAAAGTTTGCCCAGACGTCACGTTATGGTTCTTCTGAAAATAGGGTTTGTCTGGCGGTTCTACAGGAATCTAAAGGAACCCGGCTAAAAGCAGAGTTTATTTAGCTGTCGAGACTTAGCAACTTGACGAACAATTTTTTACAAGTGTCAAAGACTTTGTTCCTTGTTTATGACGCCATTAGCCAGGGAAGTATGCATGTCGCGATGCAAAACTGCCAACTACATCTATCGGCCGACTAGCTGAGCCTGGGTCATACTGCATGTGGGAGATATGCCGCAAAGCGTGGGCCACGTAATTGATTGTAAAACATTTTATTCGCCGGAAAGAGCTTGGCAAGAGGTCGCGTTAAGTGGTCGAGAGTACACAGCCCTCGATGACTTTGTCAGCTCACTCCACCGCCAAAACTTGCGTTCTGGGGTCAGAGCTAGCCAGCACGATCTCCCACCGCTCGAGAGAAGGAGCTGTAACTAGATCACCTGGAGGTGCCTCTATTTTGCAGTCCCACAGGATGTGATCGTAGGTGGCACGTTGGCCACAGTGTTTGCAGTTTGGGTTGTAAAGATATGGATAAATGTGCGCGAGGAGTGATGGGGTGCGTATCGATCTCGTCTGTAGACGACGCCACGTAACCTCTTTTTCTTTAGTAAGTCTTTTGTCTGGAGGGGGAAAATTCTCCTCTCTAGTTTAAAATGATTGGTGAGATCATGATATGTGATCATGGAGTCCTTCGTGAAATTCAGGGAGCCAGACTCATCCACTGCCCGGTCGACGAAACCTCGGGCTTTATTGTGGGCTGCCTCGTTCCCCGGATTCCCCGAATGGGCTGGGACCCATATCAATTCGGAATAATTTGGTGAGAATTTGGTTGCGTTAAGGATTCTAAGGGAGGTGTTTGTAATTCGCCCTTTAGCGAAATTATTGATACCCATTTTGGAATCGCTGAGGATGATGCTCTCTTGGGTATGCGCTAGGGCGAGGGCTATAGCCGCCTCTTCTGCCGTTTCAGACGATTTCGTTTTGATTGTTGCCGAGACGATGTGGTTACCATTCTCGTTCACAACCACAATTGCAAAGGCATTGGTATGTTTGTATTCTGCCGCATCTACTTAAAGTGTTCCAGCGCACTGTCTGTATTTGTTATGTAAGGCTTTGGCTCGTGCTTGTCTTCTACCCTCATGGTGTAAGGGGTGCATGTTTTTGGGGAGTGGTTTGATTAGTAGGGCCGTCCTATAGTCGCGGGGTAAGTCTACTTTAGCATCGTATTCGTAGGTTGAAAGTTAATTCCGAACCTGGTAAGAATACTCCTGCCAGTTCTGGAATTGGCTAATCGCGCTGTTTGAGCCATTAAATGGGCTACTTTCAGTTCATTGTAGGTGTTATGTATTCCTAACCTCATAAGCCTTTCGGTTGAGGCATTTAGTGGGAGTCCTAACGCAGCCTTATAGGCCTGCCGTATCATGCTATCCAATTTGTTCTTTTCTGCTTTCGAAAATTTGAGATAAGGGGTGGCATAGAGTATCCTGCTTAGCACAAAGGCCTGCGCTAGTCGGCATAAATCACTTTCCCTCACCCCTTGTCTGCGGTTAGCTAAGCGGCGGATTAATCGCGCCGTCGCTTCTACCGTGCGTTTTAGCTTAGTGAGTGTGCGAGCAGCAGAATGGGCGCCTTTGTAACTCGCGGGGTGATGGAGCGCAGCTATCGCCTCTGGTCTTCTCTCCTGGAGATGGCGAAAGCCTTTACTGCATTTTTAAATAAAACAAGCATTGTGTAATTTCCAGCAAAAACGTTATGCTGCTAGAAAAATAGTCGATTGATATGCTAATATAGACAAAATCTAACGCGACTACCCTGAGATCTAATGAAACATCGTTCTCGTCTCACACGCAAGTACTGAAACATAAGATGCCTGGTCATTTTAGTTTCTCTCATTATTTTTCAGAATTTACACTACTGAGGCGTATAGAACGGCTGTCTCTGGGCAGTAGCCGGAGCGAATCACTGTTCTTCCAATGGCAGCTTCAGTAAAAATGAGTTGCACCTTTGCGAACAGGCAACGGTAGAAGAACAAGAAGTAGAAGAAGCTGTTTGAGAGGCTGTTCGCTCGGTTTGTGCCCGGTCCGTCTGAGACGCTCTGGAAAAGCCGCAAGGTAAAAACCCGCCGTTCAGCGTCGCATACGAAATGAACCTCTTCTCCACTGCCCGTCTGGAGTCCAAGGACTTGCTGACCAGCGAGTGTTTCGATTGTCGTGACGCCTTCGGACACGGGCTCTACCAGAGCCGGCTGATGCTCATATGTGCGGTCGCTGCTTTCGTGGCAAGCTCTCACTCCTTTGTGTTTTCACTGATCTCGGGAGATGTGGAATTCTGGTGCAAGCAGCCGCCGCAGTCCGACGTTTCCTTGAACGAATCGAGAGACGCGATCGTCCCTTCACCAGCCAACAGGACGTCAGACCCATGCCACATCTACGACGAGCATTCGAACGAACAGAACAGCTCGACAGGAGTGCCGTGCCAACAGTGGGAGTACGATCACGAATGGGCGAAGACCACAGTCGTGAGTGAGTGGAATTTGGTCTGCCAAAGGCAGCCGCTCACCGCCCTCATGGTTATGATTCAAACCACTGGGGCCGCCGTGTTTGCAATGGTAGCAGGACTTACCGCTGACTACGCCGGCAGAGTGCCTGTCCTTATACTATCACTGGCGATACTCTTCGTCTCCGCGATAGGAAGCTGCCTTTCCACGAGCTACGCCGAGCACGCCACAGCCAAATTCTTCTCTTCCGGAAGCTCTACGGTTGTCATGGAAATGACCGGCGTGGTACTATTCGAGGTCAGCACCCACGACCACCGGCCACTTCGCATTGTCGTCGCGGGGGTAATCGGGCTCGTGCTGGGCGACCTCTGGTACGTCGTCATGATCCCCGTGAAGCTGGACTGGGAGGTGAAGCAAGCGCTTTTCATCCTGCCCAGCGTACTCTTGCTCCCGGCTGCCTTCTTAGTCGACGAGTCACCACGCTGGCTAATCGCGAATTCACGGCTTAAGGCGGTCGAGGCTGCCATGTTGGCAGCGGCCAAGACGAACCACTTTCCCTTACCCCACACGGCGTGCCTCGTGGAGAAGCTGAATAAAAGTGCGAAGAAAAATGCTCTCCGTCGCAGCGCCATCGTTCATGAACTGTTCGGCGACTTCACCATAAGATTACGTACGCTTACAATGTGTGCCTGCTCTTTCACCTGCACTTTCGCTACGTACGTCGCCTTTTTTTCAGTGCCGTCGCTGAAAACACCCTGGCGTCCGTTTTTGTCGTTTCTCGCCAACGTCTCGGGCTACGCAGTCATGCACCTGTTCATCATGAAGTTCTCCATGCTCACAGTAATCATGGCGTGGTTCGTGGTGTTGTTCGGACTTCAGTGCCTCCTCAGCGTCACGGTCGCGTATCCATCGGCGATCATCAGTGAACCACTGATATTGCTCGATATAGGCTTCTACTACACCGGCGGCTTCGTATTCTTCGTCTATGTCCTGGAGCTCTTCCCTACGGCGCTGAGAACTAGCGCCGCTGGACTGACCTTCGCATTTGGCCGCGTGGGAGCCCTGTGCGCCTCAAGCGCCCTGGTTCTCAAGAGCATGGGCCGTGAGGACGTGGCGTTCGCCGCAGCCGCGTGCCTGGTGCTAGCATCCCTGATCGCTTTGCACGGCCTGCCGCCCGACACCGCTGTCGAGTGCGCCAAAGGGATCGTCGGGAGTGGCTCCGTCCAGAGCAAGGGGAGCAAGGTGACCCTCAATCACATGAAGAACACGCTCGGGGCACGTCTCAGAAGTTCCAGCAAGACCAGGCGTGACGAGTCCTGAGCGAAACGTCGTGAATCAACAATGGAAACTGGTGCCAATTCACGGGTGCATGTAAATGGACAGACCCTTGCGACTGCATTTCGGAGTTGAGACTGTGAGGCCTCATCAGTTATTTTTTATTAACTACTAACTGAAATCCGAAGATATTTATCCGACTATAGTTTCATTATGTGTCACATTTGTACAGGGAAATGAAAGTGACCTTAAATATATTGTGGATAGCTCCATTTTATGACGTGTGACGACGTTTGATGTTAAGCTGGAAAACACTGTTTTGCAACCTGCGAAGGGCTCATCAGAGTATGATAAATGCAGTAACTAGCGGAAGTCAATGAAGCATCTCAATCGGAGAGGATAGAGAAATAGTTTATTTTAATGAGAACGCAGATTATCGTTTTACATGTTCATGGCCTGGAGCGCAACGGGCAGATTGTCTTTTAGTTGAAATGGCCAGGCAATCAGGAGAAGGGAGGAGATTAGAGGGACATATAAAGATATTAAAGACTTAAAGGTGAAAACTGAACGTATACCTATCACTAGTGTATGTTTTGTAAATACTGCTCTGGTCGAATTGTGTTTTGAAGTATGCTGTTTGTTTTTCCGCCGAAAGCCTGTGTTTTGTAAGGATGTCTTATGTATTGTGTAAAAAATATTGAATGTGTGTTCTATTAGGTAATGCTCTTTCTTGGTTTCTGTAGCCTGTGGTGCCGCCTGTCATCCGGGTGGCGTGGCCTCGTCAGGCAAAGTATGCCTTTTGCCACGTCACCCTGGACAACCTTTTCGTTGTCTTAAATAAATTCTGAATGAATGAATGAATGAATGAATGAATGAATGAATGAATGAATGAATGAATGAATGAATGAATGAATGAATGAATGAATGAATGAATGAATGAATGAATGAATGAATGAATGAATGAATGAATGAATGAATATTGCCACAGGGCACTGTGGAAGACAATGCTCTAGCCTCACATGGGAAGAGCCAGTTGCGGCCAGGAGGGCTCAATGGTATTGATAGGGGCAGGGTATGTAGCTGTACTAAAAAGGGTATTTTCTTAGACCTCTCGGATCATGCGAGTTTGCGGCACATCTAGTTCAGGGAAGGGTTGATGAAGACTCCTTATTCTGAGATTTCACTTGGATTTAAGCCCCTTCGCTGGTCGGGGGCTTGGCACAGGTGACCAGATATGAATCCCTCGGGCAAGCTGACGGATGTTCTCATTACCAGCAAAACCTGCGGCACCAGGAACCCAGATAAGCAATACACATTGTGACGGGCCAGAAGGCATTCATAAATTCGGAGTATATCCGGGCACCAAAACTGCTCTTCATCGAAAAGCAGCCGCCGCGGCCGTGACTCGATATGGTATCTGCATGCCCAGCAGCTGAACTGCACAGCCACTGAGCCAGTACGGTGGGTTAAATTCCACTTCAGTGCAAGAAGCTGTGCGGAAAAATATTCATGGCGGTTATCTTCATAGTGCGCCTGGATGCCTGCACCTCACAACCCATCGAGGCACCCTACATAGATGGATCGACGGAAGCTAGAAGCGTCCCCTTTGGAACGAGGTGGTGGCAGGTTGCCACCATGCTCGGATATTTAAAGGGACAGCGTCAAGGAGCTCGTGCCGCAGAAAATCCGGCGTCGTTGACCGTGGGCGACAAAATCGACGAAAAATCCCCAGAGAAGCAACCAAGGAGGCAGGTGGGCCGCCTAGGTCCCGTGTCCTTGCGGCGTCATCAAAACCTGCCCACCGGATGGAGAGCAAACTGCCCGCCGTGGCAGGTGGCGGTTAATGATTGGTCGCTCGGTAAGAGCAACATGGGCCGCACAAGGCCCTCCGGTGGCAGCACCTGCCATCGCAGGGCAATGGCTTATCGTTTAAATGCACCACTTCGACAATTAAACCCCAATAAACCAACCAACCAACTTCGCCAGGAGTGGTATGAGGGCTCCCAGGGATCTATGAATGCAGAGAATCGCCAATTCTCCATATATGGGAATCAGCCCATTACGCTACCGCGTCATAGCCGCAAACTGGAGCTTAAGTGTCCCCTGAATTTTTTTCCCCTTTATTTGCCCTAATCATGTTCGTCGAACTTAACAGTGTTATCTATAAACCGCCATTTTTCTGTAAATACAGTTTCTAATCCTGAATTTCTAGCCTAACGTCACTAGACTGTTTCTGAACCCACAATCCTTCAATCCCTTTGTGCTAGCTTCTAGAGCAGATTCATTGACATGACCTTTGTTATCTCTAAGCCCTATAGGCACCTCGGGAAGAGTGAATGCGCCTGCATCGTAATCCGGGTGGATGCTTCCGCATTCTAGTACAATAATTGTTTCTGCAGATTTACCACGCATTGCACATGCGTTATCTTACTGATTCAATTTCTTTTTGTAGCTTCGCGTTCTCAGAGACCTTGCTCTTGCTTCAAAGAGTAAGGCGCTGCCTCTTGAGTTACCATGGAACGATTCCTTCCTGATTTGTCTTTTCCAATTTCTATCTAAGTTTAGTCTGCTTCTTTTCTATTTAATTAATCCAGTTCTTACGTTCTGCGTTTTTTCTACCTGTTGTCGGAAGCTCTTCTTTTCTCCGTCATTTGTTTCCTGCATACTTACTGGTTAGTTTCCTAGTCCTCTTAAACCACTGGCAGCCAATGCTCTTTCTGTATAAGTATTTAAATACCTTAGCTTCCCACCTCATATCGTCAGATTTCCTCAGGCGTCCTTGGTTTGGTTGGTTTATATGGGTTTAACGTCGCAAATCGACTCAGGCTATGAGGGACGCCTAGTGGAAGGCTCCGGAATAATTTCGACCACCTGCGGTTCTTTGACGCGCGCACAGACATCGCACAGTGCACGGGCCTCCAGGATTTCGCTTCCATAAAAATTCGACCGCCGCGGCCGGGATCGAACCAGCGTCTTTCGGGCCAGCAGCCGAGCCCCATAACCATTCAGCTGCTGCGGCGGATTCTCAGGCGTTCTTCGAATTACATTTTACTCTGAGCTTCCCGCGTGCTTCTAACGCTGTCCAGCCCATGCCCCCTGTACTGCCTCATTCGCCGTAAGGACCCAGTGGTAATCCAGTAAAACACTCTCCGGGGCATGTTGGTTCATAGCTGGCAAGAATAAAAGCGCAACAATACGACACAAAGAAGAAGGAAGAACGACAGGACAGGCGCTAACTTGCAACACTTTACTGTCTTCATAAACCGCCGCGTATATAACAAACACAAGGGGGGGGGGAGAACACACGCTGGATTTAAACGCTGGATTTACAATCCAGCGTGATTTTAAAAATCACGCTGGATGCTTAGATTTTACCTATGAGCTCCCGAAGGGAAATAGTTTGCAGTTTTTAGATATTGACATCACCATGACGAAAGCGCATGCTGGAAATATTGCCCCCGTGCCCGCAAGGAACTGTTGCCGTACGGCTCAACGCATTCGAAAACGATAAAGCGTGCCGTCGACTTGATGTGCCTGGAATCCTCTCTAAAGAAGCCGTGTTGCCACAAAGCGCAGGAAAGCTTTGACGCCCAGATTCAGAAGCTAAAACAGGCGGGCTTCCCACCTTCGGTCTTGAGCTCCGTCAGCGAAGCTTTGCTAAAAAAGGTGAAGTACGAAAAGAAAAAAGAGACGAAAGTGGAACCTCTGAAAAGAAAATTAGACCAGTAATGATCCCGTATTCGCATAAAGTTGCACATAATCTTAAGCATGTTGCTTCCATGTACAAGGTGCCAGTGGTTTTTTCTGCCCCCAGGAAACTCGCCGCATTGTGCCGAATGACTAACCCGGATAAGGACAAGCAAAAAGTTTGCCAAACGAAACATGCTAATCCTTTTGTAGATTGTGCGGTTAGAGTTGTGTATAGCATCCCACTGACATGTGGAAAAACTTACATCGGCCAAACGGGGCGATGTATTAATGACCGTTTGAGAGAACACAGTCTGTCATTAAAGAATGGGACTGGGTAAAATCTACCGCTTCACTGTAAGGATTGCTGGAAAGAAGAAGAAGGAAAAAAGAAGGCATGTGGAGCAAAACCTCTGGAAACAAGTGTAATCTGCAAAAGTAAAGACACGATCGCATGCGAATTGATAGAATCGCACCGAATATGTAAAAGTGGGAGTGCATGTGTTAGCACCCCGTCGATCATGATATATAAAAACGAATGTCAGTTTTTAGATATGGCATACTGTCTGCGGAATCACCTGTTCTTGTTTTGCCACTTTCGAGTTTCTACGCACGTGCTTTCAACTGTGTTCTCCCCTATCTGTCTTTAACCCCCCCCCCCCCCCTTGTGTTTGATATATACGCGGCGGTTTATGAAGACAGTAAAGTGTTGCAAGTTAGCGCCTGTCCTGTCGTTTTTCCTCCTTCTTTGTGTCGTCCAGTTGCGCTTTTATTCTTGCCAACCAGTGGTAAGCATCGAACAGATTTCTAGTCCCGACTTAAGTGTCGCTCTTAGTCACAAAAGTGCATTTACAAAATTAAGTCCTGGCACCTTTATTCCTTTCCAAACACCGCTCAGTACTTTATACTTCTTGTATCTTCATAATGCCCTGAGCTTCATTATCGCGGAACCTCTTAGCCCTTTCGCCCTAACATTCTGCTCATGCTTTTTCATGTATGCCTGTCCTTCCCCCAGGAGCACAGGTAGTCGGCCCAGTATTGGAAATGTATTGGCAAAAGGCCGGTCCTACAAGGGACCATAGTAAAACCACCCAATTATCTGTGCTGCTTGGGTCGTTTGCCCGTACCCTGAGATATTTGTATGTTGCCAGTCTCGGTATCTCATGCCCTTGTGTTGCAAGCGCTTGATCAGTGAAATCAATGAATATAATCAGACATGCCTTAATTGCGCTAAAAACGAAGCCTACAGCATCTTCTTCGTTTCCACAAGAATTAACCAGGCGAATTACATCTTCTTCTAGGGCGCCTCGATGCAGCTTCCTTTAGTAGGGTGGCGACATCTTCGCCATTTTGTATCACGGCCTCATTTAGCCGCACCCGCCGCACCAAAGTATATTTGCGGAAATCAATATTTTCGTGTCTTTGACGCATTATAGCATCCGAGACTGTTTCCAGATACTGCATTAACACCTCTTTTTGGGCTTGTTGGTGCATACTTGGATTAGAGAAAAACTAGCGCCAAACTATGCACACCACGAGAAAAGAACGAGGACGAGACAGAAGCGCTAAAGCGCGAGACACAAGAACTTGTGTCTAGTTTTGGCGCTAGTTTTTCTTTTATTCATGTTTCCAGCTATTCATGCAATTGCAAGTATTAATTGAAATTTCACTTTAGAAACTTTCCCTCTATTGTAGGGGTCGGCACGTTGCATATGGTTCGAAAATTGGAGGGGACGCTCTAGCTCCGCACTAACGGTCTGACGCGATAGCGTAGTGGCTTAATTCCCATATATGAAGCAGGTCATTCTCTGCATTACATTCATAGATCCCTGGGTGTCCCTCCTGGCGTAGTGGTGCTGCGGTTAAGCGATGTCCGCCACTTCCCTGACACCGCCAGCTCAGCTGCCGTTTCGTTAACGATAGAGTAGAGGTATACGTTGCTGTGGCTAGAGCGACTTCCCGAACACGCCCATTAAACAGAATCAGAACCTCTTAGTGGGTATCACTGCACACTGCGAGCTAAAATTCGCCGCAAATAATTTGTCCCTTATTTTAATATTATCGACAACTACATGCGCTACAAACACAAGATAAGAGTAACGATTAGGCACTTGTGCATAAGACGAAAGGATGTTCTGTTGAATTACGCTGATAATACGTTCTTCACAACATCAAACAGCCGCCCCTGACGACACGCTCAATGGCCTAAGCAGGGAAATGCTTCGTTCAGCGATAGGTGGTAGTGGTGGTCTGGCGAAGGGTACCCGTGGCATCATACGTGGTCTCAGATGAGTCACGGTAGTCGGGGTACGCCGCGTAAAGGCTGTACGTCTGGTACACGCTGCACAGTATAGACAGCTGCAACACAAACCAAAAGAAAACGTGACGTGGCACAGCTGTTAACCTTGTGTGTCGTAATGGCTTATCTAGGACAGGATATTATAATCGATAATAGTAAGCATGGTATTTTAGGTCTCACTGAGGCAGTTTCGGCAGTTAAAGGGCAACTGCACCTCTTTCTGAGAATTTCGCGATATGCAAGGATTCAAATCAATATTGTAGGTAAACCATGCCAAGTTTTTTTTTTGCACTAGCATTTAAAATAGTGACGTAATCGACGATTGAATCTTGCGCTTCTTCTCAAAGCACTGGAGAAGTGCGAGGAAGTTCAGTGTGACGTCACGGAAGGTATGATTTCAAATTACCGCTGCCGTCAGCCACACCCTGCCGTGCCTCGTTGGATGCTGCCAAACAACGTTCGGCAGGCTTTGCCTTCGATGGCATTGGGTTCTTTTTTTCCATTCAAAGCAGGCGTTTATGCTCTGGAAATGTACCGATACCTTCGATGACGTCATCATGCGTCGCCCACTTTTGCATTCTGCTCTTCGGAGAAGCTCGATGGGCGTCGCGATTTTAATGGGTGATTACGTCACCATTTCAAGTGCTAGCCCAAAAGGGCTTCGCATACGTTACCTGCAAGTTTCACACATTCGAACCTTTTAAGCTCGTCGATTTCTAAAACGTATGCAGTGGCCCTTTAACGTCGGACCTTCTCCAAAAAGCATTGCGAAATCTGCCCAAAAATATCCGGCTGTACAGTGCGCATAGGCAGTAGTAGTAGTAGTGGCTATTTATTGGTACATTTAGTATGGAAGGTAAAAGAATGTTTGCTGCCCCGGCATCTGCTATTGCAGCTGGAAGCACCTGATTTGGGGCAGTGAAATAAAGGCTAGCAGGCGGAGTGTAGAAGTGAAAGAAAAGGGGGGAAGGGATAGTAGAAAGGACAGGGGAAGAGGTACGTACACTGTCAATAAATCTATTTACATATCTACCTGGTAAATATAAACATATATACAGGTCGCACGCGCATGAAGGTCTGGAAGGTCACAGTACAAACGTACGCGCACGACACAAAGCACAAAACAGCTGGAGTGGGGGCGTCCAGCTGTTCATCGTCCGAGGTAGCACATGCGGAGCGTTCAGGTCACCGCATGTAACTACCTGGCGGAGAACAGGCGGGACGTCAAGTCCGCCTGTTCGAGGAATGCACATCGGTTAATTTGTGACGCACGGTCGCAAGCAATGTCAGCTTAAGCGGACCAAGACCGGCAAACCAATCCTGGTGTGATGGACTCTTGGTCTCTGACAAAAGTTAGTGCCGAATTCGGAGTCGAGACGCCAGCTGGGCTGATGTAGTTTGCTTAGCCTTCTTGCGATAACAGCTGCGGCAGAGAACTTTATTCCGGAAAGGTTAAGCCTAAAGTGATCGCCTTCGAATTACAGCGTTCTGAGCACAAATCAATTCTGCGACAATTTCGGGCTATATTGATGTTCACAAGCAGTAAAAAGAAGGCGAAATTATCGCCGAGAAAATTGAATTTTTAAAAATGATTGTCGATTTGCGTAGTCAGGTTATATGTTATTTAGGTGCATTTAACTGTGTGGGCATTTTTTTGCATTGTTTATCGGAGTTAAGCTTTGTCATTCATGATATTGCCATAGGAGTGAAGAGGTACATCGTGTATTCTGTGTGTTCTGTGAGTTTGCATGGCATGGATCAAGCACAGTAGGTACAGTCTTTGTCAAAAGTAACCAGGCTGCATGGCTTGCTTCTGCTTTGCATAGTAGAGCCTTTACGGCTTTCCATAAGGTCGGAAAGTTCTTTGAAGGTGAGGACAGGGGTTCTCCTTACCATACAGAGATTTAGAGCCTGTGGGCTAGCCTAGCAGTTTAAATATACGACTGATGAGCAAAACCATGCAGCCTGGTTAATTTTGACAAAGACTGTACCTATGCATGACACACTGTTTATTACAGACATTCTAGGCATGCATATCAATCACAGCTCCCGTTAAGCAGAAAAAGCTGGAGGTGACACTTTAGCTCCGCCTAAGGTTTGGTTTGGTTTGGTTTATGGGGTTTAACGTCCCAAAGCGACTAAGGCTATGAGAGACGCCGTAGTGGAGGGCTCCGGAAATTTCGACCACCTGGGGTTTTAAGGGTACGGGGGCCTAAGGGTATGGCGCTAAATTGGTAATGGTTTAATACCAATATATGCATTCATATCTTCCCTGGGATTCCTCACATCACTCCTGGCGCAGTGGTGCAGCGGTTAAGCGATGCGCCACTGGCCTGCGATGGCAGGTGCTGCCACCGGTGGGGTTTCTGCGACCCACGGTGCTCTCCCCGAGCGACCCCTCGTGAGCGATCATTAATTTAACTGCCACATTTCGTGGTGGGCAGTTTGCTCACAATCGGGTGGCTACGCAGGCCACGTGACCTTCATGGCCCAGCGAGGTTGCTTCTCCTCATAACGCCGCCGATAAAAACGCAGGATTTTCTGCAGAACAGCAGCCGTAACGCTGTCACGCTAAAACCTGGCGTCGTCGATGGCGGCGGCGTTGTGAGTTGAAAAGCAGGTGGTCCAGTTGCTACCTCACAAATGTTACCGTGTGACGTCATCGCATTCTGCTCATCCTGTCAGGAGGGAAACACTTGTTAACTACGTAGTAGCCATATTTTCGGGCGAAACCAGATGCGAATAACAGAAGGCGGCCTGTATATAGGAGGTATTCACTGAGGCCGCGCTACCAGACGGCGCGAGCGTCGTCGCGGCAGGCGCGCCATGTTTGCGGTCGTTTCAGGCCAGCTCGCGCAGTGTCACGGTGCGCCGTGAGGTACCCGGCCCCTGAACTGTTAGTGATCCGTAACATATTTGTACGTTGTTGAATACGTCAGCGACCACTTATCTTTGTGGAGCGCGTATTGTGCATGAAGCTTGCAGCAGAATTCTTCTGCGCCGTGATATAACCGAGCTGCCTCAACTCGGCAGCAAAACTGGCTGGCTGCGCTGCACGCAAGAACGTACACGACTTGCAGCTTTTAATATCAGTTGATAACTGTCAGCTAGTCATGCAGGGCACATCGTGGATAAACATCACGATTGATTACCGAAATTCCAGAACTGCCACCGCAGAAATTGATAAGTAGTCCGCGAACTGCTGACGCTTCTCAGACGTACGGTCTTTCAGCAGAAAGGCAAAGCGTCATAGCTGCCTTATTTACCCGACAGAACGGCCAAACAAATACTGCCATGCGCTCGCAGCACGAACGGCAGACACAGCGAGAATGTTTTGCAGTTTTGATTGTAGCTACGTAACGCTGCTTCGTATGCACAAGACCGTTTTCGCAGCAACGCAGTGTGCAGCCATTCCGCTAGATTCAGTTGTAACACGTCACTTTCAGCAGGTAGAGCTGACAAGTTAAGCTACAGCTAAGTGAACAGACCCTTCGAATTACTCACCTCTTCAAAAACGGCACTTCGGCCGTCGGCACCGCGGACGTCGGCACCCACAGCACGGCTCTTGGACTCACCCGCTTGTCAAGTAATTGCACCCTCTCATAGGTTTATATCCTTTAATTCCTTGGCCTGCCAGCAAACTTAAGCCGTGCACAAGGTGGGCCTCGATACCGGTGAAATCAACGCGCGGCAGCAGTCTTGTATACGTCGCACACCATGCCGGTGCCTCCGCATTCCTACGGGGGGTCGACCTTTTCACAAAGTAGAACCTTCTGAGCGTGCCCGCTCTTTTCTGCTTCGCACAGTTCACGGAATATTCACTCAGTCACGCGGCGGCACGGGTCGGACAGAAATTACGTGCGCCGAGACGCGAAATACACTCACATTTCACCCATCACCAGCTATTCAAACGCTGCGGCTGGCTGCGGCTGCCGCGCGCGCGACCACCAACATGGCGAATGCCGCGCCGGCCGCTAGCGCCCCTTGCGGATGACGTCATGTGAATACCTCCTATACACAGAGTGTCCAGGCTAACTTTAGCAAAGGGTTAAAAGTAAAATATTTGAAGTAGACCAGGGAAACCATTTACATACACCTACCAACCGACTTGCGCATCGTAGGCGATTTTTTTGTTTTGCAAATAATTAATTGCTAAATAAGGTAATTATTCTGAATGCGTAAATATTGACTTTAAATAGCAAATGTGAATAGCAAAGTTGGCGAGCACCTTCAGAAACCCCCGTTCTATTTATTTGCGATGAAGAAAGCCTCACGTGTATCTATTTCCGAGCACCAAACAAATTCCGCGAAATACAAAAAAAAATGACGTGACTAGCGCATTTGCGCGCTACGATTGTGCTTCTCTCAATCCTAACTTGAGCTAACGAAATTAGCTGCTAGTATGGCGCGACTACCCCACTGCTCCGGAAGGCCGATATGTCGAATGGGGTTGCGGCGTAACTTGCGCCGTCACGCTTGCAGTCTGGCTCGCGCGGGCGTCGCAACCACCGTCGACATATCGGCCTGCCGGACCAGTGGGGTCGTCGCGCCATACTAGCAGCTAATTTCGTTAGCTCAAGTTAGGATTGAGAGAAGCACAATCGTAGCGCGCGAATGCGCTAGTCAGGTTATTTTTTTTTTGTATTTCGCGGACTTTCTTTGTAGCTCGGAAAAAAGATGCACGTGAGACTTTCTTCATCGCAAATAAATAGAATGGGGGTTTCTGAAGGGGCTCTCCAACTTTGCTATTCACCTCCGCCGTCTGAGTCAATATTTAAGCATTTAGAAAACTTATCTTAATTACTCCTTAATTAATAGCAATACAAAAGATTGCCTACATGCGCAAGCCGGCTGGTAGCTGCATGTAAGTGGTTTCGCTGGCCTTCCTCAAATATCTTAATTTTTAACCCTTGGCTAAAGTTAGCCTGGACGCCTTGTATACATACACGCACCTGGTCAGGTTACCGACAACATGGTGGACAAGTTACCACCTGCCAGAAGGACCAGAAGGACAAACGACTATTCCCGTTAATGTGGGCTTGAGTGCTAGCGCAGTGAAATTTTCCCGCCACTCGAGCCACTCTTCACATCAAGGCCGAAAAAACGGTTGTGTTGCCTAGCCTGAGGCTTCCGCCTGCAGAGATATGAGATGTGTCTGTAGATAGTGCTCGCGGACAAGTGCCGAAGCCGGGCATTGCCAGAGAAAGTGTACGATGCTGACGTTATCCGTGGTTGCTTACGGGGTCTCCTATAACCCTCACCCTATCCTTCCGCTGCACAGACCGTAGGCCGTCATTAGTATGCAAAGCCTATTAACTGACTCCTATTAAGTGGCCTATTAATTGACTGAGATTAGCGCAGCGGCTAAGGAAGCTATAGGCTGGCGCTCTAAACGAGGCACTATATCTTCCGCAATGGGAACTGGCATGCAGTTCTCATGCCCCTGGCATACTTACACGAAGCGCTGTAGCCACGAAGATATGTGGACGTGTCGAATTAATGGCTTCATCAGTGTTGTACTGCAAGAAGACGAGAAGAAGAGCGCTGACTGTCAACAGTTGTCATGGCAATCTGCGATACACTGATACAACTGTTAAGCCACCGGTGTTCGCACCAATTTGACGACCTGCCAACTTCTCTTTTCCCTTTTGACAGCGAAGGAGCGTGGTGGCGGCCTCAACACAGCGTACCACTAGCTTTATGGAGGTATTTCTTTTTTTTTTTTAAAGCTATTCCAGGGTAAAGAAGACTGCTCAGCTGCGTAGGTTCCAGCGGTCGTTGTTAAAACGCCTCTATCTCACGTTATTCGGAAGTGATCTTATTGCTATACTATGGTGCTGGAATGATTCAAACAAATCGAAATCTGAAAACTGAAATCTATCTGAGGCCAGCCAAAGTGCTATGTAGAGGAAAGCTATGCAACTATGTTAAATATTCGCGATGGAAGAATGATATGTCAGCTGTAGTCATATGATGAACGCCATTGAAAGGGGCGCTGTCTTGATAGAGACGTGAAGGTTCTGTACAGGCATCTCCATCTCTTCTGAGCGACTCACTCCTGAGGATAAACGAGTACTTGACCGGAAAACCTGTATAATCGGCATAAAACCGGTGAATTCCAGGCTGCAACGGTGCCCGAAGTAACAATATACGGCATAAAACGCGGTTACTCCACCACTAGGTCACCGCCGTAGTGCCTTTCAACGGATGGGTGAGATAGGATTCTACCTCAGACTTCCGTAGCCAAGAGTAGGGACATGACGGGCTCGTTGTGACGTACACCCGGTCAAATGTTTAACTGGCGTGATTTTTGCATCCTTAATCGCACCTTGTAAAAGGCTTCTCTCGGCTAAACCGCTGGCATATTAATGCCGTAATTTGACGCGTGTTGTGGCATTTGGTGGCTTATTTTTATTGCGAAAGCAATACTACTCGCACTTTCAAGCCTTCGCGTGACCCGGCCGCAGTTCCGTTTGACCTTCAGCGGAGTGAATATGGGCGACCAACTCGCTCCTTCAGATAGCCCGGCTGCAGTTACGCCGCGCCGCGCACCTGTGGCGCTACTGCCGCTTTGACGTCATACCAGCTATAGATTATGGGCGACCAACTCGCTCCTTCAGATAGCCCGGATGCAGTTACGCCGCGCTGCGCACCTGTGGCGCTACTGCCGCTGTGACGTCATACCAGCTGTAGATTGTTTTCTTTCTCTCAGTCGCAACAACATCAAAAACAAAATATACAAAAAAAAATTACCGAACACACTATGAGTCGTCGCGCAGCTGCGGCCGGTAGCCACGCGTGACCTGTAGACGCGGCGGACTGCGTTCCTTCACTTGGAGGCGCTGCGCTTTTGCTTTCGCAATCTACCAGGCTTAAACAAAGCTAAGCCCCCGCCAATTTTTTTTTTCGTGCTATGCTTAAGTAGAGCACTTGCCTGATTGGATCAAAATGATTAGACATCCGCATCGTCTGCAGCTACGAAGAATCAAAATGAGCGGCACACGCAGCAGTGGTTCTGGTTCATGTCGCTTCCTCCTGTGGGTAAACTAGCAACCTCTCCTTCCATGCTACACAAGTCATTTGCCCAGAGTAAGCGCGATTCCGCCACCGGAACCATTGCAGCGCATCCTCCTTGTTTTGGCTGTTCGTAGCAGTAGACGATGAACATTACTAATAATTTTGATATAATCAGGCAATTACTCCGCTGCAGCTTAATATGAAAAGAATGGACCGCCAAATGTCATCAGGCGCGTCATATTAAAGCATGAATATGCCAGCGGTTTACCCGCGAGAACCCTTTTACAAGGCGCAATTTGGAATGCAAAAGTCACACCAGTTAAAGATTTGGCCGGTTGTACCTTTGAAGGAACCCAACAGCCATCGAAACCAAGGCGAGTACACGGGGTAGTGTTCATTATTTAGTGTCATGTTGGACATGACATTTGCCGTCTCGGTGTTGAATTGTAGTTGCAGTTGTAAATTTGTAGTTCGTGGGGAAAAGGTGGCCGCATCTGGCACAGGAGATGGTATTAAGGAGGGACATGCGAGGGGTTTTTGGGCTTGAGTGTACGTGGTTTGGTTGCTGCTGACAGTGACTGTCGAGCCCTAAACACCCACCAGTAAAGACAAAACTTTTTTTTTAAGCGTTAGTGAAAAAGTTCTTCTAACCCTACTGAGTTTTAGAGCTTCAGTGGCGTGACAAGCTCCCTGCTACGTGGCGGGAATGCAATCCCCCTTGGCATCAAGACTTTCGCCCAAGGCTGTACGAGTGCGTACCTTGTTGTGAACGGCTACAAAGAAGGCTGATAGTATGAAGAGATCCGCGCAGAAGTGGAAGATGTTCCAGTACAGGAACGCGCACAGTGCTGCCTTCACTGGTTGCTGGAACAAAAAAGGCGGATGCGAGCGTGTTGTTCCCAGACAGCGCACTTCGTATCCAGTTAATTCCGGTCATCAAGTGCAGTAACACAAATGAGCATCGCTGAGGCTGCAGTGGCCACGTGTCACACTCTATGTAAGACGCGCCGCACGTGACAGCAACCGCAATGCGGCTTCAAGATAACGGAACCGATGTTTTGAAAAGACGTTGGATGACGTGATCCGTATGCCAGGTCATTTTATTGCGAAAGCAATACTACTCGCGCTTTCAAGCCTTCGCGTGACCCGGCCGCAGTTACGTTTGACCTTTAGCGGAGTGAATATGGACGACCAACTCGATCCTTCAGATAGCCCGGCTGCAGTTACGCCGCGCCGCGCACCTGTGGCGCTACTGCCGCTGTGACGTCATACCAGCTGTAGATTATGGGCGACCAACTCGCTCCTTCAGAGAGCCCGGCTGCAGTTACGCCGCGCCGCGCACATGTGGCGCTACTGCCGCTGTGACGTCATACCAGCTGTAGATTATGGGCGACCAACTCGCTCCTTCAGAGAGCCCGGCTGCAGTTACGGTGTGTGTTTGCCGCGTTGCGGACCTGTGGCGCTACTGCCTCTGTGACGTCATACCAGCTGTAGGTTATGTTTTCGTCCTCTCAGTCGCAACAACATCAAAAACAAAATATAAAAAAATACCGAAGACGCTTTGAGTCGTCGCACAGCGGCGGCCGGTAGCCACGCGTGACCTGTAGACGCGGCGCACTGCGTTCCTTCAGTTGGAGGCGCTGCGCTTTTGTTTTCGCAACCTACCAGGCTTAACCAAAGCTAAGCCTTCGCCAATTTTTTTTTTGCGTTTACAGATTTCTCGCGTTTACAGATTATAGGAAAGGCAATCACAAGCCGCCGGTGGGATACGAACCCATGACCTCCGTGCACATATCGCACGTGGTGCTCAAAGATCTGAACCATGGGGGTGGCTGTCTCGCCGTTTACTCATAGGTGTACTTTTGTGTTGGGTGTAGTCTAACAATGACAGCCTTCATCAGTGCCACACCAAACGACAGCAGTGGGCGTGGAACGCCCTGTTATATACCTCAAGCGCCACGAGAAATGGAGTCAAATAGGGAACGCGGCGGCTGTGCGAAAACTCTCATTTGCGACACTCAATGGCATCAGGACACTGTGTTTTTGGGGTCAAGTGTCTGCTTTCTTCACATATCTAGGCCAGCCTTTGGTCGCGGATAAAGGACCATGCGTCACACAGCTAAGGCTAAACTGTGACCGCACGGCACTCGCTCTATCTAAGCCGGTCTTTTGTGGATGTCCTGGCTGAATGTTCCATTCTCGAGCCGCCTGCTTTCTGTGGAGGGCGGGGCCAGGAGAGGGTATCTGGGTATTACCTCATAACTCGTGCTCTCCCCAGTTCGTCCATCACAACTCGTGCTCTGCCCAGTTCGTCCAGAGGCGAGGGTCCTTGACGTCAGCGTTTGAGTTGGCGTATAAAACGTCTGTGTCGTCTGGTATGTGATCGCTCTCTGAAATTTTACCACAAACCAAAGCCAACAGGAGATTGACAAAGTGAAGCCATAAGGCGTCAAAGCGCTGAATGCGTTGCGCCAACACACAAAGGCGAAGGAATACGCACCCTCCTGGCGTGCAACAGAAGGACCAGGTCCGCTCCGACAGCGAACGCGGAAATCACGATGTAGGCAATGGTGAACCTCCGTGTGGTAGCGGCATCTGCAAAGCAGGATCTTACAGTATGCCGCTGGTAGCAGGGAACACGTAGGTGTCCTTGCTATTTTTCGTGAACGAACTTAAAGGGACCCTGAGATGATTTCGATCGGCATTTTCTAGTGCAACAGATCTGTAGAGGAGGTCTTTGTGGGTACTCGAGTGAAATTCGAAAGCTCTGCATGGACCCTATAATTTAGAAATAATCTTTAAAAATCGCTGCTCGCAGTAGCTCGCAACCGATTAGGGCGACACACCTCACCGCGCGTCCCCTAGCTACCCCGGTGACGTCAGTGGGGCAGACGGGGTGAGCTCGGAGGCTGGCTCTTTTGCCCCACTGACGTCACCGGGGTAGCTAGGGGACGCGCGGTGAGGTGTGTCGCCCAATCGGTTGCGAGCTACTGCGAGCAGCGATTTTTAAATATTATTTCTATATTGTAGGGTCCATGCAGCCCTTTCAAATCTGACTCGAATACCCACAAAGACCAGTTCTACAGACCTCTTGCACTATAACATGACCATTGAAATTATTTCAGGCTCCGTTTAATACGGAGTGACGCTGCGATTTATTTCACGTTTTACAGTGACAGATACCTCCAGACCTGTCGGAACACCGATATCTTCCTTTATTATTGTAGGTTTGCCGGAGAGATGAATGAACACCTTGAGTTGATTGGTAAAAAAAACACTAGTAGACAACAGCGTTCATATCGTGATACTTGTGAACTTTTAATTTCTTGAGACTCAGATGTCAGTAGTTTTGATTATCAAAGAGACTTCGCACGTGCATGATTGGACAACGAGTGGAACAGGAATTTAGTCACATTCATGAAGGCAGGGCTGCATCAAGGGCACCTCGCCTTTTATTCGCACATTGCTTTCGTAGTTCCACACAGGGCAACTCAAACGGGTTTCTGGCGGATGAATCGGCATCTCCGAAGGCTACATTAAGATGGCGTGAGGATGTGGAAGAGCATCGGACGTATGACTTCAAAAAAGAATTCACGCCATCCTAGGAAGGTTCGGAGTAACTGCTTTAAGTTCGGAATACATTAATGCCAAACCAGCTACAGTGGCATCCGTCCACACGAGAAGGATGACAGGAGCGATAGATGCAGTTCAGGCGTATTGAATATAGATCACGCTGACGGGGAACCCAACACTGTCCTTGACCACTGACGTGGAGCTTGGGATCCCTTACTTGAAAACGGAGCAAATAATTCATGACAAACAAGGTACATGTTCTAACATCCAGGTCTTCGTACACCTCGGATGATGCACACTGGATGACATTTACCTCTGGCTTTTGCGTGCTCATTGCTCATATGACGCACAGTACGGCGTGTTCGTTTAGCCACACGAGAAATAAAAGAGAAAGCAAAATGAAAGCCCTCAACGGAAAATTAACTGATCCCACACTGGCCAACCTCTCCTGCCCCGCGCGAGATAAGGGCTACTTGCGACAAACGGAAGTGTCATCATTAGAGAGCTTTAGCACAGCGTTATCTTATACCATTCACGACTAAAGGCCGTGAGCTGTTGGCTGCTGGATGGTATACGATATACGGTGATGATATGCTAAATCTCTCTATTAACCGCTGGTATGGCTGCCCGAGTTAGAAAACCCCGTGTCGTTTCGCACGTTTTGACTAGCTGGCGTGCAATCCAGCCTGCTTATTCAGTACCATGCCGTTAAATGATGAATTAGGGAGAAAAAAATAATAAAATCGCGTTGCGGTCACGGGATAAGTCGAAAGAGATCCGATTACGAAGGGGCTATTTAAGCCGTCACAACAACTCCGGTGGTTGTAAATGTAAAGCCGTCACTGTTGCGAAAGCTAATTTTATTTTGTTACCATAAATATAGAAGAACCAAACAGAACCATAAGAATAACAATGAGGAGAGTCTCTCTTCACCAACGCCATGAGGGCGGGCGTTACAAAGTTCATGCGCGTTGTTTTTACACACTTTCGGGAACGACCTTACCGGCACAGTGATTCTATACTACAGGGCTGTGGCACAGTACTTGATGTTCCATGCAACAGCAAAAAAATCGAAAATTCTCCATTCCCAGCCAGCAATTTGGAAAAAAGAACACGAAAATTTCCCTGAAGCCCATGAAGATCCCATTTTCGACCAATTTTACTACTAAAATTCCCTAAAAAGGAAAAAAAATCTCCGAATATTACATCAATGCCGGGAAGTAACGTTTCTCCTGGCGCATTTCACACAGGCAACTTGTTTCGAATGCGCAGCACAGCCCAGTATGTGCGCGCTTAGTCAAGCTACAAACAGTTAAAAGGCAGATGAGTACTAAAACGAACTATTATAAATCGCAGTCATGGAAGCGCTGCACAGTGAATTGGTCTTTAGAAGACCTGACGATTATCAGGATAGGGCTGCAACATTCTGCGACCTAAGATGTTTGGTTATACTTGGTTTGTTGATTTACTGGGGCTTAACGTCCCAAAGCAACTCAGGCTATGAGGATCGCCGTAGTGAAGGGCTCCGGAAACTTCGACTACCTGGGGTTCTTTAACGTGCACTGACATCGCACAGCACACGGGCCTCTAGAACTGCGCCTCCATCGAAATTCAGCCGCTGCGGCCGGTATCGAACCCGCGTCTTTCGGGCCAACAGCCGGGCGCCGTAACCATTGAGCCACCGCGGCGGGGCTGTTTGGTTATATTGACTAGCAACTTGAAGGCTAAACCAAACTCAATGGCATGAGAAACCCTTTATTATATTACGCAACTCACGCATTCACTGTAAACGATAGGTTGTTCGAGTAAGCTAGTGCCGGATCGGAATGAGTGAATGATTGACTGGGTCACTCTGCTAGAAACTTGCTGGCGGTCCAGGTACGTACAGTTGGTCACACTGAATTTGCAATACCAGCATGTTGTTAAGGCACAGCCCGTGTGCCTCGTATAGCTAATGCACAGATCATTTGATCACCGCTGACAGATTTCACAGAAACTTTGTACATGTCTGCCAGAAGGTTAAGTGCGGAACGTTTGTGATGGCTGTGCGATCTCTTCGCCGTATCCAAGTGACGTCGATGCTCTCACTCACCAATGGCCTTGGAGTACGTGGGAAAGGGTTTCAGGGTGATCGGAAAGTCGCGCTTCTCGACCAGGCTGTACACGCATTCTCCGATCGTGGCCACGTTGAAGAGCTGCGCACGAAGTGGGGAAGAAGAGCCGAGTGGCGGAAAGAGCGGCCGTGTGCAGTGAAGAAGCAAAAAGAAATAGAGGTTTGGCGAGTAAAAAATTCACCGGACGGTTATCACTGCATAACGAGAGTTTAAACGACAGCTATTAATGAATCTATATTTCACGTTATTGTGAGGTAGAAAACATTAGAGCAACTTTCTGTCTGTAGGTTTCTAGAACGCTGTTTTTAGCTGTCCCTATACATTTGCTATACACTGGCTACGTATTCCTCCACTTACGTTATACCAACCTCCTTCCACGGTAACCGTCCTCCGAGTGGTTCCCATGGCAACGCACCCAGCGGTTACGCCGGCGACTACAACACGCTGCAACTACTGCGACGCGAAACCCAGTAACGGGCTCTTAAAAACCTATATGCACAGGTGATCATACGATATGATTTTACAAATCTGTGTTAGAAGTACTGGTCAATAATTAGGCTTTTTCGCTCATCACCTTCTTATTGCGGCTTTACATTTGATTTTGGAGTCACTTTTTCGTGACTTTTTCGTGACGGGCTTCTGATGGGGCTTCTGGTGGGTAGACGGGTGGGTGATGGGGGGAGGCTTTCTGTAGGGTTAAAGTTGGTGAGTGGTGGGTGGAGCTTCTGGAAGGTGGAGAGGTTGGTGGTTGGCGAAGCATTTTCATTATTAACAACTGCTGAAGAAGAGCAAACGCGACACAAACGAAACGGGAAGGGACGAGGTGAAGGGGGGGGGGGGGGGGGTTGCGGAAGGGCTTCACACGGTAAGAGAACTATGCTGCATGCAACCGCAATGAAAAAAAAAAGCGTGCAAAAAGAAGGATCCAGTCATGGGGGCTGAACAGCAAATTCGTGGGCTGTCATGCGTGCAGAGGCTATGGATGGTGGCAACGACGCGTATTTCTACTTGCGGTGGGTTTGGCCGGCATACCTCAGAAAAAAAAAAAGGAACAAGGGAAAAGAAACATTGCGCCAGGTAAAAAAGGCGTCACTGAAGACTTGCGCAGAACTCGAATTTCATGTCTTTCCGAAAAGCTTTTCGCTGACGCATTAGACCGATCGCGGCAGAGTTCCCTCTATCGCCAACATCGATTCAATTCTTCGAGCTAATAACAGTGGCAAAATATCCCCGTGAAATAAACAGACAGAGGGCTTCTTCCGATAAGTTCGTAGGCATTGTGACGTCAGGCTTCACTGCTAGAGTCGCAGAGGTTAAAAGGTACAACTAAACACAGCTCTAGTTGTCATTGATAGTAAATCCATTAATGCTAGAGGTTCTTGTCCAAAACGTGTACAGCATACATTTCATAAGCCCTCCTCAAAAACCTTATTTGTTAATATGTTGTCTGCGTACTATAGCCTTAAGACAATTTTAGCCAAAAATTTAAGTGTAAGAAGTTTCTCCGCCTCTACACTAAGCTTCGCTGGAAAACTGCCGGATGTAGACCTAAGCTGTATCCAAAGAACTTTGTCCCGCAGCAGCAGTGTTTCAGAAACCATACAAAGGATATCGCGCAGAGGCAAAATTTTTATTCACGAAAACACGGGAACTACGTTCACAATGTTGCCTACCTCAGTGTCGCAATAAACGACTGCGTTTAGGCAAAAGAGTTGTGTGAAGAAAACAACTAATCAGAGAACCCTTTGCAGCTCAAGTTAAAGGTCTTTGCTGATGGTCGCCGTGTTCACAAAGGCAGCGCCTTTTTTCAGGACTGAGTCCTTAATCACGGCTGCAAAAGCTGCTTCCTGGAAGTTGGAAGCGTGCATTCTTTACATGCCGATTCCAAGCAGGCTAGTGGCTCATGAGGTAGAGGCATCCCCGGCTAATATCGAGCTCGTCAGCTAGATTAGTGGAAAGGTGATCAAGTGGCACATTAGGTTCATAGGGGGTGAGCTCAAGTTCATTAATGTATTGACAAGAACCCACACTGCACTCGTACTCACGCTTTAGCCATAATGATAAATACAGGTATTTGGGTCAGTATTGTACCCGCTGTTCGGTTCAACAAAGCGGAGGATGAGAGAAAGTGTGGTAAGTGCCTGCTTAAGAACACTCAGCCTTACCACACAGAATCCGGCAATAGTGCGGAGCCACGTTAGTGGCAGGTCTGTGCAGCAAATCGGGACCTGTAAAGACCAAGACGTAGCGAGAAAGCCACTTAAAAGTCGAAGACGACGAAGACTTTTGCAGTATGCACAGGAATCTTGTCAGCTGATGTTAGAAATCTAGAAAATGGGGTGGAGTGGAACCGAATAGGAAAAGGGCTGACAAGCACTATGCGACCGTGATGAACATGGTGAAGGAGCCTCAGAAAAATGCATCACTCAGGATTTTTCTTCGATCCAGGAGAGCAAGCAGTTGCCCGTAACAAAGTTCTAGTTGACAATTCTTAAAACACTGTGTGAGATCATGTCTTTGGGCCAATTCGCAGATGTGGACCCGGTGTCCTTGGCCATCACGCCTCCCGTTTCGGACGAACTTTGATTGCAACCAAGCGCGCCGTCCAAAACGGCTAGTTCTAGGCGCATGCGGCACGAATAAAAAGGGAAGCATTACTGCGTTTTCTGCCCTCTCACTAGCTCCGCTGCAGCGGTGGTTGCCACATCGCGTGTTCTCGAAGGGCGTCCGTTCAGTAGAAGTTCACTGTGCACTAAATTTTGCCCCATGTTCTGGTAACTAAGTGAGCAGCAGAAGGACTCACCACAATCATGTTCGTGCGGTTGGCCGGACTCTTTGTGTTGGAAATGAAAGTGTTGTTATCCTCAGCGGTGCCCAATGCGACGGATCTCCTCTTCTACTTCTTTTCGCGTGGCAAAGACACGTGCTCTGCACCTGGACGCTGTAGCGTCGGCTGCAGAAGTCGAGCGAAAATTTTGTAGGCATCACTAATTAGAGAGAAATTTAGAACGCAGAATATATTCGACGTGTAAGCTTAAACATTTGCAATAATTGCTTAAAAATCAGGTGTAAAATTGAGCTCTCCGTGATTTAGCCCTTGTCCGGTATTAAGAAGGGAACAGAAGCGGCAATGATAACATTAGTCCTTACCCACTCCCAACCGATCCTCTTGAGACGCCTCCAGACCCGCTCTCTCTCATCCCCTCAGCTGCTATCTTACAACTGTGGCACCTCCCCTGCATGCTCCCTGTGCGGCGACCCTCACAGCACTCTCTCCCACATCCTTTTCGGCTGCCCTGCTGATCCTCCCCCGCAGGCACAGCCCGCGTTATCAAGTTGGGACGACTGGGAGGTCGTGCTCGTGATTCGTGGTGCCGACGTCATGAACAAACGCCAAATGAACGTTTCGACGTAGAGTGGGACCGACGTCCAGGGACCCAAGGGGGGGTCAACACACTTACCTCAATAAAGTTTTTCTCTCTTTCTATCTCTCTCTCTGCGCAGTCTGCGCCCGTTTACAGTACTTGTAAGAAGCTGGGCCTCAGAATAGTAGTTGGCTTCACGACACCAAGCGCTATCCACTTCAACCTACGGAGCCCTAAATATATTGGACATTCCGACAGGCGCCTAGGAAGCCGAGTTAATGTTTTCGTAGTCAGAAGATGCGCAGTGCCTGTGGTAGGTTTAGATGGTAGATGGTAGATTCTAGATGGTAGGTCCAGAATGAATGGGCATGGATATTTTGCGAGTGGATTTTCTTCAACGGCGACGTTTGTTGTTGTTGTTGTCCTCAAAACAATAGCGCGTAAGCACTGGGGGGATTGGCCAAGACACAGGCGGCGACTGACAGGTGCTCAAAACGTTAAACAATGAAATAAAGAAAACATAAAAAAACTGACGGTAATAATAATAATAATTTTATTTTCCGTCAGGCAATACAATACATTTGCGGGCATGCCAAAGCCATCAGTGGCTTGTTGGGCAAAACCCGGCAGCAGGCGGCAAATCTCTTATTTACCTACTCAGGAAAATAATTTCAAATTAATAATAATAACAATAATAATAATAATAATAATAATAATAATAATAAGGAAATAAATTAAAGGGATTCAGATTTGCAAATTGAAATAAAGTAAACAAGTACTGTGAGACTGGTGACGGAAAGAGGGAACGGGGCTAAAAGTGCCACGATTAGGAAGCTTTCGTTGCAGATAAATATTGATCATAAGTAAGAGCTTGTGAGGCGTGACAAGCTTAGGACGGCAGCCGTTTAGTGTCTGAAAGGAAAGTTTGAATGGCGGAGAGCGCAGTCCAGTTGCTGTGCCCAAGGGAGGAAGCACCAAGGGACACAACAACCCCAGCTGACAGACTTAGACCGAGCTGTCGTAAGGGGTGCTCTAGCAGGCGCCTCCGTAAAGAGGAGAAACGGCGGCAGGACTACAAGAAGGTATCTATCGTTTCGGGTTCACCGCAGAACGGGCACAGTGGGGAGACCGCCCGACCAGATCTATGAAGGTAGAAGTTTAGGTGAAGCACGCGACAACGTCGACGCGTGAAGGAAACCTCAAGCTTGCGTGATCGCCACCCTTTACTGCACCACGGGTAAAGGAGAGGCCGGAATTCGAGAGAGGAGCTCAGTGTTGATGCTGTAAATTCGTTCAAGAGCAGATACCAGAGGCGTTTGTGAAGACGCTGTGTAACTTTTTCTTTGTTAATCCACAGAAAAGATGCCCAAAATTCGCGTTGATATAAACAACCGGATCCTTTGCCGGTGGCTAGCTACGGTTCATTAAAAAATGCAATATTTCTACATATGAACATTTCACTAAGGGGTGCGGTGCGCTGTTCTGCTAATGTGTGTCGTTCTGAAGCGGGGGAAATGTTGGATAAGTGTTTCATGCTAGATGGAATGACATTCCACGCTTTAGCGTTGATAATTGATACTGTTCGACGCCCGTATATATTGCGTGTTATCCAAGGGCGTCCGCAGAATTTTTTGCAGGGGGGGGGCCCCATTGGTTGTTGGCGCCGGAGGGGGGGGGGGCATGTTCGTAGCAAAAAGGCACTATTTGCGGTATGAATTTATTTATTTATATATAAATAAAAAATAAGTGAAATACACACATGAAATAAAAATTACAAACAGCAAATTAAAGTGTGGCTAGGAGAGATACATTGCAGTTTATCAACGAAGAAACAATTAAAATTAATAAAAAATCCAAAAATATACTGTCACTTCGTGGAGAAGAGTGCTCAGTATTGCTGCATACGGGTTCTCGACTCACCCGGATTGATGACCAGCACACAGCACAATATGGTCACAAACACGCAACTACAGTCACTCAGTCAGTCTTCCTTGAACAGCAACTGTAGACTCCACGGATTTTTCTGGGCGAATTGCGTGATTACACGGGTGATAAATTCATTTCTGTGCTTCATTACACGCTCTCGGTGCACACTCGTCACACACATTGATTGGAAAAACGGTTGAACGCGCACGTTGAAAACAAAAGATGCCTATACATACAACGAAAACTTATTTACAAGATAAATGCACGCTCGCAGCTTCATACACCTCGCTCCATCTTGCTCGCGCATCCGCACAGTCGAGCAACCGCACGCACACTGCTCGCCGCTCGTAGTTTTCTCGTCCACTGTCTTGGTTGTTCTCAGCTTCGTTGACAAACGGCCACTAAAAACACCGAAGCACAAATACAGAGGCGCGCACACGTGCAAGGGCTTACTTCCGTGCGACTTCCAAGGGGAAGGGACACTCGCCACTCCGGTAGGAAAATTTGTTTTGTGTGTTTTTATGGGGTTCAGAGCCCCAAAACGACTCAGGTTATGAGGAACGGAGTAGTACAGAGCTCCGGATAATGTCGACCACCTGGGTCTCTTTACCGGGCACTGACCTCGCACAGTACACGGGCGCTGTTGTCATTTGAGGCCCAGCCAGAGGTGACAGGCGAGCCAGGCAGGCGCCATCGGGCTGCGTTGACCAAAGGCGCTGGTTTTCGGAGAAGACGCAAGGGACGCTGGTGTGGGGGCGCCTCTGGAGACTGCATCGCCGTGAACAAAAGATGCTAATCTCCTTTGCCGAAGATTCTGATAGCGGCGCTTCTACCGCACTGCGCTCTCCCGTGGATCGGAGGCACAGCGAGCGGCGGCGGCGCCAACTGATCGCCCGCTTGCCCATGAGCAGCCCGACAAAGCGGGGGTGGACACGGCTGATTTGTCTTTCCCTCCTGAAGAATTCATCGGTGGCCGGCATAACGAAGGCGAAAACAAGATGCACTGTGCACTGTCTGCCTCCGTGTCGCTATCTGTCTAGAGATCAAAGAAACAGGCACCCATTTCAAGACGGCTTGAAACACATGCTCGCCGGTGCCGCTGTATGTCTGCGACAGGTCGGCCTTCAACAGAGCTAACGATGGCGTGGTTTGAAAACGGCATAAAGACGCGTGCCCGGACGCGGCATTTCGCAGATGTGACCCAAAGCGTGGAAGCGGAGCTGCTTTTACCCTTTTGGCTGAGCCCACCACGGCCCCTGGCGTGCGGCCATCACTCACGGTTCGAGGGAGTGATTTTCCAGGGGGGTGCAGCCGCCCCCCCTTGCCCCCCCCCCCCCCCCCCCCCCCCCCCCCCCCCCTCCGGACGCCCATGGTGTTATCGGTATACATTGAGATTGCTTTCATTGGCATGCCTAGTGTTACTTGAAGGAAGTAGCAAGGTTGAAGAACCCTTAGCGCAGACGTGTGGCTACGCTCGGATGGATGTTAATGGGTAATTTTTCCTCTTTTATAAATTCGAGCGCATTGAACAAGTTCCCGGTTTGAGTTGTTATTGACGACGATGAGGGCGTAGTAATCAATGTGGCTTCACCTTGTCATATGCTGATCTTACTTTGTGGTCAGCTTAGTTGGCGAGTCGACGGTCCCTGGTTCGAGCCCCGTACTGGGATGAAATTTTCGTGAACTGCGAAGTTTCTGAAGAACCGGTTTTGCTTTCCTTTGTAGCTATATGGTTACACTCAGTAATTGCTCCCATGATTGAAATTCCGCGGATGCAGGTCGATAGCGGAGAAAGGCTGTTGGAAACATTTAGCACGCATTACTGCGGGAAAACATTTCCTTCTACAAAGAAGATTCACTAAGTTAAAAGTTTGACATTGAAGTATCAAAAACGCATGTTTATTTGCGGTCAGGCCTTCCGAATGTCAACGCAATCAGGTATCGGTCTCGCGTGGACTTCTCTGATTCGTGAATTAAGGAATTCTTGACGCGCTTCTATATTACTCAGTAGCCTCTTTCATCTCGAAAACAGAGCAAAAAGGTGGGACGATAAAGAAAGGCAACACATCATTTGCAATATATTTGTAAGGAATAATTTATATTCAGAAGCGAGGCTAAAAATGCTACTCAGTCCATGAAAACAATCTGGTGCGAAGAGTTGGGCATGTCCAAGGTGTGTTCACGTTGGATGAACAAAATATTCACATAAAAAAACAAAGAAAAACAACCAAAATATTCTAATTAAGAATGACATAGACAGGGTGGCCTTGAAGCGTAAGGATTCTGTTCCACCCGTCAAGTTCAAGACAGCCTCTGCGAGGAAGATCACGGTGATATTTATTTCGGGATGACGATGGCTTCCAGCTGATTGCCTGCAAGACGAAACAACAATGACAGTGATTGGTCACTTGCGCGATGACGTAGAATAAAAAAAAATGGAAGGGGCACATAAGCTACGTCTTAAGGATATGGCGCGATAGCTAATGGGTAAATGCCCATATATGCAGAATTGGGCACTCTCCGCTAACATTCATAGATCCGTGAGAGTCCTCATACCACTTCTGGTGCAGCGGTTAAGCGATGCGCCGTACTGCCCTGCGATGGCAGGTGCTGCCACCGGTGGGGCTTGTGAGACCCAGGTTTCTTTACCCGAGCGACCAATCTATAATTTAACAGACACCTGCCACGGTGGGCAGTTTGCTCACAATACGGTG
This sequence comes from Amblyomma mixtum, assembly GCF_055824585.1. Classification (NCBI taxonomy): domain Eukaryota; kingdom Metazoa; phylum Arthropoda; class Arachnida; order Ixodida; family Ixodidae; genus Amblyomma; species Amblyomma mixtum. The sequence goes on along the minus strand of NC_143016.1, from coordinate 128,781,741 downwards.
GGCATTTTGTGATGACGCCACAAGGTCACGTGACCTAGGCGGTGCACCTACCTCCTAGGCTGACCTAAGTGCGGAAAAATCGACGAAGCCAACTTGTTAAGGTCTGTGTTGTTCGGCTCTTACGGTCGATGACAAGTGTCAAAGCGTGAAGCGTTGCAGTGTGTGATGTATGGTCGTCTGTTTCTTTTTCCTCGATCGGGAAACAGAAGACGACCACGAAGAGCGATTTGCAAGCAACAAAATGGCTGAGGCTTAGCTAAGGTTAAGCCTAGTCAGATGCGAAGCATATTGATGGCTAGGTTTGGTAAAGTTCCTCGCTTTGTTCTTCAGTTGTTGTAGAACGTTGTCGCCGAGTCGCATATTGAGCACGCCGCTTACCCAGACGTTCATCCCGCTCTTCATCGGTCTCTGTGGCACGCTGAAGCTTTCGCTTCTCGTTCAAATCAGCCCTGCTTCTAGGCGGCATCCCAACACCTGGCCGCCTCGTAAGTGCCCGGAGAGCGAGGCAAGCTCAGCTTTATACCGCTGCTGTAGCGTCACGTGGTCAGCTGCAGCGCCTCTGATGTGGAGCCTCCACCGCCGCGGCCGACCGCGCGAGCCGGCAGCCCATCTCTCCTCTGCTGTGACGTCATGTTGTCACGTGGTCAGCCGCCGCGCCTCTGATGTGGAGCCTCCACCGCCGCGGCCGACCGCGCGAGCCGGCAGCCCATCTCTCCTCTGCTGTGACGTCATGTTGTCACGTGGTCACGCTAAACGTCACGTGGTCAATGGTAGCTCCACCGCCGCGCTCGACGGGCTGTAGTGTAGCTCTAGTAATATGCTTCGCATAAAATAAAGTTCTTTGCCAGCATAAGCATGTTTTGTTTGCATGTAGCTGTGGCACAGAGGTGACGTCGGCTGTGCGATGCCGACGTGCGCCTCGTTACCAACCGCAGCATGAAAACCGCCGGTCGCTAATTACCGCAGTGCACACAGCACCCGCCGCTGCACCGACAGCGCACTCGCACGCACCCCTCCCAGTTCATCGGCGAGTTCGTCGCACAGCCACACCGCAGTCTGCTTCTCCAGTCGAAAAAGGCGTCGGAGCAGCTCGTCCGGCAAGTCAAACGCGTCTTCGTGCACCCCCTTCGCCGTTGCTCGCGTCGCCGCGGCCGCCGCCATTTTCTGCCACAAACTTGTCACAAACGCCACGGTACTGCCTCGAGGCGATCACAAAACAAAGTCAATTTGCGCCAGCATAATTAGGTGTGCAACGTCATCACTTCTGTCATGCCCGTCACGTAAACGACAGCCACCCATGAAGCAAAAAAGCAACATGGCCGCCGGCCACGGCGGGGCTAATTGAGGCGTTTTATTGCGAACGCAATACTACTTGCACTTTCACGCCTTTGCTGTACCGCGGCGGTGACCACCAAAGCAATACTACTTGCACTTTCACGCCTTTGCCGTGCCGCGGCGGTGACCACCATTGACCTTGATTGCATTAGATTACATTGGATTAGATTAGATTAGATTACATTGGATTGCATAGGAGTGGATTGAATTGGATTAGATTAAAGTCATGGAGGAAGGAAAGAACTTCATCCATGATTAAAGTAGATTACATTGGATTGGATTACATAGGAGTGGATTGAATTGGATTTGATTGGAATGGATGGGATTGCATTGGTTTGGATTGGATAACCGATGCATCACCACAAGTACCACCACCAGCTACACTACCAGCTGTACCATGGCGTAGGTACGGATATTGCTTTCGCAATTACCGGGCTTAACCAAGCTAAGCCACAGCGAATTTTTTGAACAGTCCCGCAATACGGCCCCTGGCGCGCAGCCGCGTTGCACCGGTCCACCAAGTTAGTAACGTTGAGAGCGTTCTGGACACTGGATAGGCAGCACGGCCACCCTGCCACCCTGGCAGTTAATAGATGATCACGAGTTCGCTCACCCAATGAATGCTGCAGTGCCGCGTTTCTGGCACAACGTTGTCAGCGCTAATGCATGCAGCCCACATTTCTCTCTCACCACCCCACCTACCTCGAAGCGTGATTCAGGCGTCCACTGACCCAGGAAGTGTTATGCGCACTTCCTTAAAAATCATCGGAGTCTAAATGAACACAACGAACACCGACGCCCTATGGCTTCAGTGCCGCGTTTATGCCACGTTGTCAATGCCAACGCATGCAGCGCACATCTGTCAGCTTCCTCCCTCATTGTAACACCTCTGGCGTGCCCAGAGCCACACTTATCCACATGTGGGAATATCCTTCCCCACAAGCAGTACCCCCCATCCCCAATACCACTCATTCCTGGGAGGCTGCTTTAGGGACTGCTCAGCCTGCCCACCAGAAATGGCTGGTGGATCGGGCTTTATGTGAAGCTGAAGCCTGTGGACTCTTGGACCAGTAGGAGATCACCTTGGAAGATTTTTTTTGTCTACTAAAGTTGTTTCCATCCATCCATCTGTCACTACCACCACGTAGCTTAAACGACTGAGGTGTCCACTGTTCCAAGGGGGCAGGAGGAGGTAAACTTTATTAAAGAAGAGGTCTTAGGCATGGGTTGGGGAGATGTTCCGCTCCCCGCGGTGGGCTCTTCTAGGCCGGACGGCAGGTGGCCGACCGACGATATCATTCGGCGACCTCTTCGGCCGCTCCTCAGAGTTGAACCTCCGGGTCAGAGCTGAGCAGCGCGGCCTCCCACTACGATTGGGTAGAGAGCTGCACTCTGCGATGGCTTGTCTTCCTTTTTGTGCCCACAGAGAAAACAGATTGGGTTTAAGTGCTCTGGGAACCATATGGAGTACATGTGAAGAGTTTTTTTTCGAAATGAGCCAGATCCACCAAAACAGAAACTTAGAACAAGGCCATAATTTCTTGTCTGAAAGGAATGCGCTGCTATTCAACCTAGTACCTCACAAGTCTTATGGGGCAGATAGAGCAGTCGAACAGCCTTAATCGCCAAAAATTTACGTGCATAGTTTGGCCTATACAACAATGGAAACATTGGATTTGGCTCATATCGAAGTGAAGCATCAGATTCGACCCAGTTTTCTTCTCGAAACTTTATTATAACTGCAGTATGTTTCAGGTTACATTCAAAACAATATGGAAAAATGCTTGTCCTGTGACTTCAGCAGAAAAAAAATTACAAGTATGCGTCACCCGCCTTACACTCATACATGGATAGCAGGCATGTCTTCCTGGCAGCATAAGCAGCCTTCTTCGCAATTTGCCATGGGCTCCTTTTCTTGACAGCGACGAAAGGCAGCCTCAAAATACGCAAGGTCTTCGTTTTCTTTTCATGACACACCAAAGTGAGTCACCAGAAGGTTGGTCACGTCTCTCACCTTCAGTTCGTTGAGGTGGTATGCATACAGCTCGCACTGTTTCGGAGTTTGTACAAGGGTCTTTCCCCTCTTTAGGACCGATACAAAATTAGACGCCGAAACCCTGTAGTGGGGTTCGGCTCTAATTTGAGGGCTTCGGCCTGTCACATTTCTCTGAATGTAAAAAAACCTTCGCTTCAGTAATCTTGAAACTCAGGTTGGACGTTGATCTCATTTACAGTACGCCTTCCAGGGAACGTTCACCGACCTCTTCATACCCGTCGCAATCCATGCGGAACTAAATACGTCAAAGCAAAAGTCTTGAAAAAACAAAGGAGCTCGCGAAACAGACCACGCAGTCCGCGCTACCACGCACGAGCACCGCCGGCACGAGCCTACAAGGAGGCTGCCATGTTGGCTGAATCACGTGGTATCCGGGTCAGTCTTCTATTGGTTGAACGGATTTGGCTCATTTCGATCCACGCAGTGGAAGGATTTGGCTCGTTTTCGATTTGAAATTTGATCTGCGGGCTAGCTCAGTTGGTGTAATTTGACCCATTTTGTTCTGATCTGTTTTTTAAAGGAAAGTTGACTGGCTTAGCTTGCCACTACAGTTGGGGTTGCGTTACTTTCGGGTTTGTGGATTTGGCTCATTTCGAAAAAAAACTCATGTGTACGTATTTAAGTGTCTGGAGCTGCCATCAACTGATTTGTTATTTTACTTTGAGATCTATGTGGTTCACGGAAGATATGTCTGTCTTTCTTGAATTGGGTTGCAATTTCTTTGTAGGTTATCACTTGCTCCTTGGCAGACCTGAGCTTGGGGTATCGCACCGGTTAACTATGAATCCTCGGGCAAATTGGTTCGCCGCAACGTTTCCAGGGTGGTCCGAATGGGTGGGGACCCAGATCAATGTGATCTGGCGGGTATTGGAGATTTTTTTGCAAGATATTTTGTGACTCTGAGGTTCAACTTTGGAACACTCTGTTACCCTTAAGGACCAGCAGTTATCTTGCCTTCGTATTACATGACCTGTCCCTGCCAATTTTTTGAATTTGACTAGGATGTCCAGAGAACCCGTGTTTGTTTCCTCACCCACTCTGCTCTGTCTCTTCACATGATCGTTTTTCATTGCACTTAGACTTCTAATACTGCCATCGAACTACTTAACATTCTCGCATGCTGTGCATTCAAACTAATATTGTCGCCAGATGTGAAGACAACCCAGCAAAGTAAAGCAATGAGCCTACAAAGCGAGACACCAACAAAGCTGCGCTGAAGTTTCGCATTAGGGGGAATCGTAATTGTTGGAATTTTTTTGTGCACTAAGTCAACCATGCACGGCTGGAAGAAATCAACTTGCACTTGTAGCTCCCGCTTTGCCGCACACATGCTGAGAGATGGTGTACATTACAGGAAAGCTTGCCTTGTTTCACCAAGGTCAGCCGCACACCTCGTGCACCACGACAATGCACACAGAAAATAGAGGGGTGAAACCGCTGTCCAACACTTGTAGATTTATTGTTTTCGCTGGGGGTGTTGGAAATAAAGGCACAACAATATTAGTCGGAGCAATTTTAAAAAGTCACGACAAGCAAACACATTCTGAGAGAGGAAAGAACAATTAAGAGACTAAGAACAGTGAGAGAGAGAGAGAGGCCCCCAGGAATAAAAGTGGATAAGCACACAAATAACACGCAACATGGTCCCCCGTTCTCTGAACTAGCCAACAGTGTATTATATAAGAGAATGCCATAAATAGAGCAGTAAACCTGCTTTTGCTATATACAAGGAACAATGTGAGAACAGTAGTTGCGATAAACAGAAAAGAAAAAAAACTAACAAAAATTGGCCTCTGAGCCTTTAGGTAAAAACTTCCCCAATCTCATCATTCACCAGGGAACACTGCTTCTGCAGGAAATGCAAAAATCATCCTTGTTTTTTTATTACATGCGTATAATAAATTAACAAAGGATGCAAGAGTCCCCTCCAAAAACTGAACACAAGACTCGCAACTCTAAAATAAAGGGAAAAGTGTGCGTACCAGAGGTAGAAAAAAAAAAAAAAAAGGAGGGGGAAGTGTATATGCAACACTGTTCCAGCAGTTTTCTCCCCTCAGAACAGCCTAGAGCGGCACTGGCCACTGCACAAGAAAAAAAAAAAAGAAAAAAAAAAGACCGTGTGCGCTTGGTGTCTTTTCCCTCTCCCCCACAGTTTCCAATGTTGCCATGCAAACGGTTATCACAGTTCCTTTGCTTGCTGCACTTGCACGGGAACAAGGGGAGGAGGAGGAGGAAAGGGGAGAGAAGCATCTTTCCCGTCGTTCTTTGTACAGACTGTCCTATTTACACACGCGTGTGTTCACAGAGTCCGAAACGCTCGCGTGGGTGGTGTGTGCGTGCAGCCCATGTGCGTATGCAAGTCGAAACAACAGCTGCTGGCGGTGGTTGCTTGTGCTTGGCAATGCACTGCTGCTGCTCGTGGTGGTTGATGGTGGTGGTGGTGCCCACGTTGCAGTATGCACCCGTTCTTCACGAGGACTTGGACGCCCGCAGCGAGGTGTCGTAAAGCTCGTCGATGTCATTCTGGTAGAATTGTTGGATCTTCTTCCTGCGGATCTTGTAGGCAGCTGTGACAAGGCCCGTGTCTGGTTGCCAGTCCTCGCGGCACAGCTTCACTTTCGTTGGAATCTCCATCTTTTGCAGGTTGGCTGTCGAAAGAACAACGAGACAGAATGAAGCTGCTGCTGCCATGCAGACACTCCAGTCACAGAATGCAACAGACCCTCCCAGGAATACTATCAAACTGTCACTGACTTGCGGGTTTTAAATGTTGTGGCATATCTACAGCCAATGTTCCAATGTTATACACGTGCCGCTGACAGCTAAAGTATGCTTGCAATTAGTACTACTGCACTTAAGCAGACTTTTCATGCACTAAAAAATTGTTCGTCCTGAAGAAAACACTGCCACCCAATCAGTCTCCAACTGAAACAAAGGATCTGAAGTAAATACATGGTCAGCAAACTACCAATGGTGCTTCGAGAAACCTGTTTTGTGGCATTGTCCAAGTCGTGCAAAGTTCACCCTGTAGCACTGCATGTTCCTGTTCCTACAAATGCACTCTTCTTCACTCAAGCTCCCACGAGTACGATCATAATTAAGAGAGACAATGTCATGATTTCCAAACATTATACCTAGAGAGAAGGTTGGTGGCAGTACACTTCATCCACTTTGGAGAAGTGCAGGAATGTCTGGAAGACTAGGCTTCGCATTTCGCTTGGCTACTGTTGGGCATAAAACGGTTTCAGCCGTTAACAAGACTTCACGAGGCAAACCTTGAAGAAATGGTGTGAAATTTCCCATGCCGGCCTAACACCGTACTTTCTCTTGCGTCAAATTTATTGAAGTAGGAAACGCACTACTGAAAATCTTATATGCGCATAGAGAGCATTGCGGTGCATCTACTGGTTTTCAGCCAAGCATTAACCAAACCAAATACAAAACCTCTTCTTCCCAGCATTCCCAAGGGGGATGAAGTGCTCTTGCATAGTCGGTGGTGTCACTTTGCCCTCTAGGCAATACAGTGGAACCTCGATTATACGACGTTCAGGGGACTGCGCGAAACCGTCGTATAATCCGGGTGTTGTATAATCGAAAATCAAGCGCGATATTTTTTAACTTTTTTTTTTTTCGGAACAGAAATGCAGCACATTTTTGCCGGCAGAGTGCTAGTCTTCAACAAACAAGATAAAATGGCCGTTGAGGCTGCCGTGAGCAGCGGAGCAGCCAGCGGAGCAGCGGCTCATGCGGTTTTCTTGCTAGGCGGAAAGATTAAGGCGCCCCGGTTATCGACTGGCTAAAGTGTGCCTACCGTATTTACTCGATTCTAAGCACCCCCTTTTTTTCACGATCGCGATGCCCAAAGTGAGAGGGGGTGCTTAAATTCGAAAAATCTAAACTGACCCCCTATGGGGGTTTTGCCGGGACCGCACAAATTCGTCGTAAAATGCGGGTCGTCGCATGACCGGGGGATGTATAATTGAGGTTCCACTGTATTGAGAAACTCAACTCGTCCTCAGATGTGGGGTGCCTAAGTGCAGCAAATGAAGTGTGGTGCCTACCTTTGCGGGCGTGAGAGATGATGGCCTCTGCTGCCGCCTCCACCACAACAGGGTCGTTGCAGAGCTGGTCGAAGGTCAGGTGACCCCTGCCCAGCTTGTCGGCCAGCAGCTGCAGCTGCTTGGAGTTTGGTGCCACGAGTGCCACGAGGTACGTGTGGAACGAGTTGCCATACACACACAGGTTGTCAATGAGCGGGCACGTCTTCAGCTCAGTCTCCACCTTGCCCAAAGAGATGTACTCGCCAAACTGGAGTTTCACCAGGTCCTTCTTGCGATCTTTGGATGGAAACAGTAGAGGGCGGGGTTGGGGGAGGGAACAAGAAAGTTTCACCATTAGTGCTTCAGGAAAGCAAAATCCGTTTGATGAAAGTCTCTCCGCTTTACACCACAATCCTGTCTGTGCCATAGGATAAACAGGCATAGCTAAACTCTTGGTTTTAGAAGAACTTCAACATGGTTTTATCTTATACGCTATATCCTTGTTGTACCACGATTTTGCTAACTGTGCCTACAAGTGGCCATTTTTTGGATAACATTAATATACACAGCTTGCGAAAAGGAAGATACTAGGCATCTGAAGGGCACAGAGGGAGCATGTGGAACCATAATCCAGCCTCAGAAAGAGGCCTAGCTACCATATTTCAACCACAGCCTTGCTCCAGCTTCTTTTGTTCAAAAATTTGAAAGACAAAAAAAAAAGTAAAATTGGTTGGTTTATGGGTTTATTGGGGTTTAACGTCCTCGGGCTATGAGGGACACCATAGTGAAGGGCTCCGTAAATTTCGACTACCTAGGGCTCTTTAACGTGCACTGACATCGCACAGTACACAGGCCTTTAGAATTTCGCCTCCATCGAAATTCTGCCGCCGCGGCCGGGATTGAACCCGGTAGCTTTGTAGCGAAACTGCACAGCATTACTATTGCAGCAGAGAAGACTCTCACCGATAATTTTGACCGTTCCATCCGGGTACATCTCGCCAATGTCACCCGTGTAGAACCAGCGGATGCCGTCCTCTTGCCTGTAGCACTCATTGGTGAGTGCCTCATTCTTGTAGTAGCCCTTGGTGATGCAGGGGCCCCCAACCAGGATCTCACCGCGGGGGTACGGCTTGTCCGTCACGTGGTAGTTGGCCTCGTCCCAGTCCACCAGCTTGATGTAGCAACCCACCAGAGGTGCTCCCACACGGCCAAAGCTCATGTCATCCACTGAAAGTGAAAAAAGAGATTCCCCTTTCAGAACAGTGCTGCAGTGCTTCGTGCAAATAAACAAAAAAAAGTCACTCTTGCAAACCTAACTCAGTAGCATCCCCCCTTTTATACTGACATGCATTTTTATGATTAATTAGCGCAGCCCTGATGAACCCTTCAAATACATTAACGAATTGAACGCATAGATGATTAGACGCACCTCCGCTAACCGCCCAAAGTAAAACACGCCGCTAAATCAGTTCACTTCCACACGTCATGCCATTCTAAGTTACTGAGATCCCCTGAAGATATTGCGATCAACTGGCACTAACGACGCCTTGACCAAGGTTTCAGTGTGGCGCTCCATGGGCGCGACTCGCGGCCATCAGTATATAAAGTGGCTTTTGCCATGCCTGCTTTTCAGTGCACTTCCCTGTTTTTCTAAAGCCTATGGAAATAAATTATGCATTCATTTTCATGTGAAGTCATTGCCCAATGGCAAACCAGTAACAAGGTTAGCCTCTCATGATAAGGTGCGACTGGATTCAAAGCACTTTCGCTGCGGTTTCAATGCAAGCATGCTACACCCAGCAACACATCAGGAGAATGGCATGCTACTACGACACACATTCAGCCAGTGGCCAAGCCTAGCGGGCAGTGTGTCCCTAAAAGGAAATGCTCCCCTAGTGTGGGTGCACCCCATTAGCTTTTGCGCAGCATAACATTTTGTCCTTTTTGGTGCCAACACTGAGTGCACAAGGCAGGTTAGAGCTGCACTGAGGCACCGTGGTTTGCAGTTCCAGGAGATTCCGGGGTCTGGCGCGCGGGACGAGTCTGGGGTTGTACCGAGTGTCTCAGGCAGTTATCGTCTATTACCTACCAGTGGAACGTACCACGCGGGCAGCAAATTTGTGCATACAGAAATTCTTTTGGTCGACTTTTTAAATTACCAGCTGCCAAGTTCGGGAGTTTGGGGTGCGACACTTACACAAGTATGCACGGTATTTAGCTGTGGACACGAGATGCAACATGCACACACGCAAGGGAGGCACAGCCACTCACAGTCCATGATGGTGGCGCCGGCAGCCGTCTCGGTCAGCCCGTAGCCCTGCACCACGTAGCAGTCGAGGCAGGCCTGGATGAACTCGTGTGTGTCAGCTGAGAGTGGCGCTGAACCGGTGGCGATCACCTTCAGCTGGCTGCCGAGGAGGGCCCGCATCTTGTTGAACACCAGCCTGCCCCCCAGACACACAAGGAAGAAGAAAAAAAGGAAAAGAAGCAAGTTGAGGATGGCAACATTTATTGAAGAAAAATGTAAGAGTACAATTTGGGCTGGGCAGCCACACCAGGCTGAAATTTGGTGGTCGTGGAAATTAGAGTTCACTTAATTCCTGCAGACCACCTTGGCAAAGAAGAGTACTCCTTCAGTGCTTACCATCACATCCCCAACCCAGGAAAATGTAGCAACACAGCAACTTTTAAGGAGCTTAGAGTAATAAAAAATGGACCCAAAAAAATCTGCAATTCACAAAAATCTGCAATTCACCATTTTAAAACTGCTACCCAGGATGCCAATATGCTTCTTAACTGCCAGCTATATCAACACTGCCAAGTGAATGCCGATGACCTGCACTCTACTGCGGAGCTCACTTTTTTAAAAAGAAAAGCCAAAACAGCATGCAGATACCTAAGGTTTTCCTGCATGAAGCTTGTGATAATGCTCAGGTCTTACCGAGAGATTAGCTACTTTCACTCTTTCAAGAAACCTGGACCCCAAAACAGCCACTGGAATTTCTTGTAGAAACTGGCCCTTTTAATGTGTCGACTTGTACACATCATGTCACTTCTTTAACTTGCACCAAACATCAGTAAAAACCACGAAGCCGCGACTAAGCAGGAGTGTTGCCTCACCTGTTGAGCAGCGGCGTGTTGAAGCCCAGGCGAAGCCAGAAGGCCTTGTATGAAATGAGATATTCAAAGAAGCGCTTGAAGAAAGGCCCCCTTGCAGCAGCCACTTCTGTGATGCTCTTGCGAATCCGATCCAGGATGAGCTGCACGCGCAGAGAGACAGAGGAGCACAGCCTTCAGCAAAGGTCCACCAAAGCCTCAACAGCAATATATGCACTTCTAACAGATGCCCTCTACTCGCAGCACAAGCCTCTGCTTGAAATTTGAATCTTTGCAAGCCTAGGTTATGGGCTTTGTTAATAAAAGCTGAACCAGTACGGCATTGCAGGCACAGGATGTGTCACGTTACATGGCATGAAAATGCCACAACTACACTAGACTGGTAACTTGTTTAAGAAAGAAAAGTGGCACCAGTCTTTTGCCACCTCTGTATTCATAGGGAGAGCTCTCTTAAAGGTGCACTGAAGAGGAATCTGAACTCGTCTTTTTGCCGCAGGAACTCGATCTACACGTTCTGAGCACTCTTAGAAACTGCGACTTATTGCCCTGTGTGGCCGATTTCCCTGATTAAATCGAATTAACGCCCGGCTCCTTCCTTTTTTTTTTAATTCTGCCTCGTACGGTGGGCGGAGTCTACCAACACGGGTGGAGGCTTTGCTTTCGCTTCATTTTGTTTAGGTTTCCGTGAATAAATAGTTTCATTTGCAGATAATATAACCGCAAAATAAGCCCGCAGAAATAAAAATATGTGCGGACTATTTGCTTCTACGGACTACTACGTATTACTCCGCCGATGGCAGAGCGGCAAGCCGCCACGGGACTAGGTGAAAGGCACTCCCCGCGTTGGTCGACTCCGCCCACCGTACGAGGGAGAATTAAAAAGAAAGGCGGGAGCCAGGCGTTAATTTGATTCAATTGCGGAAATTGGCCACACAGGGCAATAAATCGAAGTTTCTAAGAATGCTCGGAACGTGTAGATTGAGTTCCCGCTGCAAAAAGACAAGTTCAGGTTCATCTTCAGTGCACCTTTAAGGGGAGCTTTTAGATTAGCAGCCATGATGAGGGTGTCGGAAGAAATTTCCAAACAAGGTGAAGTTTTGCGCTATAATGACACATGCAGTCGCACTACTTCGGCACAAATTGGCGCCCCCATCATATCACTAGCGTTGCAAGGTTGTAACAGGAGCATTATTAAAAACACTAAAAGCTTTGTGAACTGTGGATCTCTTGCGTAGCAGCTACTAAGCTGGTAAATAGCCCACTAAAAATAAGAACGAGACCCTCGTTTCACGAAAACAAGAAAGAAAAAAAAAGCCAAAACTCACTGGCACAGACACCATGATGGTAGGCTTGAGCAGAGCTGCATCTCCTTTGCAGCCTTTCTGGATACCGGTAGACTGCAAAAAAAAGGGGTGGGACGAGAAACAATGAATATGCTGACCGAGCACAGACACTGCCTGGGGCTTGAATTGACGCAGGTGCATGCAACAAGCAAAATGCCCAGGCCTCTTTACACACCTTGTCCGTTAGTGTCAGGGGCGAGGCATAGCCGATCCTAGCTCCCAAGGCAAATGACAGGCACTCTGCAGAGAGAGAAAAAAAAAAAAAAAGAGTTTAGAACTGTAGCGCAACGTTTTCAAATCAAGCGGTCTAGGAAATCACCACATTGAAAAAAACAGCACAGCTTGACAAACAAAAAGCTCCTGAACTTGACTTATTTCAAGAGATATAATTAGAGACTCACCAGCTGCCAACTCCAGGACGTGTGCAAGGGGTAGATATGCAATGTATGAATCAGCCTCACTGTGGAGGAAAGGAAAGGGGGGGCAAACGTCAGGCTTTCAGAAAGCACAGAGGGGGAAAGCTGTGGCAACGAGGAAAGCTGCTTGTACCACACGGCGCACACGCAACGACCCTCCCAAGTGCTTGCACACGAACATGCTACGAGTGGCCTTAAAAGCGAGTCGGACACAGTTCTGAAATGAGGGTGCACCAGCCTTGTCAAGGGCACACAGTTTCTGGGTGCTAAACATTTAAACGGCACAGTCGCATACACGTCTGCTATGGCCCTGAAGTTCAAGCAGGCCACATTGCAGCGCCCTCAGTTCACGGGACTGTGTACCATTTCGCTTTTGAAGCGACTGGGACACCACCAGAAGCGTGAAAACACAAAATATGCTAATGGCTTTATGTGACAGCAATGCAATGCATACTCTCTGCATGCTGAAGGGACACAGAAGAGAAAGATAAGATAAGGCAACTGGTGTTTCCAGACACTGCGACTTAAATGGCAACGTTATTTGAGACATTAAACCCTTGAAGGTGCAGATTTTGGGTGGTCTCTAGTGCGACAATATACTTGCTTGGCTCGATTTGGCCCATGATAGCATACGTAACAGCAAAAGGCAGAGGTACAAGGTCAACTTGCAATCTATTATGCCATCAAAGAAGCTCGTGTAAGTTACCAGGAGAATTTCGTGAGGTTTTCTGCACAGATGCATTCATTATAAACAAATTAAAATTTTGAAGTATAGCTGAATGGTCCAATAATGTATTATAAGGTCTAATAAGACCTTCTTTACACCATTAAGTCCTAAACCTGCTTTACTGCCCCTTCAACGCACATTAAAAAATATGAATATTGAACAGCAAAAAATGTCACATGCAGAATCGTCACACAAGACATGCCCATGCGTGCAGAAAAGGATAGGATAAGCACTGAAAGGACAAGCTTACAGGGCCAAGCTGTAAAGGAAAAAAAAAAATGCAAAATTGGCCATTAAAAATGCAAGGCTTCAGGATGCTGTCAACTGGTAACAACACAGCTGAAAAAAAGGACAATCAAGGCAAGAAGGAGCACATGTTCGCCAAGGTGCAAGCCAAGAGATTCGCAAGCATCATGGAGTGAAACGGCAACATGTTTTCACTGAAGGGCTTTGATGGCGGGACAGGATCCAAAACAACACACTCAGCGGGGCAATGACTGGGAACACCGTTAGATCGAAATGACCAGTAGCAAAGCGTGTTACAGTGCACAGCGACAGGCTTTTTCTATGCAACAGATCACACACGCTGTGCAGGTGGAAAAAAAATCATAAAACAACAATACCTAGATATCTCTTCCGTGCTGTTCCATTTGAAAGCCACAAAGGAAAAAAAAAAGAAGAATAGCTTAGGTGACACAGCAGAGCAGTTAAATTGCTACATTTTGCCACTTCCTTGCTTTCCTAAATTTTGTGCATGACATAATACCTGCCTTGTACAGCTCTCGAGATACTTATCGTGGGCCTTACTCCTAACAAACCAGCGTGCAATCAGAGCCCAAAGAGTCAGCACAGAGGAAAGTATAATAAAAAGCTTTTACAATTTTTTTTTTTGTCAGAGTGAAGTAAGGCATGCTATTTGGTGTAGCAGCATAAATCCCAATGTTATGGTCAGTCAAATAATTGCAAGCACAAGATCTGTTAGCTTCATGGAGACAAAATTGAGTCTGAGAGTGACACAGGTTGGGGCAGTGCTGCACACTCCATATCAACAGCAGCTGAACACATTCTGCTGGTGCTGACACACTGCAACAGGGATTACATTACTGCCCCAACGTGCATTCCACCGCCCAAAGCTAGTGAGGATGGTGGGCTACCAGCACTGTCACAACGGGACACTGAATCTCTTGCAAGGACAACTATAATCTGAATTACGTGCACCAGTTAAGATGGATGGCACCTTACCCGACATCCTTGCAGATGATGCTGAAGCCCCGAGCAGTGGTGACGATGTTGCCATGGGTGATCATGACTCCCTTGGGGACGCCTGTCGACCCACTGGTGTACATGATGATAGCAATGTCGTCTGTGGTGGGGGTCTCTCCCCGCAGCTCAGTGTCGGCCGTGCGGCCTGTCTCTTCCAGCTTGGAGAAAGGGATCATGCGCAGGCCCTCGGGTGCCACGGGTGGAGCCTTGGCCACCGGGTTCTCCATGTAGATTACGTGCGTCAGCGATGGGATCTTGTGGATAATTTTCTGAAAACAAAGATGAGATAAGCAGGGCACAGAAGCTCAATCATGATGGTTTGCAAAGGGTAGCTCAGCAACAGTGTGATCCTATGTAACTATACGAGCGTTCCCATGTGCCCCTATTTGCACACCACTGGCTTGACTATGAAACCTTGAACCCTTTTAAGTGAAAATCTGCCAGAGAAGTTTTGACACAAAGTATGACCCTGTTTTCTCCCGTTACGTACAAAATACCAGCTATAAGCTCATGCTAGATGAAGGCAGTATTTTTTCTTTTTACAGTATTGTGCGTGATGGCACAATGCATTTCAAGCCTCACACAGAGCAGCAAGTCCTATTAGTGCATGCATACTACTCATTAGCAGCACCCTTTTAACTGCATTGCCACTTCAATGCCTCAGGATAAGAACTAATGCAAGAATGATGAAAGGATACTTACTGCAATCCTGGGCATGAGATCATGGGACGTGATGAGATGTGTGGCCTCTGTCTCGTTGATGCCATGGATGATACCATCTTCTCCAAGAGTTGCATAAAGGGTGACCACTGGAAAAAAAGCATCATGAACAGTGAATATTAAACAATTCAATTCAAGGAATGCAAGGAAATGGAATGAGAGTAGCCATGTTAACGAGCATAAGCTTGATAAAAGTATAACATATGGCCTTGCCGCAGTCAGACAGTCAGTCAAAGTCTTAACTGTAGGATGGGCAAGATAAAACAATATCACTACCCGAACTCTAGGCTAGGTGAATGGGCATCCCATTTGGAAGGTATAGCTCCATGTTCTTTGAGAACAGCGGCACGAAAAAGGAAGCCACGATGAAACGTCACCGATACTTATGAATGCAACTCTAGCAGTTGCTGAGAAAAACAAGTGCTGAAGGCCTCTAAAGCTTGCTACGTCATCACCACTAGTGACCTGAATATCATCCATAACTGGCACCATTGCATTTACAGCTGCAAAAATGGTGAGACAGAGGGCCAGAGTGGCATCAACCAACCTGGGATGTTGATGCGCAGACAGGCCTGGGCAGCCAGCATCCACTCAATGCGCGTCTCGGCCAGGATGACTACATTCTGGCGGGGGCGCACACCAAGCGCCATCAGACCACGTCCAATCAGGTCAATCTTCTCATCTGCCTCGTTGTAGGTCAGCCACTTGTAGTCGCCCAACACAAGCTGCAGGCAGAGTAGCAAAAAGGCAGCCAAAATTATGGAACTGCCACATAAGAGCATGCTCAAGAGTTTCGCATCAAAACTGCTCAGAGATGCCCGAGGCTGTATAAGTACCCAGGGCTTCAAAGAGCATCCGCAATGACAACAAAAAACCTGGCTGCAGGGTGCGCTGTAGTAGGCAAATGACGAACAGGAAAGCAACACCTTCCCAGCTTTGACTCCAGTTCGCAAGTGGGAGTCAACATTGCATTTTAACTTGTGTTTACCGAAACCCAGAGGTAAATGTATAACAACTCTAGAAAGGTGAGAGGGTCATTGCACCATGCACTACTTCAGGTTTCTTAAAAAAAAAAAAAAATAACAGGGGGGGACAATGAGTTTTTCCCACAAACAAATTTTGCATTCTCGAAATCTGCTTTTGTCAGGAAAGAGCTCTTATATGGTTTTGTGCTCAGGGTAATCTATCATGTTTTGTTGCTGCCCAATGGCATACCCATCAAATTTAGCAAGGGCCCAAACGCTGCACTGAGCACAACTAAAGTGATGAATGCCATGCACAGAGCGAAACACTGCACAAACGCCAGGCATGGACAACTGCAAGCTTTGCAATCCATTTGCAAGGGCTGGAAGCCTGTTTTGAGCAGCAAGGATAGACTAAAGAAAAGTAATATAGTAGTCACAGGGGTGCGAGAACCCGTACCTTCTTGAAGACCTTCCCGTCAGCCTGCTTCTCTTCACTCTCGCCCAGCACCTCTCGAGTGCCAAAGCAGGGTCGGTCGCCAAATGTGTGGATGGCCTTGCGTGCAAGCTCGTCCATGGTGCGCACTCCGTTGAGGCTGTCCAGCCCATTGCTGTAGGTGCGCACATAGGGCGCACTGGGGTCCCCCTCGATCGCACACTTGGCCTGCACACAGGGGAGGCCAAGGTGAGGCTCAGGCAGCAGCTTGATAAGCTCATCCAGCCAGAGGAATGTCCAGAGCAGTACGATAACTCAGAGGAGACACACATAGGCAAAAACAGAAGTCCTCGCCCAAGGGCCAAGCTTGCCAGGATGCGGAAGCTTCACCGAGACAAATAAGTGGCAGACATCGAGAAACAACCACGCACAAACTATGAAAGCCATTGCTGAATACTTTTTAGATGTCACCTATGACATATAGCAGCATCGCAGATCATAAAAGCCATGCAACACCATGATGTACTGCTGAGATGTGATGTCAGCAAGAGACAACCAAGGGAACAAGTAACAGGAAGTGCTGTTTGGGGTCTGCTTGATGAAATGATTTTGGGGAGGAGGGACCTTTGCAGATTGTGGGGCTATTTCTGCAGTTAAGCCAATAAGGCTATTGCTGCTAACAGCACTTAAAAAAAATGTTTCACTAGCTGGCTACAAAATTAGAAAGACTAGTATATGTTCACAAAATAGATATAGCATAACTTTTAATAATTCTAGCAGCAATGGTGCATCTGGACCATGCAGGATTCACGTGCCAAGATAAAAGTGAATTCACTCAGCTGCTAAAACTAGCTTTTTTTTTACTTGAAGTAACATCTGCCAATGCAACCGCTACAGTACTATTCCTCTTACAGGTGAAACCTCAAGCAGCGGTGTGTTCATTTTGACCAGTGAATTTTATGCAGATGCAGAATTAAAGCAAATATTTTAAAAATTACATAGAGTAAAGAAGACAGGCACCTCTATCCTGTCCACATTTTTTGCATAAATTCTCACATGTGCTTCGCAGGAATTACCTCAATAATGTATTCAACTTTGTTACATAACCAGAAAACATCAGATTCTATGCAGCACTGCCATGATCAGTGGCCCAAGCACGATATGCTACAATGTCCGGCAGAAGAATGTTGCTGGTACCAGACACACAAATGACTTCCGCAAGCACGCAGTACACTAGCTCTATACTCACAAAGGTCAGCTTCTTTTTCCTCCAGTAGTCCCACGGCCTCTGGCACACGAAGTAGACTGGGAGTGTGACAACGTCGTACGCAGACACCAGGACCTTTATGAGGCCCAGGGCCAAATCCAGTCCCAGGTTAGACATGTTCAAGCTGCGAGAGACAGAACCGATGTGCACGCTCAGTCAGACTGTACCCCAAGGACTGCCCTGCCACGAAAGCCAGTGCAGCATTTGTGGATCGGGAGTTAAGAAGCCGCGCCACTTTTTTATCACTTGGAAGATAAGCCCAAAAAACACCATATGCACACATACAACGAGGCAGTAGTGTCACACCACTCTGCTCAAGTTGTGCCTTCTATCAGGTCCTGCTAAAATTTGGACACATGTTTGGAACGGAACAGCACTCAAGATCCAACGGTCTAAGGAGGGAGATTAGGGACTGGGAAGCACAGTGGAAAGTAAAAGGGGGACACGTGCTAAAGCAAAAACATAACACTGAGGAGCAAGATAAGATTGCTGCGGTCCCTTCTAGCAGACAGACTGCTCCACAAATGGAAACAGCGAACACAGGATCCCGTTTATCAGTGAGTGAAGCTCATATGGCAGGCATAGTATACGACTAAGATTAGACTGGGGTGGATTCAAAGAATTAGCAAAGAAGGCAGTGTGAAGGACTAGCACAGGAGAGATGTTCTGGAGAGTGAATGACGAGAGGGTGTTTTGCACGACACACTGACAAGTGGTCTGGCACAAGACACAAGCAACTTGGCAGCCAGTCAGTGACTGATGGCAACTGACAGGACGCATCTCATGTTGCGCCACAACAACAGGCTCAAGGAAGAGATGCCACAGCGGTGCAGTGAAGGCCTGCACGTCCCATTTGCTCTATGCACAAGCCCAGAAAAGCCTTTGCAGCAGCACTTATGGTTACGGTTACTAGCTGAATTTGACACTGGATGAAAGCCATCATTAAGAGGCTGTCCGAATAAAATACAACAGCCGGCAGCAAACACTGCACTTCACATCACAGCTTTCTCAGTTGTGTTCATAAAACGTTGCAAAGCAATGTCGCACTTAGGATAGGGTTTGCACTTTTAACTCAAACATGCACGATATCTGAGCGCATAGTAGGTTAGTGCACATGAAGCCAATACTGAAGACAAAATTCAACACAGTGTACATAATGCTGCATAACAAGGGCACAGGAAATGCCATCCGTTTAAAATATACATGCACATAACAATGCAACATTTCAGGAGGACAGTAGGAGAGGTTTACTCAATGTGCCGAGATTTACGAACTGGAAGCACAAATGCAGCCAATTATGAACCAAAAGGGAGCTGCAGAGGTGCACTGCAGCGAACCAAATGGTGCACATGCTAAGTAAAGGGGGAGGTGGAATTTAGCAGTGCATTTAGCGAGTAAACATGCTTCAAGGCAAGCATACCTGGCCTACGCTGCCTGACTGTACACAATACCCTTCAAGCACTGAAGCACGCTATCATTATGCAACACATCTTGAACTAGTGCCAGGCTGAAGAGGGTCCCTACTTGAGGCATAAAGATAACAGTCCAGAGACAAACATCACCAAGGGCAGCTTCGCGTGAGTGAAATCTTCGCTTCGATTACATGACTTAGCAGGGACAGCAAGCGTCCAAGGCTCATCAGTGGCCGTAATCGGTCCTCCTCGAGAGGCTACGGCCAAGAATGAAGACGAGGCGCTGCTACGCACTATTTCAGTCACGCACGCACATGAGTGGGACCAAGTTAGGTCACAAAATCGCAGCAGATATATGGAAAGAAAAAAAAAATGTCCCTCTTTCACCGCGCACCGAGTGCGTGGCGTCAGAAATTACGTCAAAAGCGCCACACCACCTTTCCGCTCAATCGAAACACGGCAATCGAGATCCCCTAGCTGCACCCGACTCGGGTTCGGCAAATCTCGGGGGCCCAACAACGAAGAATCGGCGAGGCCATCGATCGGGCATGTGCTCTCGCGCCGAGTACGCATGTACAATCCGCAACATCGGTATACCGACGAAAGAAATAAATGTAAACACGCGTCTCCTTGAAACAAAGGACGAACTTCGGCGCAGAACGCCATCGAAGATCTGATCTGTTATAAGCAGAGGAGATCACGATCTCGCCGAAAATAACCTGCCTGCAGCCTCAACGCGAGGTGCTCTCGCCCCCTCCGCTTCAGACTGCGATAGTTCAGCGTGACATGACCGGTCGCCTCGTGTTCCCGACACCGGCCCCGTACGACGAGGCTTTCACTCATTACCGAAGTGTAGGATTTTAAACCTTACCAGAAATGATGCACAGGTACCGGTACCAGCAAAGCAGCCGTTACTGACGATAACCGGCTAGAACGACACGCACCGGCACAGGTCTGAAGCGAAGTCGAAACGACACAGGGCGGCAGCTAAGAATAGCGCCAGCGAAATAATATCTAAACGCAGCGGCTTCGAACCGTCACCGGCGTCGATGGTATCAGTGACTTGGGGGGAGGCCGACCGGGATAACCCCAAATAATAAATGAACAAAAAACCCAGAGCGTAAGGCGCGAGAAGGGCCTCGCGGGAATCCTTGGAAAATCCTAGCGGTGTCGAATCCCGGGAGCCGTTAACAGCACTGCAACGCAGATAGAGCGCCGGAGGAAAGAAAACAGAAAACGAAACTACGTGTTACTCTATTCCACCGTTCACGACATACTGTATCTGGCGAAACAAAGTGAAACCGCTCCGTTCACTAAACCTGAACCTGCTTGCTGCGGTCATTAGCAGGGCAAAAAAATAAAAGTAACGAAGGCAAACTCGATAATTCAAGGCCTAGCGCGAATGCGCATTAGTGCCTCTTGCAAGGCAACCACGTGCGTTAACCGTACTTACGCCACTGAAAAACGTCGCGAGTTTCGCGGCGGGAGTTTCTGTAACAGAGAGCGAAAAAGCTTCCAGGCGCGGCAAGGTGGTCACCGGACAGCGCGGATCGACTTTGGGAGCTATCACCGCCTTTCCATGAGTTGCTGAGAGCCAAACACAAATAGGGCCAGCGCTTTTTTAATTTCAATTATCGTAGCCCGCCGGATGAGACGACCAGCGCTTGGTAACCTGCGTCCCACATACGTCCGGTTCGGTTTATTGGGGTTTAACGTCCCAAAGCGACTCAGGCTATGAGAGACGCCGTAGTGAAGGGCTCCGGAAATTTCGTCCACCGGGGTTCTTTGACGCGCACTGACATCGCACAGCTCACGGACCTCTAGAATTTCGCCTCCATCGAAATTCGACCGCAGCGTCGTCAGTCTACGCGGTACCGAAGGACGGGGTTCAAGAGGGGAATGAGACGGAGAAGAGCCAGGCGCCTAATCGTGGTCACCGCAACTCGACCAAACCGCGAAAAGTGCCTCAAGATCGAAACGAACCACCGGAACAACAGTGGGGAGAAACACCGCCGCAGCACAGGCTTCGGCCGTCCTTGAAGCGCCTCGGCAGAGCTTGGTATACGCGAGCGTAAACAAAAATAAGCAACGGCAGGGGCGCCGAACGGAAACCACTGACCTGTACACACTGCGTCCGTCAATGCTACGAAATGGGCGCGCAAACACCGGCTCCACTATATGCCACGCGAGCTTGCTCTTAAGAACGATCCGGGGGAAAAAGATGCACGCGCCGCGGTGGAAACCGTCGTAAAAATAGCCGTCCTGGCCGAAGATACACGCAGGAAAAGCCCGCGCGCCAAGCACTCCCTCCGCCGTCACCGGGCGAGGGAGGAGGGGGAGCGCGAACTTGAATCGGAGAAAGAGTTGGCGCCGATTGGAGTGAATTCGATGTGACGCGCGTATAATAAATCTCCCTCCCTAGTCGCCGTTCCAGAGGAACACGCCACCGATCAGAAAACCAGCGCGCCGAACGTCAGGTGAGCGATTTCGCAACCTGCGCTCGTGTGCGGCGCGCTTTGTAGCGTGCGCAAGCACTGGCACAGGATAGATAGCACAGCAGAAACGGTGCGCGCGCGCGCGAGCCAAGTTCGCGGCGGCGCATGGAGCAGACGACAGGTTGGCGGGGGAGAGAGAGAGAGAGGGGGAAAGGCTGCGCTAGAGAGAAAAGTGAGAGGAGAAGAAAACGCGCGACGTCGATGACGTCAAACGAGAGTAGGCGTGACGACAGCGGAATAATTGCGGCCGCGCAGACGACGCCAGCCCGACGTGGATACGTGCGCTGGCTGGTAAACAGCCACGCGACCACCACCACCAGCAGCACCGCCGCGGGCAACAGGTTGCAGCAGGGCAGCCCGGGCAAGGAGTACAGAATTTCCTACGTAAACTCTGGCGAGAGCCAAGTGCACGCGAAGCGAACGAGAGACGAAATCTTTCCACAAGCCCATCATCATCATCATCACAAAATGGAAAGTCCCTCGCATGGTGGACCTGGTATGCGTAAGGGGAAATGCGGTGACGCTGCCAGCTAGGCGCCGGACTATAATCAGGCAGGCGACCGATCACGATCGAGACGACACGTCGATGAGCGGTCGAAATAGGACTAAAAAAAAAGCCAATAATACTCCTTCAAGCCAAATTGCCCGTCACGCCATGACCGGCGCTAAAAGGCAGCTTTTCATCGCAGACAAGCGGCGAGACAAAGCGTTGATGGGGAGACGAGAGAGAGAGATGAAGCAACGGATCAAACCCTCAGCAGCATTAAGCAATCGCCGCATCGAGCCCAGCGTTGTTCCGCACCGACACCCGATAGATTGTAACCGCGGCGTGCCGAAGCCGCGCGGCTCGCAGATCACCGCTGCTAACAATAGCACCTTGTGTCCACGGCACGCATTCCAGCGGATGATGAGCTGAACAGTAATACTACCACTGCAACAGAACAAGACTCGGGAACGCAGAAAAGGCGGCCACTGGACAGGAGAGGCGAAGGATCACAGAAAGTAACGGGAATACGACGTAGCTGCGCGTTTCCGAAGCCCGCACGTCGGGCGGACACCTGAAACATGCCACGAAGACACCCTGTGACGAAACTGCCGAGTGATGCTCGCGACCAGACGGCCGCGGGTTAACGGGGGCATAACGCGCCTGGCTATTGGTACAACCGGGCGCTTTGGCGCAGGAAATACCTTATTCAGCTGAAACACGCACGTACGCTATGCCTGACGCGAAACGAGCCGCTAACTAATAAGCAAGGACCTCCGTCTCGTACCACGCAATATGCCGTCGCTAATACACGGGCCAAGTTCTCGACAGGGAAAAAGTGAAACGAGTCCAGAACGCCACGATGAGTCACCTCGCACTACACTTTTCTCGCCCCCATTTTCCGCGTCTCCGCCGCCGGGCTCTTAACGGAAGACGGATAGCATTTCCGCAGGAAAAAGGCGGCCAGACAGTTTTCCCCCTATAATTCGTACAAGTGGCCCGAGATCGGTCTGCACACTCTGCGGAGGGAAAGTGACGACGTGTCACTGTCGTCTTCGCACTCCCCCCTCCATCTGTCCTCGCTTCATCTTGCGCGCACTCACAGGTGCGCGAAGGCCCATTGTCTCCGCACACCAGATGCGCGGCGTCCACACGGCGAACAAGATAAGAACAATGCGCTTAGTGCGGGGCTTTATTTTCAAGGCGCGCAACACGCCGGTTCCGCCGGCACACGTGGAAGAAAAGCCTGCAGCTGCTGCCGTGAATACTACAACCTCACCACCTATACGCATCATCGAGAATATAGGAACGGGACAATGGTTTCGCTGTCGGCCGAAGACCGTTCAAGGCCGCCTCTCGAGGCACTGGCTCGGCCAACAACCGCGGACAGGGGAAGCCGGGGAACGACTCGGGGGCATTCCGCGTTCCCACGGGACACCCGGGCGACTGACATGCGCGCTCTGTCTGGACTGCTCTTGAACAGGCCGGACCGATATAACCTCAAAACATCAGCAAAAGTTTACGGGACGCGGGCATGCGGAAGAAAATGAATTCGGACGTAGTCACGCAAGCTAACTCTGAAATGTGTGAAGGTACTGGGGGGCCAACATGCTCCTTACTCTGGTAACAAAATCAAGTGGCTGGGTATCGAGGTGAAGCTACAATTAGCGTTTTTCCAAGAAATCGCGTCCCGCTAACTTTTGCCGTCGATAGTATACCCTCCGTTATAGCGCTTCGCTTAAGTAAGACAGTCGCGAAAAGGCGACCAGACCGGCGGCGCCCTGCCGCCTACTACTTCTTGGGACGCAGCACGGTGACGTGTAACAAGTGCAAGAAAGTCCAAAATAGCTGCGTATGTCAAAAAAAAAAAAAAGAAAAGAATCGCCCTCTACGGGTCGTTTCTTTTGTGTCTTGTCCTCCCCTGTGGTTGTTTTCTGCGCTGTCTTCCCACCAAGTATGAATTACCAACTAGCCCCGCACCATGTTTTATTGAAGTTCGTTTCAGAGCTTCACAATAGCGCTCGAAAAGCAAGACCACAGCACGACGACGCGCGTTACGCTAAACCCATCGCAGCGGCTTTGCCACGCTTCGCTACAACGAGTCGAGGACGAAGAAAGCGCAATCAAAACAGCACGCGCGGAAGCTTCCGTGAATTCCGAGGCTACTACACGCCTGGCGCTACAGCCACGTGCGCTGCAGAGACACGCGCCGACGATTGGGCGAACAACAACAGCAGCCGGCACTGAGCAGCGACTGAAGCAGAAAAGGCGCGCACAGCGCGCAGAGCACGCTCTAACGGAGCAGCGACACATTCTCCTCCGCCATGCTCGGCAAGCGCCACGTCGCGTGTCATCGAAAGGGGCGCGCGCGCGGCATACGGGCCACAGTTCAAAGGGACGCGCGCTTCGTTTTGAGAGCAGTCGCACGGCTGCCGACCAACTCCCTTTCAAATCACGAGTGGGCAAATAGTACGAGTAGCAAATCGTTCCTGGCCACCCAAAAGCGAACAAAATCGACGCAGCGGGACGCAACGCGCGAAATTTGGAGTGATGACGATGACAGTGACTGTTCCATCATTGGGACGAAGTGACAGACGCGCAAAGTAGCATTGTGAAAAGGCACGGTGCGGCGTGGAAAGCGGCTCATATTTCGCGCACAGCGCTATTTTCGAATCAGCCAGAGCCATCGTCTCAGCAAGAGACAGCCGAGAGCGAGTTCGACACGGCCGCATCGTTCATCAGCGGCGCGTAGGAAGGGGAGGAAGTTAAACCACTGACGACGGCGTCCACAACGTTCGTTCAGCCAAATGCGCGGCGAAGCCAAACGTTTGGAAAGTGGGCCGAGTGCGAGGCGATTGCGCGCCCGAGTACGGCTCCAAATCTACGCTCGCCGATTGAGCCTATTCATAGAATCCTCACGGGGTCCCTCCTCTCCGCCGGCAGGAGGAGGGCGAGAGAAGCCGCCGCCGTGCTCCCGTAAGCCGGCTCTCATTGCAAATACGGCGGGTGTCAAGGGCGTCGCGACCCACATTTCCGCATAGTGGTCCGATCCACGTAGTACACCCCGCGGGCTTCGGGAGAGCGCACGCAGCATCGGAAAGAGGAACACGACTGCGGACTAGAGGATTTTCCACAAGCAGATCGAAGTTATGGGCGGGTTTTACGACTAAGCACGGCGACGACTACGTCAGCGCCGGAGGTGATGGAAACGACGTCCGCTAGGCGTAGTGAAGATTGATGCTAGTAACTATTAAATGTCCGCGCGCGATCGAATTCTTGATTTCCAACAATGGAAGAGACAGTTCTAGCTTACCGCCTAAAGCATCGACGGCAAGGGGCGCATCAAGCCGCGACTCGCACATTGCGACTACAATCGGGCATGGAATGGCCTGCCAACTACAGGAAAGCTTTGTACTCACTGTTAATGGTATCAAACGAGCAGAACAGTCGCTGCCGTATTTTTTTTTTCTTTTAAATTGACACTGTGCTGCTCCGCTGCTCAACCTGTCAGTGATATAATAGCTCGGCGCACCACAACCGCACTCGGGAACCGCTCTGAACACGCGCACATGCTTTCAGGTTGCAAAGAGATCTCCAAGAAGCACGTGGGGCTGTTTAATGTCGCGTGGTACGCGGGAATTTGTTGGCACAGGCGTGGCTGGAACGCGAGCAACCTTGCGGCGGCGAAATAGCCGGGAGACAACAGGCACGTGAGTACATACGGGCGCAATATAGATTACGCCAGAAAGTGCGCCGGTGCTTGCGACGCTGGTCATTCGAGATGGAATGTCGCCCGCGCGAGGCCTAGAAAAGAATGGGGGAGATAGTTGCGCCACAGTCGGCTGAGCCGCCCAAGCTATACGTCGAAAGCAAACGCGAATCCACTTTTAGCGCCCCAGAACGTGCGTAGTTTCGTCATTCCACACAATAATCTTCACAGTTATTACTGCTACTGCTGCTGAAATGGAAGTTACATAGACAGTTCAAGACACCATTACCTGCATCGGAATCATTGATGACATCGAATCAAATGACCCAGTTGTATCAAAACCATTAATTTCTTTAGAAGGATTGGCACCAACTAATGGGTGAAAAGGAACGACCACCCCGGTCTTCGATCAGGGGTGACTAAATCGCAGCAGACCTCACTTTTTTAGTCGGGCCCCTGAAGAAGGGACCGAGTGGTTCCCAAAACGATGCGATTCCTTTTCAGTCCTCGGTTAGTGCGAGAGTGCCACAAGGCCAAGGCCAACGACTATTCCGCCAAAAATGATCGCATTCGATTCGTTTCTTTGAATTGCCTTTCTTAATGAGCGAACATGAGCACAAATGCCAAGGCAGCACGAAATAACGGTGCACCATAACTGCGAGGAGCAGTCACGAAGAACGGAGTTTCAGAAGTGAAACCCCGAGCACTCCACCCACAGCCTGTCGGGAACGCTAACAACGGGGCAGAATGTATCTGGGATGGCTCATTAAAAGATGAACGAATTTGCCGGCACATACGACTAAAATATGTCCAGCTTTTATCCCCTGACATCATCCATTCCAGATTGGAATTCCGTTATCAGGTGAAATACGACAGTTCAGGAATTTCAAGCTAGCGTGCAAGCGACATGTGTGTTGAAATACAAGCAAAGCTGTCTTTCTCCTCAATGTACCAGCACAATCTTGTAGCGGACGGCGGACTAGCTTTATTTGGTGGTCACCACAGTTATTAGCGCAAGGAGTTCAGGTTTGGTTTGGTTTCTGAGGGTTTAACGTCCCAAAGCGACTCAGGCTATGAGGCACGCCGTAGTGGAAGGCGTCCCTCATAGCCTGAGTCGCTTTGGAATGTTAAGCCCCATTAACCAAACCAAAACTGAACTCTTTCCGCTAATAATCCTTCCTGTCACCTTCAAGAGGTGATGCGCATAAAAAGCAGCCATACATAAAGCATAGCCCAAAATGACTTTTGGTGCCGGTGAGTAAAATCCTCGATTAACTGGACTGAGATTCGCACTGCTTGCACGGAGCAAAACAGTTAGGCTTCCTTTCACAGAAACCTTCCCCGAGAGAGGCAGAACGCGGGCCTTTCCTGTGCACGTGGTTCGCGCAGGCCCGATTCTCTGCAGACGCCGCGTGTCAAGGCTGGCCCACTCAAGGGCACACAGTGGCCGCCACGGTCATCCGCGCCTGTTGATGCCGCTGGCGATCGCGGAGTAAACAGCCACTCGGGAGTGGCCCAAGGCGTCACATCCCAGAGTCCCCGTTTCAATCGACGTCCCCCAATGGAAAAATGCAAAACAGCAGCGATCTGCGTCCTCCAACACCCATGGCGGTTCCTTAACGAAGCGAAGCCGCTACAAACTGGGTGGAAGTTAAGGCGTGATAAGAAAGCGGAGTGCGATTCTATCAGCCGCTGTGGACGCCGCTCATTCGGATGAAAGCTGTTGTATACGTGTCCTAATTGCTCTTTCAGTTCAGTGGATAGACTTGTATTTGTAGAAGTGTACTGTGTAATCTGCATATAAGTGTCATGTGAGTAAAGCGCGTACACACACACACACACACACACACACACACACACACACACACACACACACACACACACACACAGACACACACACACACACACACACACACACACGCACACGCACACACTGCTGTCCTCGCCTAATAAAGGGTCTTTTGTCTACTACTCGGCCCGAAGACGACTCATTCGCCCCCACCACACCATGTGCAGAGAAGGGCTCACAGTACAAAGCGATAACAACAAACAAGCGGAACAGACAGGTATGATTGCAGCGCTTCGAGCGCGAAGAACTATTCATGGGCCGAGCCGGCACGGGATATAGTATACAACGTACAACCGTAAAATACCAATATGTCGTAGCACCCCGCACGCCGAAGTGCACTGCAAAAGTATACCTGCAGTACCCCCGCATACCTGCAGCGCGTCTGTGTACACCATACGGTATACATACAGTCCAGCACCGTCACACGTTTTCTGCGCCCAGGAAATGGAGGCTCTGTACAGCGCCGAGCCGAGTATACCGAAGACGCTGCTACGCTCTCCGCTAAGTTTTCTTTTTTTTTTTTTTTTGTGGCGCTTCTTTCCCTTTTCAGTGCGGATCACGCCACCGCCAGGTCCCGAGGGCGTGACCGCACGGCACGACACAGATGAGGTCGCCGAAAGGAGGGCGACGACACACGACGCCGCCACGCTTGCCGCGCTTTGCAAGCAAAACGTCCCGTGCGCACGCAGTTAACATGCAGAGTACGTTTCGAACGTATCCACATCAGCGGCGACGGACGGCGCAAGCGGCGGGCAGATCGCGGCCCTGAGAAGAGAGACGCTGCTACACTCTCCAACACGAACAAGCCTATATGGGAGTAAAAATGGATTGAGCTCTCCTCTAGCGCTAGAGGACAATTATTTTTGGACAAGAAAAAAAGTTATTTTACATCTTTGTGTTTATAATGAACAGTGCTCTCGAGTCGGCCGTTGAGTGCCGATGAGGAGCTGCAGAAAGCAGCCGAAGCGTTAAGGATAGTTCTGCACACGCCGCACAAAGCAACGCTCGGAGCGGCAAAGACGTACACGGCAGAGGGTCACGAGAGTGGGCGGGATGTTCGCACGTCTTTAGGTGTAAAACACAGAACCCACTCACGGCACCCTGCACGTGAGTGATGCGAACACTTTCGCGAGCCCTTGCAAAGAACGCGTGCTGAGCCAGACATCTGCCAGGATGATTCGCCGGCTCTCGAGATGCCGCTGTGAACGGAGCGGAACTGGCAAGGCGCGTTGCTGAATGCGCAGAGGTATATATATGCCTGAAAAGCAGCAGCAGCGGAGCTATAGCGGATCACGCACCGCTTGGCGAGCCTGGCCGCCGCGGCCACGCATCCGGCCGCCACGCAGGTGAGCATGGCGCGGACGCACCAGGCGAAGGGGTTGGTCATGGCGCTGGCCCAGTGGACGGGGCCGGGCCTCGCGGGAGTCGCCGGAGGCGTCCCGGCCGGGGACGACGACGTGGACGACGTCGTCGGGCTGGCGGCGACCACCGCCCCTCCGCTTCCTACCACCGGGAAATGCCCGACGGGTGGGCCACGGCAGAGCCGCAGTCGGATTCGATCGGCAGCGCGCGGCTCGCAAGACAGCGGTGGCGCCACACCGCTTCGTCTTCCTCGGCACGAAATGGAATACTGGCCGGTGCTCGCAGGCGTTCCCGTAAAAGTCTATTTGCCGCGAGGTGGCGGCGGCCGCTGCATTGTCATTACTGCGCGTGCAGTTCACTGCTGCTCAAGCACGCGCAAGGAAGTCGCTGCAAGCAACGCATATTGTAACCTGCGCAACCGCCGAAGAAAGACACAAAAGCAGACAATTAACTGTCGTGTGTGAGCTTGTATCGCGATTCTCACGCGCCCAGTGCTTGTATGCAGCGCAGCGAAGTATATGTACCCCAACTCCGCAAACCGCCCGTTTCACAAACGCCTTATTGCCAGCTCCCTCCGAAGACGGATGGAACCAACTCCTCAGAAGGCCAGACAAGAGCATCCAACTGGCACTCATTTCGTGGGCCCAGGAAGTCGCCCCCACCTGGGGGCCACACCAAGCCCACCTGCCCTAAATCCCGCCAATCTATGGCAATAAAGTTGTTTCTCTCTCTCTCTCTCTCTGGACCCAACAGGAAACCTTAACCAGAAACTGAAGAACGCTCGCTGTGCGCCCGTAACCACCACGCGACAGCGCAAGCAGTGTCGCCATGATGGAGATAAGATCAACTCCGGCAACTCTGCAGCTGATGCAATGTGCACTGCACCCACCAACAGGAGACGCGGGCGACAGTTTTCACACCCTCGGGCCCGTGCCGTGTCGAGTGTGGCGGCGTAGGTGCAAAGAGGAGAGACGTCGGACACGCGGCCTCGTCGTGCACAGGGACCGGACTCCTGGAAGAGCACTCCACACGGCGCAAAGTCCGCCCGCGGGGTCGAGGAGACGGGCCGATAACGCGAGAGAAAGCACAGGGCTGCAAAGAAACGCGCCACCGCCTCACTTCAAGACGACGAGGAAAGATAGATCGGGGCCAAAGGCTCCTCCTCCACCTCCTCGGCAAACGGGGGAGAGTAACCGCCAGAGTGTGCAATATGCAAAGTGGCCAGAGCCCAAGAACACTATCAGCATGCGCCAGAATACGAGTGAAGAGCGCAATCTTTTTGCGAGCAGTGTTCTGGATGCGCATGGTGCTTCGGAAATGCCTCTCAGAGCGTAATTACAAACTAATCTAGTTTTTCACTGCGAACATGGCAGCTCGGAGTGGGGCGCCGTCGACTGTATACAGGGCTGAACACTGCCAACGATGCACAATAAGCAAGAGTGGCGGCCGGCAGAGCTCGAGGGCCGACATGCGCGGTGCTTTGGTCACCGCTGACAGGCTATAATGAGCGCCGACAGCTAAGCCGCAAGGGCTAAGAGGAGACTGCGGAACAGAGAAGGTATAATCGAACAAGGATATCAGGAACTCGAAGGGTACCGCGAAATAATCAATATACTGACAATTCGATGTAAATAAAATGGCAGTAGATAAGCTCATCTATAACCTGAAAGCAGGTATATGGTGGAGGAACGAAAGCGCTGCCAATTTGTGTCCTCGGGGCGAGTCTGTCTGCGCCGCCGTTGCACACGTGCGGTTTTCGTCCGTCGCATACAGGGCGCAAGACAAGTTAGGCTGACAGAAGCCGAGAAACAGCGTAGCGGCGCGACGATACAAGGTCTGCTCGAACGCTGAGGTACGCTTTCGCCGAGGCATGGATACGAGTTCGCATACAAAACGGACGACGACTACCAGCGGAAATCGGAACCGGTAAAGCCGCAAGCGGATATGGTGAAAAGGCAGCGGCGCTCTTCAAAGATTGGCAGTACTTAAAAAAAAAGTGCCGGCGAGAGTGGGTTTAGTCGTTGCTAGGCCTAATCTGCTTCCCCGAAGCCGCAGCGGACGGTGCTTTGGAACTAGCCGCCGCCTATCGCAAGATGTCTAATCCTGTTACCAGTGGAACGCAAACAGAACATTCGCTCATTACGATTAAGGAACAACTAACTAGTTTCCGCAACGCCCGCGGCTTCGAAGCGAGCGAAGCGCCAAGCTAGGGTCGCTTCTAGGGCTTGGTTTGTTAGGTTTGCTTCACCGCGTGATAGTGATAGAGCGTGGAAAGTTAGTGCAAGAGACAGGTTTTAGGTTGGGAAGCCTAAAAACAGTGAACAATAATGATGCCCGGCCCAGTACAAGAGACAGTATAGAATGGGCAATAAAAAAAATAAAATTGCCCAGCCCGCACCGCAGTACAAGAGATACAGCTAAAAATAATGAACAGTCGTCCAGCCTCAAGCACACTCCACGTTCACCTCATAACATGGGTTCACAACTCTAGCGTTGCCGGCAGATGCCAAAGGCTGCGCTGCTGAGCCGTCTCCGCGTGAAAAAAGCGGCGTTAGGTGAACTGCCACTTGCAGGGGATGATCTGCATTCGTTATAGGCTATCATTCGAAATATCTGAATTCGATATGCCCGGGCGCGGCTGCAAATGTGTACAGGCAGCGAAGCTTCCACAGACGCCCATACGTCCAAGACGTGGCGGCTCATGGGACTCACCAGC
Source organism: Amblyomma mixtum (assembly GCF_055824585.1). Taxonomy (NCBI): domain Eukaryota; kingdom Metazoa; phylum Arthropoda; class Arachnida; order Ixodida; family Ixodidae; genus Amblyomma; species Amblyomma mixtum. The sequence continues at coordinate 128,750,032 of NC_143016.1, read as the reverse complement.
GCCTCCGGAGGCGCCAGTTGATTTGTGACGTCACGGCTACATACGTTTTTGCCGTGGATTATAAAGGGATCTGTGGTCCCTCTCTCGATTAACGGCGCCGCCCGTCCCTCTTGAGGATGGTTTCCTTTCAACGCACGCCAACCTTTGCCACTTAAATGTGTCCCGGTCCGCGCAATCTGAGTGCAGTTGGCACCCAACGAAAGCGGCTAGTAAAGAATGCGGAAGCGAAAGGCAGCATTCCTTCAATAGAGACGATCTCGGCATAAAGCAACTTCTTCGTAAGCACGGCGACAGCGACTGCACCAAGGGCTGCAAGTAGCACTACCAAACAGACACCGCCGTAACAGAAGCCAAAAATTCAGGGGGCACTTAGACTGTCTAAAGTGGGTAGAGGCGGAAGCGTTTTCCGCACCACCTTCGCTGTTTCTGTGGCACTGGTGGCGTCACATATATTTGAGTACTAATTACTAAGTGATGGCAAATCACTAATTGTTAATTACTGATTAATGCCTCAGTGATGTGATAGCTGCGCCAATTGCGCCGATGTGCGCCAAAAGGCGAAACCTGCTACATCCTGCTACATTTTTGTTATTCTGCGCCAAAGCTGCGCCGCCAAGCTGCGCCGCAATTCTGCATTCACCAAGAAAATGCTGGTGAATGCAGAGCTGCTCATCAACAATGGCATAAAGACAAATTTTGGTGATATTGAAAGTGGGCAGGCCTTGCTTGCTGAAGGGAAAACAAGGCTTTCAGCTGCTGTTGACAAAATGTCGCCTACACTCTAAAAAAAAAAGGTAGTTGAGGTTACTACATTTTAGGGTAGTAACGACTGTCACATATATGACTACCTAGGTAGTAACTGTACGTAGTAACTGCAAGGTAGTAACGTTTACTACCTCTCAGTAACTGTACGTAGTAACTGCGAGGTAGTAACATTTACTACCTCTCGAGAGAAAACACCTTAAGAAATAATCTAATGACTTTTGACATTAGAATCGTATGCATATAAGATAGTAATAGTGCAAAATAAGAGCAAAAAAAAACTAGAGCAAAAAAAAAGAAAAAAAAAATCCCTGCTTTCCGGAGGATTCGAACCGCGGACCTTTGACTTTCTGTGTTGAAGTTTTTTCTATCCTGTTTCTATACTTTCTAGCCTACCACGCTAACCACTACGCCACGCCACCAGACGTTAACTTGTCAACTTATGTGCCGTGATATGTGCAGCCACAGTTGTTTCTTGTTCTTTTCATTGCGTGTAAATGTAGCAGCAGCATCTACATTCTCGCACGGGACAACAATGTTGTTGAGAAGGACCTTTCAGTGGCTGATGGCCAATGACATAAGGAAATCTTCTGTGTTAACGAAAAAGAGTCTCTGCTGAGTTTTTATTGTCGAAAGACATGAATACCTGACTTCGTGGTGACTTTCTAATGTGTCACAAGGAGTGCATGAACATGACATCAGAAACTGAACGCCCATTTTTGTGCATCTTGTAGTAAACCAGAAGGAAAAATGAGCACAAGTCAGGCACAATAGCTTGGGGTTGGTGAAAAAGTGCAATTAAGAAATCAAACTAAAGAGTGGAACACATACGCGCTGCGTATATTGTATTGAAAACAAAAAACAGCACTGGCAATTTTGTTAGATTTGCTGCCAATTAGGAAACCCTTTTCATTATATAAAAACATGGGGCATTGAGTAGCAATGTCACCGGGAATGTTAGTATACGTACATGTGCATATTCCGATCATCCATTTCCAGATCAAGGTAGTAATGGATACTACCAGGGTTATAATGAGGTAGTACAAGTGTAGTAACTGCCAAGAAAACGTAGTAACAGCAGAAGTTACTACCTTGTTACTACTTAATTTTCTTTCCAGTAGTAACAAGGTCGTAGCAACATAGTACATGGGTAGTAGGGGTTAAAAAAAGGTTGTAACAGCATCCGTTACTACGTTTTCACTACCTTTTTTTCTAAGAGTGTAAGGCAGCCAACTAGGCAGTATTTTGTAGTTAAAGACTGAATGATGTTGCTCACAGAAAAAAGGCACAGAATAGGTCCACTGCTTTTTGATAGGCCAAGAAGCCGAAAATTTGTGCTGTCGTGTACATAATTATTATTCAGTTCGAAACGTTGATAGTGTTTTTTCATTGTTTTTCTGTAAGCTTGTGATCTGCGTTCTAGTCATTTTTAAATAAAAGTTCCAGTGAATTCCTTGTTGTCCATTTATAACTGCTGTCCTATAGGGGCTTGGCGGCTATAACACAGGGCTGATCTATACTTGGTCGCATAAAAGATTACATGACACTGAAGTTCTAAAATTAGTTATTTGGGCCAACATATGAAGTTTCACAATTGCCTCTAATTTAATTAAATTATTGCCAAAACCACGATCTGATTATGAGGCACGCCGTAGTGGGGGACTCCAGAATTGGACCACCTGGGGTTCTTTAATATGCACCTAAATCTGAGTACACGGGTGTTTTTGCATTTTGCTCGCATCGAAATGTCCCTAACATCCTATTGAACAGCACCTTTTTGTTCCCAAAGGTTTCCTCCTTATTTTACTATTTTGCTTCTCGCAAAGTCAATTTTTTCACTTGGCAATGAGCCTTGAGCTGCTCCAAAAGCTTGTTTCCCTGCTCCAAAATTCCCTTTTGGCTGCTCCAAAATGGCTTCAGCCAATCACATCACTGATGCCTGAATACTAATTAACTGCTAATTAATGACGCTTAAGCTTCCCCTTTAGGAGTGGAACGCGACAGCGCGTTGTAGCGCTGCCAGGGAGTCCACGGAACGCCACCAGCCGAACGCCACCACCCGTTCGGCGCGATGCCTTGCCCTTTGAACGCAATGCTTTTTGAGGAAAGGAAATGGCTCAGTAATTCTCTGTCATCTCGGTGGACACTTGAACCGCACCGTAGAGAAAGGGAGGTGGGAGTGAAAGAAGATAGATAAAGAGGAGCCGTAATGAAGAAAATGAAAATTGTATTTGAGGAAAGGAAATGTATCTGTCTCTCATATCTCGGTGGACACCTAAACCTCGCCGGAAGGGAAGGGAGGAGGATGGCAGTATGTGAAGACACCGTATCCACTAGACGCGCCTTTGTTCATTCCAAACCATCGAGCTGGCATGGCGGAGTGGATAGCGTGCTCGTCTCTCACGCCGAAGACCGGGGCTCGATTCCTGAGCTCGACCAATTTCTTAATCGCTTTTATTTATTTATATGGCCTGACTAGTAAAGCTAATTATGCTAATTGGCTAATTAAGCAATTAACTAAGCTCAGTCCCACTTACTTGGAGCATCACTATACGATCCCTTCAATTGCTTGTATGGTTACTAGCCAAAGTGCAATTGGCCCCGTTTGAAATTCGCGCACTATGACGTCACGACCGTTTCCACCAATTGAAAAGCGTGACATTTTCTGTCGACAACTGCTGCTTACAACGATGAGACATTAAAGGCTTCCGCCTTAATAAAACTGCAAAGTTGCAATAAAACTACAAAATCTAGCATACCGTTTTTGATCAGTGTACGCGACTCACAAGACTAAGTATCTTAATATCTAACCTTGCTTCATTGGTGCGCAGCATTACTATTAGTAGCTAAATATTTATTATACGAGTGTGTAAATTCCATACATGTCAAGCGCAGCGTGGCTGGCTGCGGGCAATCCCGATCGCTCAATTTTCAGGAAGGGGGAGGGCCCTGCATGGTCCAGCTCAGCTCCCTCAAGTCATGCTGGACCAAGTCGTGCTACACATGCGTCCGCTGTAAACAACTGCAATCGTCCGCCGCGTGCCGAGCGTGTGTCCCCGTGATTGCCCGCGGTATGACACCCGAACGTACCACACTTGCGACAGAGCTCGGAGGAGGCGCTGGCTCAGCGCTAATCGCAGCAACAGCCCACCCACGCCGCTGCAAAATCACGCCACCGGCACACGCCAACGAACCGATGAGCCAAGCCCCGCGAGCATGCACCCACACAAACACAACACAACGAGGAACAGAGGAAAGCGCGCGCGCCCGTCCGCAATCAAGCAACGGGACTCCCGTAGCAGCGGCAGTAGGGAGGGAGGGAGAGAGTGCCTCCGGGGAAGCAAACAACAAAAATAGCTCCCCCGCCTCCGCCCGTCGCACCCCACCGCTCGCGGCGCGCGACCGAGTCAGGCCACTCATCACGCGGCGCACCGCACGACGACTGCAGCTGTGCTCTCCCTCTCACCCAAGGTCCTCCTCTCTCTCCCACCATACTCCACGATCCAGAGACACACACACACACGCGGAGCTTCCAACCACAACACGAACATCGCGCGACCCGTGTCGCCGGTATCAACCAAGGGAGGAGAATGGGAGGCAGCGTCGATAAACACGGGCGATAGGAGCGCTAAACTAGGAAGCGTGGGCGACTCTTCTCCGGCATTCCGAATAGAAGCCGCACAAGGGTGCTAGCAGCGGAGCGACGGCAACTCGAGCGGTGCGTAATATATGCTCTGCAACGCAACGGGCACGTCGAGATTAGACTAATGTGCGGACACCGAGGAAGAGGCAGTAGCCCGTGGGAACCAGCTGTGTTTTGCGCGGCGCTCATTTGGCCGCCGGGTTGAAGGACCGCTCGGACGCCGCGCGACGTCCCAGTTGATTCCGCCCAGCACGGACGAATGGTGCGCGCGTCCGGAAGCGGCTGTCAGGCGCCAGCCACAGCACGGCTTCCATTTTCCGCAGCTGCCGTACCATTGGTAGACCTCGGTGGCTGCGGCACTCGGCTGTTAGCCCGAAGGACGCGGGTTCGATCCCGGCCGCGGCGGCCGATTTCCGATGGAGGCGAAATTCCAGAGGCCCGTGAACTGTGCGATGTCAGTGTACGTTAAAGAACCCCAGGTGGATGAAATTTCCGGAGCCCTTCACTACGGCGTCTCTCATAGCCCGAATCGCTTTGGGACGTTAAACCCCAATAAACCAAACCAAATCAGCAGACTGAAGGAGGTGGAGGGGGGTACTACATTTATTACGCGATAGTGTGAGGAGGAGCTCGTTCTGAAAACCCGGCGTCACCTGTCGGGAAAAATACCAGAATTCCTGAAACCGGAATATGGAAACAAAATATCCGGCAGTGGGGTTCGAACCCAAGCCCATTGCGTGCCAGGCGGGCATGCAACGCGTAGGCCACGAAAGGTCATCGGCTCAAGCGTGCTAGAGAGAGACCTAGTGAACGCGTTGTGGTGCATGACTTGCGTACTTATGCAATAGTAATTAAAAATATGCTAATTAGGTGTTATGTGTATGTAGTAATCATAAAGTAACCTAAATAGGGATCGGTAATTGTGACCGTAATCGATGACGGTGATCAGCGATGTGACTGTGGATTGGTAATAATTAAGAAATCAGAAATAAAATTAAAAAACCGGAAAAAAGGAGGAGAAGGCGCTATCGCGTCTACTTGACTTAAGGCGGAGCTTATGCTTGTTAAACGCTTTCCCTCCAAACTAAGCCCTGCTCCAGGCAACCGATTCCAACAGCTCTTTTCTGAACAGACCTGTGCATGCGTTTACGAGAAACCACTTTTGCACTTTTTCTTCAAGCTGTGAAGTGGCGAAAGGAAAAAAAAAAAAAGAAGCTGGACAATGGGACAACGAAGACGCCGCGCCGACTTCCTCGTCCAACACTCCCCGCAAAGAACGGCGTCGGGATCCTTTCGAAGAATCGAGCAGAGCATCAACAAGGAACAGCGGAGAGCTCTTCAGGCGAGAGCTGAAAAACCCGTCTTCGGCGAATATTTTTTATTCCGCGTTCTATCCTTTGTTATCGCCCATTTATTTTTTCTCTGCTGACGCAAGGCGAAGAGGTAGCAGCACTTCGCAGAGGCAGACAGGGCCAGCCTTCGCCACGTGCGGCCACGCACGCGAAACAATGGCGGCGCTGGACACAGCGGCCACGTACCCGCTGGGACACGCGCCGCAGAACGCCTGCCTCAGCGGGAATGCCGCGGGGGAAGCGTCTGCTCCTATTCTCGAACAGGCAAGGCGAGACAGATAGCGGCACCGCCGAAGGCCGGCATCTCTTTGTGCAGGCTGAAGCTCAGAACCGCTCCACTAAACGCGGCTGTCGAAAAGGCATCCTGTTGTGGCAGCAGCGAAATGAAAACGAATCGATCCCTAATCTGACTAAAGAGACCGATCGTCCGTAATCAGGGGGAGAGGGAACGAAGGCCGGCCGCACGGAGCCCCCCCTACTCTCAGAGGGAGAGGTGCGATCGCGCGATGTGCCCGTTAGGAAACAGCACAACACACACAAGCTGCAGCAGCCGAGTGTCGCAACAACGTGCGCTCGCATGCGGGCCGCCGCACGCACAACTGCGCGGGACGAGGACCGAGCGAGGTCGGCGGAGGGCTTCCGCGCGCGCTCCGCCGCATCACGCGTTTCCTGCCGCCGCTGCGGTCGGCGTAGTAGTACGTACCACCGGTGGCGTTGACCGCGCCGTCGCGTCGGAGACGCGCCCGCGAGAAACGAGCCGCTGGCGCAGCGCGCCGACGAAGGGCAAAGTTGAGATGATGACGGAGGCGCGTGCATTGAGAAAGATGGAAACTACGCGGAATTTTTCTATCCAGGCGACTGAATAGACGGCGCCACGCACGCAACGCCATTACCAAAAAGAAAGTAATGGTTGGTTGGCTTGGTGGCTCAGTGGTTATGGTGCTCGGCTGCTGATCCGAAATACGCGGGTTCGATCCCGGCCGCGGCGGTCGAACTTCGATGGAGGCGAAATTCTAGAGGCCCGTGTACTGTGCGATGTTAGAGCACGTTAACGAACCCCAGGTGGTCGAAATTTGCGGAGCCCTCCACTACGGCGTCTTTCATAGCCTGAGTCGCTTTGGGACGTTAAACCCCATAAACCAAACCAGAAAGTAACGAATCTTGAAATTAAAGAAATGTAGGGAGCGAAATCGTTCGAGTAATAGGCGTTCAGCGCGAACGGCTGCAGACACTAAAGGGACGCGATAATCATGTCGAGGAAGAAAGAACAAGCAAGCAAGAAGCAAATAAAGAAATGCCGCCATCTCAAGAAACACCGGAAATCAGACCGGCAGCCATGCAAAGGCCACCCTGCAGGATAAGCGAAACAAACAAACAAACCCCCGCACTCGGCCAAGACCGCGCGACGCACAGTACGTATACGCAACGCAGGGGCCCTACGCACGCCACTCGATCGAGAGGATTACGACAGCAGCGAGCCCGCTAATCCGGATTTATGGGTCGCCGGCAGCAGTGGAGCAGCAGCTGTGTTGCAGCAGGCACGGCGGATGAAGAAAGCGCGCCAGCGGGTCATTTGGGGCAGCCCGCGAACATGCACAGAGCGAGGCTCACGCGCGAGCGGCATGCATGCCTGCACGAATCGTTTGCGGGGCCCGGTTTTCGACACCCTTGAGACGGCAGCCACGACACGAAATTGTAACAGGCTCTTGCAGCAACTCACCAGCATAAGGAGCACAGTGAAGACATTGCAGGCTGTATACGCGTGAAGCAGATGAAGCCCACCAAGGGCATGGGTTGGTAGAAAATTTAACGCGCGTGCGTTATTAAACTGAATGCAGTTAGTTAGCAGCGAGTCCTTTGGCAGGCTAACTGCCGGCGCTGCAATGTTAGCCATAAGTCGTTATAATAGGATACAGCATAAAAAACGGCAGCTGGCAACACTGGCCATGGTCCGCGGCGTCCTGCATTACTCCGCTTAGCAATCAGGACAATTAATGCAATTACAACAGTGCTTGTAATTATGTGCCACAATTATTGCAATAATAATACAATTACATTTATTTACCACGAAGAACTTCCACGCGGCTACAGTTCTCGTCCGGTCACAGTCGAGCCTCGACAGACATCACACACACCATGCACACTATACATGTCCAGCTTCTCCCATTCGACTTTTTGAACACTACCCACACACCAAAATCCTGTCCCAGAGCCCAGTGACCTGTACCGGGCCCTGATCATGTATCAAACATGCCAGAGGCGTCAAAATTTCCCAGCTTATAATTTCGTCTCGTGATTAGCTTCCAGTTTAGGTAACACGAGAAGCTTTAACAACGGCATATTTGGTGCCACGGAGGAATTCCGTTCGCCGGTCCTGAATGTGGCCGGAGATGCACTGCAGACTTGTACACCGAATTGAGAGACAAGGCAGCCCACGAAGCAGATTCAATGAGAATATTCAAAGCCAGTAATTCAGGACGCCTGCCTCGAGTACGCGTCAAGGGGGAAAACGAGTCTTCGTAACAGGAAAATCAAAAAGGTGTACCGCGACTGCAATGGCCCAAGCGTGCATTATATTTTACGCTCTACGCGCAACAGCCAGTTATAAAAAGAGCTCTAAGAATGCAACGCCCAAAACTACGCTCACACTTAATGAAGCCAGTAAGCTAGCATGCTCGAGCCCCAGCTCTAGACGAAGGTGACGTAGCGGGAAGCGCGTAATTATGCTGCTTTTGTCTCGCGAGTTTGTCGGTCGTTGGTTAAGTGACGCTGAACGGTACCTCTGTTAACACGTTATTAAGATCGACGTCAGCGGGTCTTGTTTGGAACCAGCCAGCACACCTGTTTCTACTGTGCATAGCTGCGAGCAACTTCAGTGTGATTACTTTCGGGCCTGCCGCCATGGACCGCCCGGAGAGGACCCAGGTGACAGCTGCTTCCAATTATGGAGTTTGCCCGGTCGGAGTGCAAGACCAAAACGAAGGGGCTCAAGTTTAAGCAAAACCAGACCCCCCTTTCCGAAGTGTCTGCACTTGTCGAACGCCGCCGCGGGAAGAAGGACGTTATCTTCCCCAATTGCCGTGACCGTGCCGGGGAACAAAGGGCTTCGTTTCCTGTGGCTCTTTGGCGTGCCAAGCAGGGCGACGAGCTGGTGGGCATCGTTCGAACATATCCAAGGACGAGGGACCACTTTGCGGCCTTTTTGTGACATCGCGTTCCGGCCTCGAGCAGCAGGTGTCATTTGATAAACAACAGATGTCGGTGATCCGCGGGCTGGCCGGAAACCACCACCTACCGCAGTCGACGCTGCTTCGACGGAAACCTTCTTTCCCTCAGACTCAACATGTGACGGGGCGTGACCCTAAGTGCAGTGGTGTTTGTGCGCACAAGTTTGTGTTGTTTGTGATCTGGGCCCCTCCCACCTCGGCGTGGGCGTTCTCAACCTAGGGAATTTAGGGAAGGAGAACAGTATAAAAGTCGACAACGAATGCGGCAGGACAGCCCCACTAGAGCCTCACTTGAGCTTCACATCAGTCTCACTTCTAACCATGATGTGAAAATGTAAATAAACCCTCTTGTAATCTTCCTCCCATCACTTAACTCTTTGACTTGGCGGCACTCCTGTCCTGGTGGTGGTGGGAACGGGTGTCGAAGCTTGACCGCGGTCCCGTCAAGCAGCAGCAGCGAGCTAGCAACGAGACCCGAACTCCCCCCATAGCCAACAACGTTCAGTGACCGACTGAACTGAGCGGGGTCTGCCGACAGCACTGCATGCCGAAGCTTCACTAATGGCTCGTTCATAAACCACAAACCTGCGTCACCTGCCTAGTATATATATACTGAAAGCACTGCACAGGTGCCCTGCTTCCTTCCTGCGTTTAAACGTGGCCACAGTTAAAAAAAAAAAAAAAAAGCGGCACCGAAAATGTGAACCGCACAGTCAAGAAAATTATGCTCTTCTACGGACGGGAAACGCATTACAGAGACAGCACCGACCACAAAAACGGCAATGTTTTTTCGATTCTCGGGCTTGCTGCATAAAAATGTTACGCACAAATGCTAGAGGTCAACGCTGGCTTGAGTGTACGGGAGGTAGAGGCAATTCCACACGAGCCGGCGCCAGTAGTTTTAGTAAGTTTTCGCCGTCTGCAACGTCGCCGCTGGGCGAACAAAAAAAAAGCTGCCACACAGCGCCTCCCTCGGCACAAACGGCGTCTGCGACCTTGAGTTTGCCTAGGATCGCAAAACGCCTCGTAGAACGTTAGCGGAAGGAAAAAAATAAATAAATAGAGGGGAGAAAGGAGAGTCGGCAGAAAGAACGATTCCCAATACGCGATCAATGCGCAACTAGGGGAGGGGAGGGATTCGACGCAACGGATCATTAATGGCACAGCGAGAGCAGCATTTGATGAAGAGCCAAGACAAGTCGGGACAAATAAAACGAAAACAACGCGGCTCAAACTCGATGATCGCTTCAGAACTGGCTGCCGGCAGTCGTTTTCCGGACGAGGATAATCGTCATGAAACGTCTGCCGGGCGGTCGCTCGCAGTCCCACTTTGGGAAGCAGCGGCGCCCGAGATTTCGCCCAACTTCAGCTAGAAATGAACAGGCCTAGATAGAGGAAGGGTGGGTGGCTGAAGGGGTGCGCCAGCCACCACACAGCGATCGATGCGCGAACGGGACGCGGCCCCAGAAATGCGCGGCGGCCAGACATCGACGCCCGCGCACGGACGAGCAAAACGCACGCGCGTACAGACGCACGAAGCGGCAGTAATGAGAGACCTGTTCTGCAATCGCCAGGTCCGATAACCAGGTGCGCGCGTTATTATAACGCGATAGAGGCGAAACGAGACGGCGACAAGTGCCCTGGAGAAGCGAAACTGTGATCGAAAAAAAAAAAAAAGCAACCAGGAAAAGCAGCGCCGAGGGTCAAGGCTGGCTGCATCCGAGCCAAGTCCCCTCCCCCCCCCCCTTGTTACGCGATCTGCGCCGCGCAAGATCGAAATAAGAACTAAACAAACGGGAAAGAGATCGATGAGCAAATTATGCGCTGCTTGCCGATCGCGTGGGCAGCCAAGTACAACGGCGGCGAGGAGAAAACAAATTGGTAAGGGGGAAATCCGACGACGCCGCAGCGTCCGCAGAGGAGACGCGCGCATAATGGCGAGATATGGAAGCACAAAAATAAACACCGCTCGATGAGAGTCGCGATCGCTGAGCTCAAAGACAACGAGAGGAGTCAAAGAAAAGAGAAAGCGGAAAAGAAAAGGCGCACGCGAGATAGAGAGCGTCGGCGAGCAGAAGCTTCTCGGGAACAAAGGAAAAAGCCGGAAGAGAGCAGTGTATAAGCACGAGGCCCCAACATAGCAAGGTGTACTGTTCCGTCGGTGGTGAGGGGGAAAAGAGAAAGAAAGACGGCAGGGGGAAGAGAACCGTGAGCTTCTCTATCGGTACGTTTATCAGGAGCGCTGCAATACAGAGGCCGCCAGTCTGGCACGGTAACCGGATAACTGAGCACAAAAAAGGCGGCATGTAATCGTACGGCTTTTTTTTTTTTTTTTTTTCGCGCACACACGCAGAGAGCAAGAAAGATTGAAAACATCGGTCACTTGCGGCATACAAAATGCGGAGTCTAACCAAAGAGGCTGCTGGCAAAAAGGCGCTGGGAAGTAAGCTGGTGGCAACCATGGCCTTAGTAAATACCTTGTAGGCAACAGACAGTAAGCCGATCGGTCTGTGTAACTTTTCAAGAGGGAAATCAAGAGGAAGAAATGGGCTTGGGCAGGGCATGTAATGCGAAGGCAAGATAACCGCTGGTCCTTGAGGGTGACGGAGTGGATTCCAAGAGAAAGCAAACGTAGCAGGGGACGGCAGAAAGTTAGGTGGGCGGATGAGGTTAGGATGTTAGCGGGAACACGGTGGCCGCAACTGGCGAAGGACAGCGTTAATTGGAGAGGCCTGTGCCGGCGTAGTCAGGCGGATGACGATGATCATGTCCACTTTTGCAGGGGGACATGGCATGCATCCTGTCATCGTTGGCTCGGAAGAAGACCAAAAGGAAGAGCAGTAGCAGACGAAGAAGACTGCGTACAGGGCGCGACAGCAGCCCGAGCAAAGGCGCGGAAATATGCGCCTACATTCCCAATACAGATATTTTCACTACTACTGCTACTGCAGCGTTGTTGTCCAGAAATCGCGGGCACTACTGCACCTCTTCCTTACCTGCACCAGCCACACAGGCAGAAACTCCTCCTGTACGCTCTCGCGCGGTTCTAACTACGGCTGAAGCGCCCTGCCGCTGGCACTGCGGGGTCGTCGAGGGCACCACGCCCGCGCAACACCGGGTGCAGTGACCAGGGCGTCGTGGAGCGAAAGTATTCCGCCCTGTCAGCTAATCAGGCGGCGCACGGAAGAAGCCATGCGGTGCCCCGGGACCAGATCCCGGACGGCCGATCCGGAAAGGGAACGCCGGCCGTTAATTGCTACAATGTCGCGCCACCACGGCCGCTGCCTCGCTCGCAGCTCCCGAACAGGTTTCGAGGGAGGGGAGCCGCAGATAGGAGGAGGCAGCAAGGGTCGAACCCTCGCCGACCGGAACGACCGTCTGGCAGCGCGCAGACCAGACAGAAAGGTCGGGGCGGAAGCGCGCTGATGCCAGGCGGAGAAGGCATGGGCTCGCCAGCGAAGAAAGCGAGGCAGCGGCGCCACTTAATTACCCTCCCTCACTGCCCAGGGCAGTGATTCAATGAAGTGAACCTCGCTTTGCGCCTACAATCAACGCTTACATTTATTTTTACAATCACAATCCAGTGGCTGAGAAACAGGAAGTGCTACGAACTCGTATAGAGCAGCTCCTTCAGCCGCCATTTTCTTTTTTTGCAGACGATACCGATGAAGCGAAATAACGCGGGTGACCACTGCGCACAGACGGCTGCGAGCATATATGCGCTACGATTAACAGTCGTAAAATTAGTCGCAAAGAAACAAAAATTTTGTCCGTAACAGTCACCGAACGGCACCTAGTAGCGCTGAGCACCTACAGCTCAGAGCTGAATTGAAGCAAAGCAAGCGCATCGTGCGGACTAGCGACCTTCAAACAAGAATCCAGAAGGGTGTCGTTTCAGAAACCGGAAGAAAAACGTCAGCCATACTATGCCGCGATATGCAATCGGTAATTTAGGAGCCGCAATATACGTCGCATATTCAGTTAAACGCCTAACATAAAGGCTGTTTTAATAAACGTGTTACACTACCACCACCACCTCTATTCGACCCAAGCGCGGCGCTAGAAAACATGCGACAATTAAAAGGAAAAAAAAATAAAAAGAAAAGAACTACGGCCGGGACTCGCAGGCTGAGTGAGCAATTCTGCGCAGCGCAGAGACGGGTTCCGCGTTCGTAGCGCAGCTGCATCGTCCGAGGAGGTCACACACTGCCAAGTTGGAGGACGCGGATAGGACAGAAGGGGGGGGGGGGGGGGGAGTGGCAGCGTGCCCGACATTCCCGCCGTCGCTCAAATACGGCGCCGCAGGCAGAGCAGCAAGAAAAACAAGTTGCGCGGGACGAGAAAAGACACCGCGAAGGTTGGCGGAGGCAATGGCGCTCCGTCACTAATCCGTAACGGGCGAAAGTGCTCGAGAGCGGTGACAATGAGCAGCCACACTGTTCATAGCGACCGAATCCAACGCCACCGTTCCGGAGCCTCGATAAAACTGGCGCGCACACTGCCACAGTACGATCAGAGCGCGATTGTGGCACTCGGAGGGGGTGGTCCCTTGTGAACCATGAAGAAGACACTACTATACATGAATCATCATGTGGTATTCGCCTACAACCGCTAAATAATTTATAGTAAAATTTCTGTCCTGCTGTTTCGATTTCAACAGCCGAATGATGGCTGTGACGTCAAAGAGGTTATAGGTCACGTGAGGTGTGGAAAAACTGCGATACAATGGGTGCTTCATCGGTCTAATTCGCTACTGTGCTAAAGCCAGCCTTCCTCAATAGTCGAAATGACAACGTATGTAGAAGCACCCATTTATATTGCAGTTTTCCATGCCTCACGTGACCTATAACTTCTTTGACGTCACAGCCATCGTTCAGCTGTTGAAACCAAAACCGAAACAGCGCGAGAAAGAAATTCGATTATGAATTATTTAGCGGTAGTAGAAGGATATCACGTGATAATCCGTGTATAATGATGCCTTACGCCTCATTACAAAGACGGAAACGCGCACCCAAGTGTTAGCTGTCTACTCCTTTAAAGTAACATTTTTTTCGGTTGGGGTGCAATCCCGCTGTTTCTCCGTAAAAATAAAACGCACAGCAGTCGCCTACCTTGAGTTGATATGCTCACGAACATCGGGCTGCTGTGCCGGCGGTGAGGATAACATTCACAGGCACGACCTCGCAGAAGCAAAAGCGCACACGGAGTTAAAAGAAAAACGGCAAAGAGGGCGTACTGATCCCCGCTGATGAGGCGCCGGTGGCTGCCACATGGCAACCGCGTAGCGATTACCACAAAGCAGAAGTGTCTCTCAGGCTTCATGTTCTCCTGCGAGCGCAGTGCCGTAACCAAACTAGCAACCCAAGCAGAGCAATAATCAAAATGCATCGCCATGCATTCCTTCTGCCAGGGTGGCGCGGTGAATACGCTAGGTGACTGCGCGATAGCGCGAAACAATGGGGCTCGCACCGACTGACAGGTGCAACAGGAAAAAGAAACGCGACATATTTAAAGCAGATTGTGCAGTGCAGGGAAGGGATCGCTCAGACGGGCGCCGTTACGGCTACACGGAAGAGCTGTGCAGCTCGCTCCATCTTCACAGTTCAAAAGAGAAAAAAGCTGTCGCGAGTTAAAACAGCCCAGCTAGACTGGTGCCGGCACTGACCTGCAGTTAGCCATTTCCTGCGCCGGCCGCCCTATCACAACAGATTTCGCAAAACCTCCCTGCTAAACCCTCCGGAGTTTCTAGCGACGTTTCTGCCCACCAACGAACCGTCGGCTGTACAGTCTTTGTCGAAAGTATACAGCCCAACGGGTCTGCTTCTGAGCCCTGCAGCGCGGCTCCTCTTGCATACTAAAAAGGATTGTGGACCCGTCAAGCTGTCTGTCCAAGGACAGCTTTTTTTCTACAACCCCCCCCCCCCCCCCCCCCCCCCCCCCCCCCATTTGTATTTGATGGCAAATAAAGATTTTCATTTCATTCTCAATGACCCTAATCTCAAGAAGGTGGGTGGAACTTAAGTCCTCAACCTTCCTAAGCTTAGGACTGTCAAATGTGCCTAAGAGCGCTGTTACACTGCTTGGAGGCGAAACCCTTCGGCTGTATATTTTTGACAAAGACTGCACATTGCACGCCTATGCCCTGATCCTCTTCACTTCTCCTAACTTGGGTATTGTAACCTTGCACTTCACTAACGCACGCCGCTCTCCTTACGCCTGATCGTGACTCCCAACACTTTTTCTTGCCGCGAGCAGCTCCGCTGCCCTTTATCCCGCTTCAGGCTTTTCTGTCAGCTTTCAAGCCTCGTGCTCCCGAGGTGCTCACCGGTGAGAACTGGCACAAAGGCACGGCTTGCGTGGTTCAGTTAACCGCTCGTCACAATTCTTAACCGGATACAATTGCCTGACCTAACGAGCGCCGCCTTCGCCTAGCGGAGCACGACTGCTCCATTCGCTCTCCCCCCCTCCCCCCCCGCGCTTTTTTTTTCTTTATTTAATAGGGCAGAATACGAGGCAGAGCTCGGAACAGTCCGCTTAACACGCGACGTGGCGCAACGACAGACGTGCCGCGAATGAATGAATGAATGGGCGAGGAAACTAGCACCGCGGCTGCCTGCGCGAAAGCGGCTCACGAACACGCCACGTGGCCATGCTCGCTCCTCTGCACGCGTCATCGGTCCCGAATGGGAGGACGTCGACGAAATGCAAGACGCACGGCCCGCCGAGAAGCGCACCACGACGTGCCCGGACTCGAAGGCAGGCGCCGTCCGGTTTACTGCAACGAGCGACGAAAGGATGAGCACCGCCGTGGAGGAGGACGTGCTATATAGGAGCACTTGAAACCGTCCACTAGGCGATACGAAGAATATGCGGACATTCAGGTCAAGCACAAAACTGAGAGGCAGTCGCGATCAACCAGTCGAACGTCGATAGCCGACGCGTCAAAAGGGTTGACAAAAAAAGCACGAAACGCTTGCGCGATACTGGTCTCCTTTCTGATGTGCTCTTGGACTGGGTAGAACATTCATAAATGCGTTATGGAACAGCAGAAGTTAAGCTCAATTGCGAACTAAACGGCACCGCAACGTTTAGGAATTTTCTCCTGGAGCAGCGAGACGGCAAGGCCACGCAAGGAAGGATCACTGGAAAACCTAGAGCAGCCAGCAATGATTATGATGCAAGATTGTTATGGCGGGTGAATGACTAATGGGCGCATTATCGCTATCGTCGCCTCTTAATCAGCCCGTCAAAGCAACCTAAGTATAATTTAAGAGTTGTTCAGATACAAGAATGCACTTGAGGGATACCCGAAATACAACCTCCCGAATGCGTATCTTCCACGCATGAGGAGGACTCAAACTGAGGGCACTGAATTTTCTGCTCAAAGCTAATACCGTCTTGGTATTAAAGACTGAGTAAAGACTGAACTGCATGGTGGTGGTGATTAATTTTTTTATGGCGCAAGGACATCAGTTACCAAAGAGCGCCTTGGAACAAGGTTGTTTCTTCCACTCAAGGTGGGGTCAAAGACCCATTTACCAAGCATTCCACCCTAAAGAAGCCGAGCACCAGGCAGGGGAAAGCTTGTACCCACTGTTTCACCGGTGGGCACCCGGCGGCACTGGGGATCGAACCCTGTGAACCGACCACATGGAGATGACCAATACGACGCACTACAACACCCCCCCCCCCCCCCCCTTTTCTTTATTAGATTGCTCCTAGCACGGTCACTGAAATTTATGATCGCAAACTGCGGACAGGAAATCTCGGGGAGTAGCCCTTACGTGTAAAGTATTAGAAGAGAAACACTACACTCGAATCGGCGCTCAATGAAGCTCGCCAATTTTTATGCGGTTCGTCCTCTATCTACTTCGCGTTCGAGACGCGCCGAGGTCAGCGCACGAGGAAAGGCCAGCTCCTTGAAAAAGGATCACCCGATCTAGAATAATTCCAAAGCACGAAGGACGCACGGGGGCCTACCCCCGTGGTGAATCCGCGCGGCCACCAGAGCGTCAGCGGTGACGTCCAAGGAAACGTTCCATGGCGACCAAAGACTTCGGGGCACGGGGGAGGGGTGCACACTGGAGCGCCGGGTAGCTTACCGCACGAGGCACAGCTCACGCCACAAGCGCGAGGTAAAAATAAGCGGCATAGAAGGAGTGGACAATTGCGCAAGAGTTAATCAGAAGCAGCACCAACACCAGAAACGCAGCTAAAGTTCGCTCCTGAAAGAGTGCCAAGCGATGGAAATCCCCGAGGCAGTCGAACTTATTGCTCTTGTTTCACGTAATCAATATTAAAAAAAGCCAACGACGGAGAGCATCTTTCAACGGACTCGGTGCGCGACAGCGATTTACGCAACCTTAAAATGAATAGCGGCCTTTTTTAATGCACACAAGGCGCAACATATTCGTGGAAAGGCACAAAGAAAAACCTCAAAGCACACACGTGTTTCCTCGAGACTGGTTTCAAGACGAGCGTCAGAAGCGACACGGCACCACACCGTTTTTGCTCCCGTTATTTAAAAACGCTCTGAAGTAGGCGCGTCGAATGAAGCCGTGGCGGTTAACGCGTTTACATGTTCAGCGAAACGGGCAAACGCAGCACAGAGCGAGCGAAGCGTACGGCTATTTGGTTTTTGATGCATTTTTTTTTTTTGTGCTCGCAGCGAGCGCTGAAGCCAGGTCGTGTCTCCGCAGAGACTCGCCGGCGGGCGTCCCCTGTCGCAAGAGCCTCCGAGCGCGACCTACTACAGCCACTACTTCGAGGAGGAGGAGAGAAGCAGTCGTGGATCGCGAGAGCTGGCGCGTAGACGGCGCATTGACCTCGCAAAGCACGCGGACAGGAGCAGCGGCGTGGGTCGGCGAGACGCCGCCGGTCCCCGACTCGGCGGAAGCGCCACGCGGTTTTCGCCACTTCCGCCACCCTCCCCCCACCTCACGCCACCTTGGAGCACAGGTTGCGTCTCAGCCGAGATTCGGAGGAAGGAAAAATAGACTACGCGCACGGGGGTTAACCGCAAGGCCTACTCCACGCCGCCGCGGCGGCGATGTCAAGGCGATCCGCGTCGACGGACGCCGAGAACGCGAGCCCTCTCCAGAAACCCGCTTTTTTGTTTTTACCAAGGGTTTCGTTTTCGCGGCGCAAACAAGTACAGATATTTCCAAAGATACCCGTAAAGATTTAAACAATCCCATGTGAAGACGCTCGGCGAACATCTTATGTGCGCCAAGTTGCGAAGCGTATGCGATTTTCACCGGTTAACGAACGCGGATATGCAAACGACTCACCGCAACACGTCACACTGCTTGACGTGAGACAACGGCGCGGCAATATCCGGAACGAATGATGCGTCCAGCGTTTATCAGCAGATAGCGCCACGTAGGAGATAGCGTAACGACGCGGCGCCAAAGGTGCCGGCTTTTCAAACACTGCTGCGAACACGTGGCGCGACGCGCGTCCGACGAGACGCGGACCGCGAGCGACGACAGCGTAGGTAGCGTCCAGACTACAGGTAACGCGACGCATCCGCGCGCCGGCAGCGATTCGCTTGGATACACAAGGCAGGAAAAACGCAGATTCCAAGGCGTTTAACAGGATACAAGAAATCGATGCGATCACACAAGCTACAAGAAAAGACAGCGCGAGACGTGGCCGCAAACTACTGCGCGCTAAAGCTCTCCAGGTACAGTAACCGAAACGCTCATTCACTCGCGGTCTCTAGCAGATCTCAAACTTCCAAGATCGCAGTAAACATTAGCACATGAGCGGTACAAGAATGCGAAACGCAATTTGAGATTTAACATCGTATCAATGCGTTCTGCTCGGAGCTGGGATCCGTACTTCGCGGACAAACGTTAAAGCTAGCGGTGCCAGAAGCCCGCCACTAGACGCTTTTCGAGAGAATTGGCATCATGCCTTCGAGCCCAGAGCACGCGCCGACGGTTAGAGCCAGCAGCATCAAAACACTACCCGCACAAAGCCCAACGAGAAAGTGAGAAACGATAGCGAGCTCGGGAACCTAAATAGACCCTCCCAGAGACAGTACGAACAAACGCGCGACTCGCCTCACTGCGAAGGAGCCGCTACGAAGGAATCGCTACGGACTACAATGTCGTGCCCTACCGACAAAGGAATGCAGACAGGAAGGACCCGCCCAACTCTAGCCGAAATGTGCGCCCGCACGGCGCCGCCACATTTGAAGGAACCGTTTTGATGACGACACCTTTCGGTCGGATCACCCCATCGTGTGACGTCATCTGTTTTGGCTGCACACACCCCCCCTCCGCTACTGCCCAAAAGAAAACGGATCGAAGAGCGCAACTGCGAGCGTGGCTCGATCCCGAAGCTGCTCAAAACAGAACCAATCTGCGACGCAGTTTACCGCAAAATGTGATAAAACGAAAAGAAAATCTCGCCCTGCTTTTGACCCAGCGCGAGCTCCGGGCGTGCGATGTGAGCCACCAAGCAGAGTTTTGCGGCAGAAGTTTACAAGGGTGGTCTTCACCACAAGACACGAACCGTGCTGTCCGCCGGGGAAATTTAAGACTCTTCACTGAAAACCATTTTCGCAGTTTAAGGGCTACTAATAGGCGTGATGCTTTCGGGTAACCTTTGAATGTCTCAGAAACAGGGAACTCCCGCTCCGTCGGGATGAACGCGCGGAGGAAATGAATGGGGAAATGAATGAGCAATGAAAAGTCACAGAACGCACAAAACACGGGGCGAGTTTCACACGGACGGAAGAAGTCTCCTACCGTTTGCAGCTCTATGATGAGTTGATCTCGATTGACAACGTTTCACAGCACCAAGCAGCCAAGCCGGTCACTCGCACACCCGCATGCAAGAGCAGACTGTGAATCACTGACAATCAACAACCACAAACCGGCCACCCTTGTACGCGCGTTTTGTGTGGCGTGATCCGAGTACTCTCGACGGCAGGGCGCACCGGGTTTCTATGAGGTCACGTGAGAACCCCTGTCACTCGGTGATTGGCCGGAAGCTCTAGAAATTGATTAGCTTTTCGTCAAGCGTATTGCATCAAGAAATAGGAATTAATTACATGTTTTTATAATGTTTGAGTTTGTTTTATGTGGTATTTGCTTTCTTTTAGAACATTACAGAGAGTGAGATGCGTCGTGTCATGGCGACACGCATGCAGGTTTCGCTGTGGTGCCGGCGGCTCGGGGGCTCATCGCTCATGTTGTATCTAATTGGCTTTAATTAGGTTAGCGTAGTAGTATTCTGGTTTAGTTAGTGAGAAGCAATCAAGACGCACTTGGCCATCGAACTCACAGCCCTAACTTTTGGGGGCTGGTCTATATAATCGGTAAGCATACCTTGCCAACTGGTTTTCAAACAACACGGGGCGTTTGGCTATTGATAAACCGTTCAAATTAAAGGCTGTTCTTATTTAGTAACTCCGGTTTATCAGCGAAAACCGCTCCGATATGCATTTTGCGTCTTCAAGCATCGTCTAACAAAAACAAAGCGCGCCAAAGCATCTTAAGGCGTCGATGCCACCTTTATAGTGACCCACGTTAATAGGCACACGTCACTCTTGTCGATGATCTCCATGTGAGCAATAGTTACACTTAAACATGGTCTCCACAGTTACATCTGCTGCGCTCTAAACTTCCCGCACTCATGTTTTTGGCGCGGAACTGCATGACCGTTCAGGCGCGCTCTTGTAACAATCGCCAATTCTCTGACGCGTGTTAATTACCTCTTCGGTGCTTTCATTGCAACATAGATGCTTAAATTCGGTCATCACAGCAGCACGCTTGTTGTTTATTTTCGCCGATCTCGGAGTCACTTTCTGATTGTGAGCGCTAGCCAGTCACATAATCCTGAACTCACTCCGGATTATGAAACTACATATAATTGTTGCATAATCAGGGCTAAGCAGAAATGAAAATGACCTTGAAGCGTTTGTTAGGTGTTCTTAGTGCTAGGTTTGCGTTTAGAATGTTTACATTCTGATGGTGTCATTTTGGCTTCTTAGCGCCTGTGACAGGCCGAGTTGCATTGTTGCTCTGTCTTCCAAGTAATGACAGGGATTCAGCAAACTAGAGTCAGGATTGCATGCCATTGCAATAATGTACCAAATAGATACTCTTGATGGGGGGGGAGGGCAATAATGGGAAGAAAATGCACAGATAGTATTAGACATCTGAGTGGAAAAGTGTATGTGAAATCCTCGTGACCGTCCTGTAAAATGATATGCTCATTGTGCATATTATATTTTGCTCACTTTTCA
This sequence comes from Amblyomma mixtum, assembly GCF_055824585.1. Taxonomy (NCBI): domain Eukaryota; kingdom Metazoa; phylum Arthropoda; class Arachnida; order Ixodida; family Ixodidae; genus Amblyomma; species Amblyomma mixtum. The sequence continues at coordinate 128,728,789 of NC_143016.1, read as the reverse complement.
CCTGAAGTGGGTTAGCCACGTTTTCTTTCATACGCGTGTTTTGAAATGGATTTGCACGATGTCGTAGCTTTCACTCCTAAGCATAACTCATTCACTGCATTGAAAGATACTTTACATGCAGGAAGCCACGCAAATCTTGGCTTTACATGAAAGGTCTGTTCGGCTTGGCTGCGCCAGTTCCTCAAAGTTTCGTGGGGGTGCTGGTAGTTCGTAGAGCCTGTTCAAGTAGTTCAGGTGCAGCTCTGGCACTGGCTGCTTCCAAAACGGATGATTGGGAGCAGGCCTCGTCGTCTGTTGGCCATGGCTTCGCTGCCAAATTGCCGCCATTTGCGTACCACTCTTGTCGGAGTCTGCCAAAAGCCATCAGCCAACCCAAAGAAGTCATTGTTTTCCTGAACAAAGTTGTGACATACATTACACATACGCGATTTAAGAGTATGCGCGGATATCCTGCCCACGGGGTCGACGTCACTCCTCAAGTTCGCAATCCTGATGCCATGAACCTGCTACCCGCGTCCTCTTTTTTAGAAAAGAACTGCCACCATTTTAAAATGGGGGTTATGTCTTCTTCAACCTACGCATGGGCGTACTTATCTTGTTGCATTTCAGCTGCACTTCCACTTTGAAGTGTGCAAGCCAGCTGGGAACTCATGCTACACAAGGCAGGCAGTTTTGCAAAAGGGAAACAGAGGTTCAGGGGGCTTGTGCTGTACTGGCGAAACGAATGCAAAAGTGCTGCACTCCTACTGGTACAGCAAGTGAAGTCAAATTGAACCCTGGTTACGTGTGACCATTCACTAAAGTTACAGTGCAAACTCATAAATGTTTGTTTTTGGTCACATCAGAATACTCTACACCCTTCTCCACAACCTCCTTACGAGTTAGATTTTGTAAAGATAGTTCACTGTGAAATTTATGTCGAAGTGTCCCTTCTTATCATTTACTTAGCTACTTAAGGCACACCGCAAAGATGTACATAGCCGCCGCGGTGGCGCTTAGCTGCTGACCCGAAAGATGCGGGTTTGATCTCGGCTGCGGCGGTCGAATTTCGATGAAGGAGAAGTTCTAGAGGCTCATGTGCGATGTCAGTGCACGTTAAAGAACACCAGGTGGTCAAATTTCTGGAGCCCTTCACTACGGCATCTCTCATAAACCTGAGTTGCTTTGGGAAGATATACCCCTATAGACCATAAACCGAACAAAGATGTACAGGACTAATCACACTTAGAGGGAACACGGCTCCGCGTGGCTGCGCACATGTGGAGCACCATTGCGGCCAAGCTGCTTGCAAACCTGCACAAAGGGGCAGATGACATGAAGCACCACTTCGAGGTCCCTGTTCTCATGCACCACTCTGCATTGATTCATGAACGGGTTACATGCAGTGGCACTCCGCAGGTACGTGGCCACGCGGAGCCGTGTTCCCTCTAAGTGTGACTGACCCTGTACATTTAAAAAGTGAAGGAGTGAATGAAAAAGGGATGAGAGAAAGAAGTGACAGAATGGAGGGTTCTGGAATAATTTTAACCACGTGGGTTTGGTTTGTTTATGGTGGTTTAACATTCCTATGCGACTTGGGATATGAGGGACTCTGTAGTGAAGGGCTCCTGAAATTTCGACCACCTGGGGTTCTTTAGCGTGCACTGACGTCGTACAGTACATGGGCCTCTAGAATTTCACATTCATTGAAATTTGATCACCGTGGCCAGGATCGAACCCGCTTCTTTCGAGTCAGCAGCCGAGCACCGTAACCACTGAGCCACCGTGGCGGCTTTCATCCAAATGGAGAGCTTTAAGGTGCGCTGGCATTGCACAGCACATGAGTACCTTTTAAGTTTTCAGAAAGGAAACCTTGGTGTGCCCTCCTTGCATCAGTGGCAGTGCTCAAGATGTTTATCGTCCTACGACGGCTGGGTGGAGCGAGTAGATTTAGGTCAATTCTATCATGATTTTTGCTCGTAATGTACAAGAACCGTGCTATAAATTAAGGTAACCTTAGTGTGGTAGGTGTGCAGAAGTTGTTAACGTTAGCTATGGGCCAGAAGGATTTCATTTCTGGGAATTTTTATCAGTTGTTATAATGAGCACATTTTCATAAACGTGGCAAATTATCTGCTTCTTGTACTTTTGCCACAGTAGACAAATAGGTCTACCTTCTTACTTTGGTACTGAGAAGTTGTGAGAGTGCCGTGCATAGAATGGGTGCCATACTTACAGATTGCTTAATGCTTTTTTTCTGTTCCAATCCTCATACTCTCACAAAATGAAAGTGAGTGCTTTGTTAAACACAAAAATATATAATGTACAAAGCAATCAGTGAAGCCAAGGATGTTAGGTAATACATCTTTTGGTCTGGTGAGTTTTAGCTGTGTTCATTTTTTAGAGGGAAGTTCTTATAATTTGCTCCAGGATTTCTGAATATTGCTGTGGAGGGTGATTTAATGCCCTTCTTGAAGAGACCTGATACTATGTTTTGTTCATCCATGATGTATCTGCAATAGTAGCCTGTCACTTGGTTCTAGGAGGGGCGCACCATTCTAGTAATGGAAGAATGGAGTTGCTTTTCGGCATTGTTAGCCATAGGCTAAAAAAAACATTTTGTGCTTATTTAAATGTGTGATTGAGTTCACTTTGTGACCTTGTATCATGTACAGGTCTCGGCTCTTTTGTAAAGGTCGTTTGAACCAGTTTTTTACCAGTCTTGCATAAAATGCATGAAGGGTAAAATTGCTGAAAAGTATTATTTGTTCACCACCGTGACAGTAGTGCATTGGTCAGTGAGAGTCGGTAAAAGTTTTCTCTCAACCAAACGAACGCTCACTCCTCTTTATTGTAATATCCTTCGTTTAATAAAGAAGTTGCGCATGCTTGTTCCTATAAAGCCAGTGATGTGCACTTTAGAAGGCATTCATATTTTGGCCTTGGGCGTTGCTGGTAACAATCTTTTCAAAAGCACTGCCTTTTATTGGAATTGGCTGCATTATCACTACAGTGGTGCATGCATAAAAATGTTAAGCAAACATGCATTGACACCCTGAAACCACAGCTTACGACTTTAAGAGGTCCATAAGTCACATCTTTCTCTGCTTCTCTTCTTAACATCACCTTCATTATTTTTTTCTCTTCCTGACTATCCTGCTCAAGCGCATTATAGGCCACCTCAAAAACAACCTTCAGATGGTTTGCGCCTTCTATTATGGGAAAATTCTTACAGTAATGGATCGAGTTAGGCTGTGAGAAGCACATTTTTTAAAATGCAGTTAATATAAGCCTACTGTATTCCAGTTCATTGGCTCCTGCTGTGTGGATAACTCTTACGCAGAACATCACATTGTTTCTACTTTTTGGCAAGGGCAGTACAGCTAATTTTAGACAACCTTGATACATCAGCAGGTAACTTGTGTATCACAGACATATCATCAACGCAGGCTTGAAACAGGAAGCTTTTTGGCATTTTAGGCATATGATCTGAAAGAAGTAATGAATACAGTGTCCCTATGGGTTGTGAATTTGCATCTTCACATTTACACTTTGAGTACGACATCCGTTGGCTTTTCTGTATATATGGCTAGTGTATAATCCAGGTACTCCCAGCTTTTATTGCTAGTGGTCAAAAAAGTATGCTGCTGTGACTGATTAATATTGTGGACCAAGTGATAGTGCAATAACCTAGTATACTATACCATACTTATGCATAAAACAAAGACGCTCACAGTTTTTATTGCTCTTAGTCAAGAGGAATTTGTTCGAGTGTGTAAATAATGTCATACACTGCTTAATATTTTAAAAGCCAACTAGGCTATCGCTGACTCATACACTTCAAATCATGTCTGTGTATGACGGGGTTAGTTGCAGTAAGTAATGTATTTTCTAGTTATTACAAATGCTGACAGAAATACTGATTGTTACTAAGATATTTCTATTTTTGAGCGTAGCTTTCTGATGACTGAGCACCTTGTAGTGCTGACTAGGTCAGACGCTATGCGCCTAAACTGAGATCACTGAACTTACAATAAGTTATTTTTGGTAGCTGAAAGCTTTGTGTTCTGAAGCATGCAGAGGAGGATTTCACTGCACATCACCTCAAATTGAACACCTGAGTGACCAAATATAAAGCTTCACAGTTATTGAGGTATCAAGAGGATTAGTGTACATTTTAAAAATTTTTGGTGTGTTTTAAGAAATTTTGGTAACATGGCCATTAAAGTTCATGTTTTAATGCGAGTGCATCCAGGAATATTTGAACCATGAAGCCAAGTGTATCTTATTCATTACTCCCATACATAATAACTGCGAGTTTTTCCTGTGTCCTTAATTCCTTCCTTGTTTACTCAGCTGCCAGAGTTGGAGGAGTTGTTGCTGTTTGGCTTGTGCACTATTTTTCTATTTTTTCCCCTTTTTCCGCAGCCCAGTCTTAATGATGAGTGTCAGGCCATTGAATGGCTTCCATCTCGTTGCTTTATGGTCTTTAAATACAGAGATGAGGTACCCAGTGAGCTAATGCACGGTTTAATGTAATCGACTGGCTTTCTTTTTAGATGCAGACTTAAGCTGTAGCAAATGGTCGGTACAAGAGCTCAACTGCAGTTTTTTCCAGTGCTCAGTGGGGGAGGTGACGGCTGCTTTTGCAGATTTTATGGGCAGTCTGCATGTTATCATTGCATAACCTGTATTGGATTGGTGTTGAGTAGCCTCCTGATGTCTGTGTTCATATGTTTGCCATTCTGTTCAGAAACAAGGGGAAAATCAGCATGCTTCCCTTTCCCAAGCATCATGCCAGCTCTGAAAGTCACGCGATGCCATGGAATGGCACGATGTCAGGATTGGGTGTGAGGCATCTAGTTCTGCTCCTTGCTGGAGGGTAGATGGCATTTTTAGTTCTGATAACAGAAGCGCCGGCAGTGCTTGTTTTTTTTGGCCCAGTTCCCCGGACTTTTCCTCTCCCCCTTCTGTCTAGGTGCTTTTGTACGGCGTACAGTGGGCAAGTCTCGCGTGAGGTTTGTGTCCACATTACAGCTCCGTTTATCTCTGTTGCTCTGCGGTTGCCAGTCAGGCGATGTGACGAGCGAACATTCTGACATAGGCGAGCGGCAAGCGGCCTCGCCTGTATTCTTTCCTTTCCCCATTCTGTGCGGTGTTGCAATATCGGTTCAACACAATGATGCAATTCATCCATTTTTTTTTTTAATGACAATGAAACTTGACTTTTTTTGGCAAAGTGCCATAGTCATGATATATTTTGGTATGTGTGTGTGTGTGTGTGTGTGTGGTTTTGCTAGGGCTAATTTCATTCATGAATTTCAATCATTCCATTGCAATGTGCAATAGTGGTAGCATTGCAGGAAATTGTGAGTAACATTGGGCGCTCTTTATTGCTACTTAGCTTAGACAGCATGTGCGAAGAGGTGACTGTTTTTTTCTAGAAATTAAAATTGATCTAGTTTTTTTTTTGCATTGTCACAGTTGCTTGCGATGAACAGCAGCTGAATGGTTAATGTGGTTAATGGCAGTCACCTTGTACTCGGGGGGAGTGGGAGAAGGGGGAGTGAGATTTTCTCAATTTTGTTGTGTGCTATTTACTACCTCAATAGGCAGTTTAGTTGCCAGTGGCAGTGCATATTGCTTCCTCGAAACCTCTGGAACCTTTTGTGCTTTGAACCTCTTTCACGGAAATGCTTGATTAATGTCTGCAAACAGGGACAGCTACTGTCCTGCACCCGTTTTAGAAATGGGTGCAATGGAAATTGTGTGCCTTGTATGATTTTGCTGTGATTTTTGTAGTAAATCCTTTACCAATTAGACAAATTATCATAATCGTGTCCATTGAGTTGCTGTACTAGTGGCGTCCAAGCAATTGTTGTTTTTATTTAGGGAAATGAACATGGGCGTCCGGAGGGGGGGCAAGGGGGGGCGGCTGCACCCCCCTGGAAAATCACTCACTCGAACCGTGAGTGATGGCCGCACGCCAGGGGCGGTGGTGCGCTCAGTCAAAAGTGTAAAAGCAGCCCCGCATGGTCACATCTGCGAAATGCCGCGTCCGGGCGTGCGTCGTTCCGCCGTTTTCAAACCACGCCATCGTTAGCTCTACTGAAGGGCGACCTGTTCCAGACATACAGCGGCACCGGCGAGCATGTGTTTCGAGCCGCCTTGAGATGGGTGTCTGTTTCTTTGATCTCTAGAGAGATAGCGACACGGAGGCAGACAGTGCACGGGGCATCTTGTTTTCGCCTATCGTTACGCCGGTCACCGATGAATTCTTAAGGAGGGAAGGTAAAATCAGCCGTGTCCACCCCCGCTTTGTCGGGCTGCTCAGGGGCAAGCGGGCGATGAGTTGGCGCCGCCGCCGCTCGCTGTCTCCTCCGATCCACGGGTAGCGCAGTTCGGTAGAAGCGCCGCTTTCAGAATCTCCGGCAAAGGGGATTAGCTGCTTTTGTTCACGGCGACGCAGTCTCCCGAGGCGCCCCCACACCAGCGTTCTTTGCGTCTTCTGCGAAAACCAGCGCCTTTGGTCAACGCAGCCCGATGGCGCCTGCCTGGCTCGCCTGTCACCTCTGGCTGGGCCTCAAACCACAACAGCGCCCATGTACTGTGCGTGTCAGTGCATGGTAAAGAGACCCAGGTGGTCGACATTACCCGGAACTCTGTACTACTCCATCCCTCATAGCCTGAGTCGTTTTGGGGCTCTGAACCCCATAAAAACACAAAAACAAATTTTCCGACTGGAGTGGCGAGTGTCCCTTCCCCTCGGAAGTTGCGCGGCGTTCCTTTCACCCCCAAAGTGCGCATTCGGGGATACTGCGGCAAGTAAGCCCTTGCACGTGTGCGCGCCTCTGTGTTTGTGCTTGGGTGTTTTTAGTGGCCGGTTGTCAGCGAAGCTGAGAACAACCAAGACAGCGGACGAGAAAACGACGAGCGGAGAGCAGTGTGTGTGCGGTTGCTCGACTGTGCGGATGCGCAAGCAAGATGGAGCGAGGTGTATGAAGCTGCGAGCGTGCATTTATCTTGTAAATAAGTTTTCGTTGTATATATAGTCATCTTTTGTTTTCAACGTACGCGTTCAACAGTTTTTCCCATCAATGTGTATGATGAGTGTGCACCGAGAGCGTGTAATGAAGCACAGAAGTGAATTTATCACACGTGTAATTACGCAATTCGCCCAGAAAAATCCGAGGCGCCTACAGTTGCTGTTCAAGGAAGACTGACTGAGTGACTGTAGTTGCGTGTTTGTGAACATATTGTGCTGTGTGCTGGTCATCAATCCGGGTGAGTCGAGAACCCGTATGCAGCAAGACTGAGCACTCTTCTCCACGAAGTGATATAGCATCTTTTTGCATTTTTATTAATTTTAGTTGTTTCTTCGTTGATAAACTCCAATGTACCTCTCCTAGCCGCGCTTTAATTTGCTGTTTGTAATTTTTCTTTCATGTGTGCATTTTGTTTAATTTTTATTTATATATAAATAAATAAATTTACTCCGCAAATAGCGCCTTTCTGCTACGAACATACCCCCCCCCCCCCCCCCCCCCGGGGCACCAACGGGGCCCCCCCCCTGCAAAAAATTCTGCGGACGCCCTTGGAAATGAACATGATGGGTGGAAAAATACAAAAGAGAAAAGACAAGGTGACGTCAAAAAAATACTACTCTTGTGGTGCGTCAGTTTTTTGAGTGCTGTATTCTTCTGTCATCATTGACAGTTTTCAAGTCTCCCAACTGGCAGCTTTGTTGGGATGAAATTGATAAATTTGACGTTGTGCCTACTGAAACTGTTGCTGAAGTTACCTTACCGTGGTTTCAGATCTGAGGAGCTGACTATGCAGGAGTTTCATTTTATTTATTTATTTATTTCAAATACCCTCATGGCCCTGCGGCATTATTGAGGGGAGTGGAACAAGCACAGATGACAAAAAATGAATACATTCACGGGTTACAGCACTACATATTGTTCACTGCACTGAGTATTACAAATTTAAAAAAAAAACGAGAAAAGAACAAAAACCAATAAAAACAAACTACAAATCAGCAACACACAGTTCATGTGGCACTACTAACTGAAGGGCACACATGTCATTAGCAAGAAAAGGAGGCACTTAACTTTTTCGTAAAATGCTCGAGATCGCCGGTGAGTGCCACATCTGCTGGCAAGTGATTCCACTCGGATGATGTAGTTGGAATGAAAGAATTTTGGCGAGCGGTAGTGTGACAAGGTGGAACGTGCACTTTGCGTGGATGGTCAATACGCGATGAAACATAGGTGGGTGGAATGAGCAAAGCGTTTTTCAAAACAGGATTGAAATTGTAGATCTACAGATGTGTAAAATTGCTATAGTACCCACTATGCACAACTTTTGTGGTTGAGTTACCTAGCCAGCTGGATGCCTTGTTCGGGAATATTTGTGGATGTTATTTATTATTTGGGAAAAATGTTATTAACTTTCCAAGTTATAAAATAAAACACCTAGTATCCTTTAAGTCATTGTTCATATGCATTTCGTCTTGGGAAATTAGCATCCGGAAGTATCGTCTAGCTCACTCTTAAGTTGTTTTTCTCCTACTCCCTTATCACTAAGCTCAAACACACTTTCTGTCCTCCACCTTCTTTTTCCTTTTATTTTTCTTTTCTTTTCGTAGAGACAGTATGTTCATCACAATCTTGGCCGAGTTCAAGGGAAGGTTGGGACGAGAAAACAGCCATACTGTGACATTGATGTGACAGCATGTTTTCTTTCTTCCTTCTGCTCTCCCTTTCCCGCAGACCATGGGGACCTCATCCGTCTTGTTACTGCTGGCCGCCTGGAGTGTAGCCGTGGCCGTCGTGGAGTGTGGCCCCCAGAAAGTTATCTCCGTCACATTGGACTCCAAGTGGAGCAGCACGCCGTTTCATCTAGAAGCGAGGTGAGCGGTCGTCCAGTCTTCGTTGGCTCTTGCCTCAGCCCTCTATCTGTGGTCTGCATGCTCCGGACCGCGTTCACAAGGTCTTTCTTTTTTTGGGGTTAGCTGTCGTCTTATCGCATTGCCACCGTGTCTCAAGTGGGTTAGGCAACAAGTGGCAGTCAACGCGTGTCTTTCAGCGATAGGCATGGTGTCAGACTCAACAAATAGAATAGCTTTGGTGCCGTGATTTTAAATGGGATATACAACTGCAGTATGCTGCTAGCCACTTGATTTCTATTGCTTAGTTGTAGAGCAGGAAAAGGGAAATAGAGAAGAGCAGCGAGACGTTATGGTAGGTAAAGATTTTTATTACAACTATTTTGGGATATTGTTTCTAATGGATTTTATTTTACTCGCTTAGCAGCCCTTTTTGTTGTCGTTATTTTACAAATTGAATATGCGAATTTTACAGCAAGAGCTGTTAAAGGCCCATCCCGTGGGGTGAGCGTCGGTGTTGTAGTAGCAGTAGCCAGCGTAATTGGAGGGTGGTAACAACGACAGCTACGCTAAGGGTGGCTACTGTGGCAGGGGGAGGGGGAGGGTTGCAAGGACATTAGTGATAACCTCACTTGAACGAGACCATGGCAACACACCATGCTAAATGGTTTAAATCCAGCGAAGTCGTGTGTGGGGATAACTTAGTTCCTTCCCTTTGCAACTCCTCCCACTGCTGTGACGACCTCTTGAAACACATGCATGGACTGTCTTTGAGAATCAAGCATTGGTGCAACACCTCGGACACGTCCACTGCCACTTCTCTGATTATTAGGCTTGCTTCGTAACTGTCAAGAACTGGGAGAAAAGTGCGACTTGAAAAATGAAATGAAAGAGTGGTTTATAATTGTACATAAGTGCATATTTCTCTCAACTCCTTGCCTAAGTATATTGTGAAATGAAAGCGCCTCAACAGCTGTTGCTGAATCTCATGTTACACAATGGTAGCTATCCTGTGAGTTTTTTGCCGAAGTTTTATGTAGTTACGTGAAATATGGTGACAAGAGGTCCGTAGATAAAATAGTGAGGGGTCCATATCAAAACTTTGTTGGATACTTATGCCACACTGTGAAATGAGGAACCTTGTAGTATGAAGTGGTTTGATTTTTCTATAGAAGCAATAAAAAGATCTCGGCGTATATGGAATAAGGCTTTGGCAAGCTAGCAGTTGTGTGGTGGTGCTCACATTGTTGTGTGTGCTGTTGCTACCGTGATCACAAAATTAGTAGTTCTTTTTGGTGTGCTCATTCTGTCACTGTTGTTGACAGTGCATCACAGTTCAGCCTTCTCACTTGGCTCATTAGCTCTTATTGCAGTATATTCCTGAAGAACGGAAAAAAATGTGGATCCTCTGTTTCTCCTTTCTTTCAGTGAATTTTTTGCTGAGGAAAGCAGCGACTACTTCTGGCGCTATGTGAATGACTTTCAGGAATTGGACCTTGCTGCATTCTCAAACAGTAAGCTGTCTCAATCTTAACTTTTGATGTTCACTGTTTAGTTTGTGGAGCCCTTGCAGCAAAGAATAAAATAAAGTGGCTGCAGAAGGCTGTAATGCTACTACACGTTGTGTTCTCTGTACATGTATATTGAGACTTTTCATTTTGTTTGTAATGGCGATGTGATTAAGGTGACATATTATAGTCATGAAAGGCTTCTGTAAGAATGAGCAAAATTTACTCATTAGCTTTTATTTGTGTTTGTTGCATTTCCAGCTGTCACTGCTCATTTTTTTTTTAATGCGTATCGTACAATTTTATGATGCGTTTTCTGATTTATACATATCATTTTTATACGTACCTTATGCAATGTTTTCCATTGGCAGCTTGTTCGAATTCTTTATTGGGTGCACATGGTATATTTGACATGAAGGACTGCTGGAACAGAATTTCAACAAGCATGTTCACAATATTGCACAATCAACATGGCATTGTGTGTTTTTTTTTCATTCTTTATACATCTTCTGGGGGTATTGGGCAATAAGTATACTGATGGCATTATGCTAATGGATAGGATTTGTTTCTTTTCAATCATACCTGCTTAGTTATGTTTACTGTGCATATCTTTTAATCACTTTCTGTGTTTATACATTGTTGACCTTCGAGGTGTTTTTTATTTTTCTTTAAGTAGTGCTTATAGATATTGTGAAGAGAAAAAAGCGAGCTAAATGTTGCACACAGATATGGGTGCACCAGTTTTTGCAGCCACCAGGGCATAAAGGATTATACAATAATTTGAATTCACCACTAACATGAAGGCTTTCTCCAGTCAAGTAGCACCACTGCTTTTATTTTTACTATACACAGCTGGAAAGCCATTACTCTCTATTAGCTTTATGTGTTGGAACCTAAGTGTTGGAACCTTCCGGAGCCCTTCACTACTGCGTCATAGCCTGAGTAGCTTTGGAACATTAAACCCTGTAAACCATAAACCATGTGTTGCAACCAGACAGATGTGACCAGCCTGTTGGTTAACTTTCCAGAACCTGGTGATATTTGAACATAGTAGTAAAGATGCTTAAAAAGTGTACTTAAGTGTAAAGAAAGTGCAAGTAAGTTAGTGGTGGTGACTTGCAGTTACAAGACAGAACAGTGAGCATTGTAAGTAGTGGAAAAGCAGTGATTTTATGTTGGGGCTGCCTTAGCCCAATTTTTTTTTTGCCTCCTGAAGGTTTTTTCAGAATTTGAGCATTTTTCAGGGTTCACCAAATTTTGTGAAATAAACGTCACATGACACCTACTAGCACAGATTTGCTCATAACGAAAAATTCAAACCCTAGCTATTGCATTCAAGGTAGCGCTAAGCCACATGTTAGCCACGCCTCACTGAGTGTGTGATAACACCAACCCTTGGCTCATTCCTCATTGTTGCGCCAATTACAAATTGCAGTCCATAAAGCGCAATCTACCTGTTATATTAAATCACCATAAAGATATGATTACTTTTCGCGCAAAAAGCTACGCGATTACTTCAGTGCATTGTAATTGCCTTCTGCCTTGCATTTTGTGGTTATATAATTCTGTATATGTGTCTTTTGTATATATGTATGTACTCTTTATATATACTATACACTGTGTTTAGTCTTGTACTGTATGGCATTTCTCTATATATACTGGCTATCGCTGCTCTGTAGACATCTCCAGGGCTTAGTCAAGGCGCAGTCGGTCCTTTTAGCCCGGAGAACGTTCCAGTATATAACTGGAGAATAAATTGAATTGAATTGAACAAGAAAAATTCTAATATTAAAAACTGTCCTCTGTCTATCGGAGTTGTAGGCAGAGTTGAGTGGATCGCATCATTCAACTATGGTTGTCCAGTTCTCTCAGAAATTGTTGGAAGCACGCTGCACTGTACTTTTAAGGCACTGCAGTTGACATAATTGAATGACTGGTGCAGTAAAGAATCTGCTCTTGATGAAGGCTGTCAATCCTTCATGCCGAAAATGCTGCTGAGACAAAGAATGCCTGAAAGGAAAAGCGTGGACTGTCAAGTTCACAAGGGCAGGGTCAATGCTTTTCACGCCTGATTGCTGCTTCCTGTGGCCCCAAACAGAAGGGAGGCCTGTTTTGTGCTCATTTGCAGTGGCTTCCTGTGTGGCGTGGCCGCAATCGTCCGAATCTACTTTCACTATTTCCTCTCCAAGGAAGTTGCTTAGCCTCAAAAGGTCATTGAAACATGCGTTGCATGTGTATGTGTGAAGTTTACGGTGTTGCACATTTTTTAACGGGCTCATTCTCGTGAAGTTAATCATAACATGCAAGCCCTATGCTTAGAGCATATGCCGTTTCGTCAACGAGCTGCAGCTCATGCGCTGGTTTTAGTGAGGTGCGAACAAAGTTGTCATAGAATTGCACGCAAGGAACGGTTCTCTTCTAACTTTTTTTTTTTTTGTCATAATTCATGTTTAAGGCTTTTTGTTGATTCATTTGTCATGAAATTTGGGGAACCAAGTTTTCAGAGGAAGCCCAAAAGTTCAGCTGTCCAGGGTACTTGCTGTAAAATGCATACAGAAAACGAGAAATACAAATGGTATAACAGCTAATACAATCAATCATTCACGATTATATGTTTTCATTGAAACAGTATGCAAGACAGTGAAAATAGAGCAGTTGATTTTGAACAAAGCAGAATAGTCCTCCGGTAGTATTTTGCATGGCTGCTTCAGAAAATATAGCCCTTCTGTGTTATTTTTAAGCCTTGAACAGCATGTGAAGCTGTTGAAGTCCTTCCCAACAAAACAGTTTTAGCACCTTTCATTTTGTTAGCAGCTTTCATTTTGTGTGCGAAAATATGGAGACCAACTTGATGAAGCTGTTGCAGATAACTTTTTTACTTTATTTCATTGCTATAGCTGGAATAAGTTTCTTGTGCACCATAAAGTACAAAATGCAGTATTAACTTCTATCTGCAATGCAGTTAAATTTTAAGGGTGCCAAGGGTCTGTCTGCTTAAACTAATGAACTCTATAAGTATAATCATTGCTTATATAACCGGCTGCTATGGCATATAGTAATTTGGTATTATGGCCACATTGAAAACTTTTGCCTCTTTCTATAGGCTGTGGTTGTGTACAGTCATGCAGTAATTGTTGGGTGATCGAACAAATTGCTTGATACTCCACAGGTAGGCTTTGTTTGACTGGTTTCAACCCAGCGTATTCTTCCATTGGCTGCTGTTGACATTATAGCCAAGGCTGAACTGATTCATATAGGCTCTGATTCATACAGCCCTGGAATCATTGAGGCTGATTTAGACTCAGGCTCGCTGGAGCTTGAGGCCAATTAAGTCCGCAAATCTGAACTTGTGTGCGCACTTGCCTTCCCCATGGTAGTCACAGTAGGTTTTGTTGTTCTACTGTTCATAAATATTTGTTTGTTTGTTCATTTATCGGAATGTGCCATTCATGTGGGCCAATCCCTAAGTACAGATGGAGCTGATGTAAAGTCTTACTGCTCGTTGATCTTTGGCTGCGGCGGTGTTGATGCTCTTAGCATGAATAAAGTATTCCTTGTTGAGTACTGTGGGTGCCACAATCTGTAGCTCTCTAGCGGAAGACAGGAGTCCCTTTACAATTGTGAGTCCCTTTACAAATTTTGATGGGTGCCCACCGGCAGCTGGGTTCGTTTAATACCCAGATTTCTTGCTCCGTGTTTTGAAAGCCTCGCTTAGTGCTCAGATTTCTTGTTTTGAAAGCCCCTTGGCTTAGCGTCATGCTATCGTCAGTGGTGATGTTGCTGTGGCATAGCTGCGAGCGAAACCACATTGGGGAGCAGTGGCTGCCTGTACAAAGTTGTTTTTGCCTTGGCCACCCTGCGACCCAGTTTGGAGGCGGCTTCCGTGTGCGGTGGTGGCGTGCTGTGATACCCCATTGTTGCTTTGACTGGCGTGACAGGCTTGGACGTCACTCTCGGCTACTGCATTGTGGCCACCATGTTTGTTTTTGTGCCCTGCTGGGCTTTGTTGTGCCGCAAGTCGTGGAGGGCTTCCACTGTCACCTTTCTGCTCTGAGCACAGTGTCGAGGAATTGATTGATCTCGGACACCCTGACTTTTAAAGAAATTGATAGGGCCACCGGTTACATTTGTGGCATTTTCTGCATAACTTCAGGCTAGTGTCTATCATCCTGCTTGAGCACAGGGATGGAAAAAGAAAAAGACCAGCCTTCGTGGTCTTGCACTGTGGCCTTCTACTTCCGTTTGGGTCCAGCTGTTAAAGGCGCCATTCGGGCATTCTTGTGGTGGAATTTCACATAAGCAAGCTTTATTTCATGGGAGCCTCCTACTCTTCTCTTCACAAACCTAAGAGCTGTTTAGGAACTTCATAGCTTCTGCCATGGGCTTCTGCTGACGAGGAGCCCTTGGCCTAAATTTCTTGCGTAAGCGGAAAGACTTTGAACACTTGTGCATAAAACATTGCAAACAGTATGCTGCCTTCTTTCATTTTGTTAGCTGCACTGTAGATCATTTTCTTGCGTCTAGAATGACAAACTTGTTTCAGTAACGATTACTCTGTGGAACTAGCCAGTCTTAACTTTATAGGGGGTGTCATTTTACACGGTTATTCATTCTCGTAAAAGTGGTGTTGTCAGTCTTCTGTGAGTGTATAGTGGGCCTTCCCAGTCGTTTGCAGGCACTTTTGATAAAGCTAAGGTACTTTCACCGGTGAAGGAACCCTTTTCTCAGAAACGTGAAGTGAGATAGCAGTATAGATAGTGGATGTAGTCTCTGCCTTGGCTTCTTCATGGGGAAGGGGAACCCACTTTTGCGTTGGGCTTAAGATAGCACTGATAGCTAGACCAAACGTATGCTTTGAATGTGGTGCTCATCTTCGAGTGGAAAAAAAAGCCCAATCACATTGTACTCATGGAAACCCTTGTTGGAATGGCACCATGCCTTTGCCAACTTAAGTTGCTCATGGGCGTTTTGCCATTTGTAAATGGTGGAGTGTTGTCCTTGGTTTCCTTCTTTTTCACAGTTCCCCACAGTTCACAGTTCCACAGCATTCTTGTTTCATTGTTTGCGCACAGTGTATTCAGTGTTACTTATTTACTACTTAAGGTTGGTTTTGTCTGCGTTTGTAGTGATTTTCATCTTTCTTCACGGCAGTTTTTTTTCTGTTATCGTTTGGTTACATCCTTTGTGGTCGTGCTTCGCTTGTATTTCACAAGGGCTCCTTTTATTTCAGTTTCAGACTATTCTAGTAACATTCGTGTAGGCATGCATTTTCTGCATTACTGTGACGAATTCATTTTGAAATGAACCTCGGTAATGATTATACGTAGCTGCTAGTCTAAGTACTAATGCTCAGGCTTCTAATTGTAACAGCAAGATAGACCTTTTTTGTCCTTTCAAGTCGGACCTGTTAAATGTGGGATGTCATACTCATGACTGTCACTGAGGTGTATCGGCCGATTTCACTATTTTAACTATACTTTGAGATGATTTTGTTGAGTGATGTAGAAAAGTTTTCGGCATGCGGGTTGCGGGTTGGCAGCAAAAAATTTATTTCTGTGGATTCGGGCAAAGCAGTTCAATGAAAAGTATTGAATCACAAGGGTGTATACGTGCTCCATTCACAGGAAAAAATATATGACTGACTAGCGACGCAATGAAGAAATAAATTGTTTTCTGCATTTCGTAAACTTTTGCCCACGACTGTGCATGCTCTTAAAAGCGTCACTGTTATGTTGCATTAAAGCAACCCATAAGTACAAAGGTAAGGAAGCAGCTGTGTGCTAGCCCCATCAAGGCAGTCGAAATGTTTCATTGCAGGTGGCTATAGCATACCGTAATTTTCAGTATACAGTCTGCATCGGTGTATAGCTCGCAAGGCTCAGTATGGCTTAAAAAAAAATAATAATTACTGATTGTCCATACCGAGTTCACAAGTTGGGAATTTCATGTGATGTTGATAAAGAAGTGCTGCGTAGTGCGCACAGTCTGCAAAGGCCAAAATTTTTTCTTTTAAGCATGTCTAACCTGCATGCTGTATTCCTGAATTTATGGTGTGATATTTTTATTGTTGTGTGAGTGTACTTGCTTTTCTGTTAATGTGGTTTGGGTAACCGAAAGCAGCTGGGTAACAAACATCAAGAGAACCATTCGTTTCTTAAAGCTCTTGCGCCGCCGCGGTGGCTCAGTGGCTATGGTGCTCGGCTGCTGACCCAAAAGACACGGGTTCGATCCCGGCCGCGGCGGCTAGAATTTCTTTGGAGGAGAAATTCTAGAGGCCCGTGTACTGTGCGATGTCAGTGCACGTTAAAGAACCCCAGGTGGTCGAAATTTCCGGAGCCCTTCACTACAGCGTCTCTCATAGCCTTAGTCGCTTTGGGACGTTAAACCCCGCAAAAACCAAACCAAAAGCTCTTGCCTGTTTTTATCGTGCTCACACAGTGCCTGAAAGTAGAGGAAAGTGTGTGATTTGTTTTTTTGGAAGAGCGATTTGTTAAAGGTGCACTGAAGAGGAATCTGAACTTGTCTTTTTGCCGCGGGAACTCGATCTACACGTTCCTAGCATTCTTAGAAACTGCGACTTATTGCCCTGTATGGCCGATTTCCCAAATTAAACCGAATTAACGGCCGGCTCCCGCCCTTTTTTTTGAATTCTGCCTCCTACGGTGGGCGGAGTCGACCAACGCGTGGAGTGCCTTTCACCCAGTCCCGTGGCGGCTAGCCGCTCTGCCATCGGCGGAGTAATACGTAGTAGTCCGTAGCAGCAAATAGTCCGCGCGTATTTTTATTTCTGCGCGGTTATTTTGCGGCTATATTATCTGCGAATGAAACTATTTATTCATGGAAACCTAAAAAACAAAATAAAGCGAAAGCAAAGCCTCCACGGAGCTGGCTGAAAGGAACTTCACGCGTTGGTCGACTCCGCCCATCGTACGAGGCAGAATTCAAAAAAAAGGGCGGGAGCCGGACGTTAATTCGATTTAATTAGGGAAATCGGCCATACAGGGCAATAAGTTGCAGTTTCTAAGAATGCTTGGAACGTGTAGATCGAGTTCCCGCGGCAAAAAGACAAGTTCAGAATCCTCTTCAGTGCACCTTTAAGAGGAGGTCCCACTTTCATAATCCGGCATGAAGAGATATGCCAAGCACCGAGTACCTGTTTGCTTATTTCTTGCCTTTTGTTATCTCGTTCTGCATCCTGTTTCTGATGTCAACATATCACTGCCCTCTCAAGTAATTGAGTGCTTGCTTACTCTGGCACACTCTACCCCTGTCTCGGCACAGGCCACTGGAGTGTACTGTTTCTCTTCCGCAGTGAGCAAGGCCTGAACTCCTTTCAGGGGGACACAAGTCCTTCAGCTAGGCCTATCTTGGGTTGAGAGTTGCTGCTTTTGGTGTCATTGTTATGCTCACCTTAAGAAATGTATGTACGGCTCGTGCAGTGCTTCTTGAGTGTTTATACAGGAGTTATCTGTGAGTTGCTGTCCTGGAGTCACACATTACCTGTTGTTTACACCTTGCGATATCCTGTTTACTGTTGTCTGCTCATCATCTGTATAATATGGTTTTCCAATTTTCAGTTCACATACTTGACATAAAGCAGTGCTGGCAGCCTTTTTAAGTCTGGTCTTTTGTGCCTTTTTCTTTTTGTTTGACTGCAGTTCCGGTCTAAGAGACGTTGTTCACTGTCCTAAGTGCACACTGTGCAAATGTGGTTAATGAATGTCAAAAAGGGTTTTAATAATTTTAAATATACAGTTCAGTTTTGTGGAACAGTTTGACTCCTTGATATAACAGATGGGATATTAACATCTGCACCAGAACTTGAAGTTGATATGCAGTCTTTCATAAAAGATTTTTACAGGAGGTCACAGGAGGGTTAAGAGGATGCTTGCAATGTGTCATCCTCTCGTGTGCATATGTGCATGTTTGTGCATGTGTGGCTGTGTACTTGTGTGGGTGTGGGCTCGTGCCATTCACCTCCACTACCCTTTCTGCATAGTAATATATGTGTAGGTTGGTGTGGGTGAACTGGCACCTGCATGTATTGGTTGCCAGCTCTTCCAGTTTTTATCTTTCATTTTAAGCTGTGCTGTTTTACTTGCAGTAAAACAACTAAAGACTGATAAAGAGTGTTTGTGAGTGGATGCACGACACTCTCACGTGCTGATATGCCTGATCGTGAATTTGACATAAATGTGAATGTAAGGGGTTTTGCAAGCTCCTGTGCGGAAGTTGTTTACTCTGTGTAATGTGCAAGACCACAAATTGGGTGCAGAAGCTCTGAACCTGCCCATCAAGCATAGTGTGTAAGTATCAGGCAGGGAACACGTGCATGTTGAACTCTCCCACATGGTGCATAGCACTTCTACATAGAATGCAAAGTCAAACCGTCCTTTGTTCTTTACAGTGGTGGTCTTTGTAGTGCTTTCAATCTCTGATATGTAATCAACAGGCAGCCAAGGTTGCATGTCGTCATCTTGCCGATGACGTCAGCACTGTGCTCTGGAGGTTGTCGGCTTAAAGTGTGTGTAATGTGATATTAAATTTCCGGCAAAAATGCACTTACCAGCACAGTAAGTTCTTACAACATTATGTTTCTTGCTGGACAACAAAAGTTGGAAGGAACGAAGTGAAGTATCAGATACAGACTGGGGGTGTAAGGCAGATATGAGCTGAGAAGCCATAAACGTATACAAGAAAAAAGTAGCTGCAAAAACAGGAAGATGGTGATACAGCCACGCATTTCATACTGTTTTAGCAAAGTGGGACAGAATTCCTCTGCTTGATAAAGAAACAAAGGGAAAGCTGACACAGCACTCGCCTCTTTTTTTGTTTGCTTGTTTTTGTCTTTAATGCCACTAAAATTTCCATTGCTAGTCACTTATCAGCTTTGTGCAGCTCTGCGCCTGCTTTTTTGTTTATGTGCCATGAGTGTTTTACATGGGAACTGATGGACTGCTAGGAAACGAGCTGCCGTTGACATTTGAGGCACTGAATGATGTAACATCGTGTTTGAAAGGTCGAGGCGCTATTTATGCATAGAGAGATGATGGACACGGTGACTAAAGTACAGCCTGCAGTCGCTGTGACTTGCAGCTAGCATATCACGGCGTAGCGAACAAGGTGCTGCGGTCACGATAGCATGCAGAACAGCAGACCCCTCGGCTGTCGGCATCGCGTTCGTGTGCTGTGCAGTGATGTAATGATAGATGGCAGTCTTTGCTTCCATGCTTCATGTATCGGCCGCATGCACAGACAGCACATCGAAGTGTTTAGGCATTGTGTCTGTGCTGCCTTTTTAAAGGTACCTTGCTTGAGAAGTGTACGCGGTCTGGGAAAACATCAGGCTGCCATACGAGAGAGTACGTGGAAACTTCAGATCATCAAGATTCAAGAACTCTGCAGCAACAACTCTCTGCAGTGTCCGAGAGTGCTCTTGTTTGTTTGATGTGCACCATTTGTTGCGCCAGCGATTTGAATCTGGGGCAGGCTAAAATATGCTGTGTAGAAAAACTGCAACCTAAATGTAAGGTGAATATGCCGAGTAAGAGTGTGCAGAAATTCAGAGTAAGTGTAGATACATCCGCTTGTGAAGCCTTCTTTTTCATTACATCACCCTTCATGTTCTGCCGGCCACAGCGGCTGCATTTTGACTGAGGTAAAATGCAGAAGTTATCCGTGTGCTGCTACACAATGTCACCACAGCTTAAATAACCCCGGGAGCCCGACGGTGTGCCTCACAGCCCGTGGGTTGCTTCAGGGCTTTAAAAACCCCCATACCTATAGGTATGCGGTATGTGTTGTTGACATGATGCGTCTGTATTTTAATGCCAGTCGCGGCTGCAAAGTTTGCAGCCTGGCAACACAGTTGAGTTCTCTTTGGGGGACGCTTTTGCTGAGCCCGTTCCCCTGTTCTTGTTGCGCAGGCACCCCTAAGGCACAGTACGAGACGGTGCTCGAGGTGGCCACCAGGCACCTGTCGGCGGCCAAGCTCGCCCTGCTCAAGCTGTCACTGTCGCTTCGGGCACACTCGCCAGCCGTTGAGACATTCCAGCAGGTGAGGAGGACCTGCACCTCCCGCTCTCGCGAGAACGCTTTAGATATTGCCTTAGCGGACACCTCATCGGGGCTTCCCACTGCCCAGCATGCGGTGGCTATTCAGGCTGGGAAACAATCACGGCAGAGGCCTCATACATGTGTGCATTTAAATGACGTCATCAGCAGCCTGCCATGGACTTTCGGGCAGTTTCTAGTCCGGTGGTCATGTGACAGAGGTGCTCGAAGTTGGCCCCACCAGGCCCACTTGCAAGGCCTGCAAGGCAGGGCCATGGCGTGCACAGGGTGCTCAGCTTTTGTCTTTCAGGTATATCGCTTTAAGACGACAGCGGGTTTCCTGAATCTTGGGTTGGGAGGCACAAGTTGCAAGAGATCTGCATACATTTTTTCCAGAGCATGCAAAACAGACCTACACCAGCAACTGGTGCGTTCAAAAGGGCAGTGATTGCTGCACAACGGTATGCTCGAGCACTCTGGACGAGTGCTTGACTTGACCGGCTTAGGTGTGTTTGCAACTTGATTCTGTTTGCGACACTACGCGCGCACTGCACTGCAGAGTGCCGTGCTCATGCGCAGTGACGCGAGTATCAGTGTGCTTGGCGGAATTTGCGCAGTCGCATTCACGGTGGCCTTAAACTCGATACATTTCACGTTGCCGCCTGTCGTTGTGCCCCGAACGCGTCTCGTTTCAAGAGGATGTGAGTGCAACGCCGGCATGCAGGTTCGGCCTCGCGAATCCGCACGCGCCTCTGTCAAGGCCACGAGGCACTGAATAAACCGTCTGGTCAGAAGAGGACCCCGTGCGTATCGCGATCGACGCGGTGGACTTCCCGCGTCTCAAGATCGCGCTCCGTCAAGGTCTCCGGCGCGGTCGACAGCGCTGCACGGCCTCAGTGCGCCGCGCGTTTTCCCCGTCGCTGCCGATGATTTTTTCATGAGCTCTCTGGTGAAGGGTTCGTTTGTTCGCCTGCGCAAATGTGCGCGCTACGAGATGTTTGGAAAAAGCGCGGAAGCACCTCAAACACGAGGCAGCATTCGCGGCTGCCGCATATTTAACTCCGACCCGCGCGGCTGCGATTGTATGCGTATTTTGGTCTGCAAGCTATTAAGTGGCGCTGCTGTCGCGTGTACGCCCGCGCGACTTGGGCGTGCGCCTGTGTACATGGCGCACGTCTGGTGTCATTCCACAAACTTTGTTTGTTTGCTCCTCCCTTCGAGGAAGTTTGTACGCGGGGATAATCGCTTTGGGCCGCGTACAGCTCTCGCTCGCTCCTAATTTCGCCTCTGTCGTCCCCCGCCTTCACCTCTCCGGCGTGAAGTAGACGTGGCGAAGGCGACCGCGATATGATCAGGCCGTTCGCTAATCGTGCTGTTTTGAGGCCTCCTCCGACGCCGTGATTCTATACTTGGGGTCGAGTGAAAGGAAGCTTTAGAGCAGAAAGCCCCTCTCAGAGCGGGCGTCGACAAAAGGGTGTCCACTATGCCTGATGACGTGCCTATACACAAGTCCGAATGCAGATGGATGTGGTGTAACTGGAGGCGTTTAATGTTGGGCTTTTTGCGTGGGGTTTTGAAGGAGCGTAATCGCAGGGACTCCGGAACTTTCTTCTTTATGAGGGGGGGGGGGGGGGGGACTTCGAGTTTGTTTTGTTATTTTTATTCCGTAATTTTTTTAACTATTCATTAAATTTTATTTTTATTTATACATTTTTTTCTATTTTGCACTCTTGCATGGCATACTAACGCATATAAACGGGCTACTTTATAAAGATGTACACGTGAGGAGCGATCGTCTGCGTTAGAAAAGTTTGCGCACTGTCTGTTTCATTTCTGCTAGCCGTAAACAGAGTTGATACGACTGTAGGAAGCATGAAAAGGAAAATGCACGGGCCTGCCCACTGGCTCGAGCCGAGCCGTAACCGCTGCCACGTGCAGACAGAGGTGAGTTGAAAGGTGTGAGTGGAAAGATTGAAAGAATAGACGCGCGTCGCAACAACCGCGTCCACCGAAGCGACGACACCGGCTGTAACAGATACCCCCCTAACCCCATAGACAGATGGACAGGATTGGCTTAGATTACTCAAACGCAGTGCTATACGACTGGCCACGAAGCCAGCTAGCTCAGCCCCATTGTGCTTTACATGAATAACGTCCCAGAATTGAAGCGTTTGTCGGAAATTTGATCTGAGTGCAAGCAGTTGAAGACTGAGTGTGTGGGGAGAGCAGAAATGCTTGGGGGAGGGGGTGGGGTTATCGTTTGGCGTGGCTTGCAGCTCCGCGCTGCAGTCTCTTGATGAAAATGTACATGGCAGCTATATAGTTGTGGACAGGTAGTACGTGGCCGTAGAAAGCGAATCGATGCGTCTGCTTGCTGCGTGTTTTCTCTGGCGAGTTGGCTAGCTGCCAGTTAGCGAAACAAGCGCAGAGCGTATTGCTCTTATGAATGACTCCAAAACGCCAAAAATAATACACGAAAATTGCGGTCGTGTTTCTTCATTGCCGCCGGCCTCAAGTTGCGTCGGGGTCTGTGAAGGCGATTAGCGTTATGGCGCTATCTTTTGGCTCCTATTTCGAAATCGTCGCTTTGGTAGGAAAAACGGGGGCCGCGTCGATCTACGGAAACGGGTCTAATTTATTAGGCGCGGCGATGCTTGCGAACAGAAAAAAAAAAAAAAAAACATTCGCTCACCAATAAAGACGCGCGATCGCGCTGGTTTTACTTCGAAGCGCTCGCATATTTATAAGTACGCGATTCGTGCCAACATTTCCGTATTAGGGCATAGAGGCAGGGTGGGTGGGAGGATTAGTGTCGTACGGCTGCTTTCTTCTCTACGCGCTATCTTTAATGGATGCGGCGCAATCAGGGCGATAGGCCCTTAGAGGAAAGCACAAACGCATGGCTTCTCCATCGAAATGCGTATACAGCGAACGCAAAACGACGTCATTCGGCAGCGGATGCATCGATCCGGGCATTTGTGCATATGCATAAGGAGGTTTTATTCTCTGGCAAAGCACACGCGCCAGGCAACTCCCGGGATAATTTGACTTAAATCACTCCCCGCGCATCCGGACAGGCGCGGCTGTCGAAATCGGCGCCACTCCATGCCTTGTCGTGAGTGTTGGTCGGCGGTTGCTATGCGCCTGAACGGCGCAGCTCCGAGTGAGTTGTTAGATAAGGTTCTGTTTGCATGCCGCTGCCGTTGCAATCGGTATCCTCTTCTCTCCGTGTCGTCTGCGTATACTTTAAAGATCTGTGCCAGCAGCTCGACCCATATACGCCCTCGTATCCGGGAGGGGATGGGTTCGATCCCCAGTGCTGCCGCGGAAATATACACCCATCTGTTTCCCATTGGGTGCAAGCTTTCTCCCGGCCTGATAAACCGGCTTCGCTAGACCGAAATGCTCGGGGGAAAATTGATTCCCATCTCGAGCAGACGATGAACACGTTAACCACTGCGCTCTTGTGGCCAGACTGCCACTGCGCCGTTAAACAACTCTACGTTTATATTGTCGTCCGTTGGCGGTACACGAAGATTTCTGTTTAGCCTCGGAGGGTTCGACCATGAGAGAGCGCGCCTATACTGTTGTTGCGCACCATACTTGCAACACCTCCGGGATGACTTATCTGAGGTTCTCGTTTATGGTGAATCAGTGACCCCTTACACAGACCATACAGTTTGCGCCAACATTCAGTGTACTTTGTTCGTTACATTGACGGCTAAATACATACCGGGTATTTCAGCGAACACTTACCTGAGCTTCTCCATTGGCTGCGGTCTGCCCGACGTTCTTCCGAACTAACCCGACCTTACCCGATTTACTCTAAGTCTTCACACAAGATTCTTGGTTGGGAACGTGTTAAGGGGTGCTTTCGCACCGAAAAGGGGGGGGGGGGGGGGGGGGGGTGCGACATTCGGAATCGCTTACGGTGTAGGGCAACACTGCAGTTATGTAATGCTGAGGCGGAACAGCGTCAATTATAGAGAGACAGGAAGAATTAGGGCAAAAAAATAATAATAACGACGAGCTCGAAATGTTTTTTTTGTTGTTTTGTTTTATCGTTTTACTAAGGGTGTTATGTTGTACCGTTTTTGGGCTTGTCGATACGTGGTCCGCACGGTGCTGCTGAATATAAAGGAGTTTAGGAACG
This sequence comes from Amblyomma mixtum, assembly GCF_055824585.1. Taxonomy (NCBI): domain Eukaryota; kingdom Metazoa; phylum Arthropoda; class Arachnida; order Ixodida; family Ixodidae; genus Amblyomma; species Amblyomma mixtum. The sequence goes on along the minus strand of NC_143016.1, from coordinate 128,704,206 downwards.
CGAAGCCTAGATTAGGTGTATGGGAGTTTAACATCCCCAAGTAACTCAGGCTATGAGGGACGCCGTAGTGAAGGGATCCGGAAATTTAGACCACCTGGGGTTCTAGGTGTACATGCCGAATTAACGCATACCTCCTGCGCATGCGCAATGTCCGATGCGCGCCTCGCCTAGCTCTTCACCGTGCGGAGCAGGTTCGGTATATGTGTATACGTACGCTTATACCTCACCGCTGTGCTAAAACTCTGCGAATTTGGAGCTCCCATCACGTTGCAAATTGGTCTTTGAGGAAAGGAAACGACGCAATAACTGTCTCGCGTATCTCGGTGGACACCCGAACCAAGCCGTAAGGGAAGGGATAAAGGAGGGAGTGAAAGAAGAAAGGAGGGAGAAAGGGGTGCCGTAGTGGAGGGCTCCGGAATAATTTCGGCCACCTGGGGATCTTTAACGTGCACTGACATCGCACAGCACACGTTGCAAGAGCCCCTTGTTTTGTCTCCCGTGCATTATACGACGCACTGTGTGGAGATCCGAGAAGAGAACGTTATTGTGCGCGTCACGGCTTCAACGTTCGAACACTTCGAGGTGTGTCGGTAAAAAACGGCGGGTTCCCGCTTATTCTTTACGGAAATGATGTCGTGAGGCGCTTACCCTCTGGCATTTTTTTTTTGTGTGTGTGAACGTACGCACGAACTAACGGACACACCTGGCATCGTTAACGCGATATATAGTTCGTTCTTAATTATTACTGCCAGGAATTTCGCGACGAAGCAGCATGTTACACACGAATAGTGAGTAGCGATGACCGACTCTTCCGTGCAGGTGTACGCGTTCCGTATCTCTGCGAACAAGAGAGGTACGTGCGATTAAAGGGGGGGGGGGGGGGGGGGGTGATGTCGGCGCGGAGAGGCGTCATAAATTAATGCCGAGAGTAGAGACCCCCGATAAGCTGTGCAATCCGTTCTCACTGTGTACACCGCGGGTGCAGGTATCGAGAATGGATGTACGTCTTACTCATGGCCTTGTTTTGAATTTTGAATTGTTTGGACTGTATTGTCAGCGGCTCATTGTTCAGAGTACAACGGGGGGCGGGGGGGGGGGGGGGGCTGCAGTGCAGCTTTACCATGATGCAATCAAGCTGTACGCAAGTAATTCTGAGAGATAGATAGAGAGAGAAAGTGCGGAGGAGTACGCGACCTTTAAAGAATCTCAAGTGTTCGGATGCACACGAGATCTCATGGTATACACGCATAATTGGCCATAGATTAGTCGCACTCCGGTATTTTCGCCACTGAACTATACGGAGAACTGTAGAGGAGCATTATATGACGCACAGGCCACGAGAGGAAGTTGGGTCAGGGTCAAGGCTCGCGTGTTGCTACAAGTCCGTTTCACACATTAGGTGCAATGCTGTCAGAGCTAGAGCTCCTACTTGCGCCACCTACATCCGAGATCTAAAGTTGTGCCTCTCTTGTGGTGAGCGAGAAATAGTAATGTTTTGCCTGCAGGCTTATTACACGATACATTTGTCAACAGCTTGTTTACATGTGCTGACGACACGCTGCCGCTTTTTCGTGCCTTAGACCACTCGACCACTAAACAAGCGCGGGAATAACACGCCTCCCTTATTTATTTTTTTGTATGCGGACTACTGCTGTACCTTTCACAACGTTGCACCTGATGCTTTAAACGGAATTGATTTAGAGTGGGCCGCCTGCTGTCGGACGAAGAGGTGCGAATTCGCGCGCTCGCTACGGGGACCGTTGTGAGAGGGCGCGCTATTTTTTTTTTTTTCATAGCCGTAGTCTGTAGTGACTGCGCGACTCATGCCCTTGTCGATCGTAGAATGTCCGCGGAGCGCGCTTTGACGTTATACCGTCGACTGATACTAAACGGGGATGTATGAATGAAATGTGAACTACCGCGTTCCACGGCTACGCTGTGGGGCGCGAGTCAGGCGCGCCATAGTACAGGGCTCCGTAGTGATTTTGATCTTTGGGCTTGTTTAATTGGTCGATATTGAAGGGATGCCTGATCGGATGCTGCATCACCGACTGGGAGTGCCTGTCAGGGAGACGCACTGCGGCTGGGAGTCTGGGAATCTGCATTCTTTCAAACCGCCTTTTTTTTTCTTTTTAATCCGAAAGCATTATGTAGCTCATCGGCGACGAAACCCGGCGTCGGCCAGCAGCGGTGTTCCGAAAATCCCAGATGGCGTCACTGTGGTTTCGAAGAAAAATTAAATTCACTTCTAAGGTGCGCGGAATTGAACCCGGGACCTTCAGATTGCAAGGCGAGCACGAAATCTCTATAGGCTACGAAACGGTGTCGCTTCTGGGCGAACAAAGGTCAACCTGGTATATATGCGTTGCCTTACGACTGTGTGCTAATGAGCATAGGTGCGTCATTAGAATTGAAGGTAAAAGTAAAAAAGGAAAATTAAAAAAAAGTGCCTTAATTCACATTCAAAGCACATACGTATTCTAAAGGTGCACGAAGAGGAATCTGAACTGGTCTTTTTGCCGCGGGAACTCAATCTGCACGTCTCGAGCATTCTTAGAAACTTCGATTTATTGCCCTGTGTGGTCGATTTCCCTGATTAAATCGAATTAACGCCCGGCTCCCGCCTTTTTTTTTTAATTCTCCCTCGTACGGTGGAGGAGTCGACCAACGCGGGGAGTGTCTTTCACCCAGTCCCGTGGCGGCTTGCCGTTCTGCCGTCGGCGGAGTAATCCGTAGTAGTCCGTAGAAGCAAATAGTCCGCGCGTATTTTTATTTCTGCGGGCTTATTTTGCGCTTATATTATCTGCAAATGAAACTATTTATTCGCGGAAACCTAAAAAACAAAATGAAGCGAAAGCAAAGCCTCCACAGAGCTGGCTGAAAGGCACTCCCCGCGTTGGTCGACTCCACCCACCGTACGAGGGAGAATCAAAAAAAAAAAAAAAAGGCTGGAGCCGGACGTTAATTCGATTTAATTAGGGAAATCGGCCACACAGGGCAATAAGTCGCAGTTTCTAAGAATGCTCGGAACGTGTAGATCGAGTTCCCGCGGCATAAATACGAGTTCAGATTCCTCTTCAGTGCACCTTTAAGTGCACTCCATAATTTTTTGCAACAGGTGCTGAGCGGGGTTTTTGTTGAACATAAACGACGAAGTGCCGCCTTGTCTGGAGCCAACGCCTACGCGCACGGGCTCGAGCTATGTTTGCTTCCAGCAGTGGCAAAGGCCAAGCAGCTGGGCTCTGTTTTCCCCTTGTTTTGCTGTACAGGTACGTCGCTGAGTGGTTTTCACAGCTGCTGTGCGAGTAATAAAAGGGCCAGTCGCATGCTAGAGAGCCGGGCGGGCTGACAGAGTTATGGGGTGGGGCACAGACAGACAGGTAATTTGAGGTAATTTGGAGAGGCCCTTGCCATGCACAGTGTACTCGGCTCCGCCAATGATGATGATGGTGAATGATCCCATGTGACGTGTTTGGAGGCCCTGATGAAAAAAAGAAAGAAAACGTGCTACGCGTTTCGGAAGTGGAGCTCGCGAGGCTTAATTATTAGCTCTTCGGAGCTGTAACAGTATATAGTTGCGCGGTGGCAAACGGAAGGAAATGGTGCGAGAGGTGGCTTCGAAATTGGCGCCGCTGCTGTGGCTGTCGGTGCGGGCGCGCCACCGCAGCCCCGCTCTCCTGCGTGGTTTTACGGGCTTCCCTCTGGGATGCGTTCATAACGGTGATATGTCGTATCGCCTTCTTTTGAGATTGATTTATCTCTGACTAAATAGTTTCGTTAGTGTGAAGGAGAAGTCATGCCTCTAGGCGACCACCAAGAAATTCTCATACAGCCCCCCCCCCCCCCCCCCCACCCCCCCCCCGTTTTTTTGTTAACCGCGTAAGCTCATTTTATACAGTTTTTATTTGGGGCACCCTATAACCTGGTGAAAAGAAACGGAGAAATAAAACAAAGCAGTTATATACCGGGTGTCCCAGCTAAATGTAACCAAACTTTTAAAAAGGCGAAGTGCCCTAGTCAGTCAAACCAACTCAGGGTTGTTCATAGTCGCGTGGCCTAGTCTTGAGTATTTTTTCTCTCTTCAAAGTTAATTAATTAGTTAAGTTTAATTACCTAACTTTTTAATTATTGACTTCAGGAAGAAAGTGTCAATGCAAACGTTTTAGATCACCTCGAAAAACCGCTAGCAGTGCTGTTTCCGTCAAGTTACGATTTACGTAGCTTCATTTATTGGCCTTAAAAGAAAGTTGTCACGTGACCAGCTCCTCGCTCACTTCTCTTCCCCAATGTGCACCCAAAGTCTCATCGAGGAGAGGACTTCAGAAAAAAATTACCGACGATTACGTTACTTCCTAATGCGAAATTTGAGCGCAGCAAATAAGCTGTTTCACCTTTTCGATAGATTGAGGCAAAGGAATCGAGCAACACATGTATGCGCTATCACAGAATTTTTTTTTTATTTTTCACACGTATTCCTTTAACAAAGACTGCACTAACAGTTCATGACAGTCATGAAGGAAGCTTTGTGGTCGGAGAAATAGAGTGATATATGTTTCGAATTGGTACACCAATGCTTGATTCTCAAAGACGAGATCTATCTATACAAGTGCCTCGCGAGGTTGTCACAGCCGTGGGACGCGTTACGAGCGAGAGGAACGGGATGTTCTCCCGCATAAGTGTTAGGAAATTGCTGTTTGTCTTTATGTCAACATTAAAGTCCCCCACTACTAACATCGGTGTGGA